>NW_020945237.1:3502332-3760028 GCF_900497805.2 Vombatus ursinus | reverse complement strand
CAGTGTGAGGAACTCTCTAGTGTGGAAACGTCCTCCAATGATGCAGATCAGTGATTCATCTATAATTTAGTATTGGCAAGGGCCTAGGTAACCAAAAAGTTAAATAATTTGCCCAAGGTCATGTCAATGGAAGGACTTGAAACCAGGAGTTCTGACTCCAAGGCCAGCCTTCACTCAACTCCACCATACTGCTTCTCAATGTTACTAACACTCAAGTCCTTTTCAGTCCTTTCTACGATCCTTAGTGACTGCTATGAGAAAAGGAAAAAAAATACTGTCAACAACTTAGGGATGCAGTATATAGAATCAGATCCTATTTTTCAATCCTACCGGTTTCATAGACATCATACATGCCAGTCACCCCATAGTGCCTCAACTATATAGAGAAAAAAAAAAAACACTTGGATTGAAAAAGTGCTGAACTGGAAGTCAGAGGACCTGGGTTCAAACCTCACCTCTGCAATTTATTGAGCGCATGACCTTGAGTAAATCATTTAATATCTCTAGTCCTGTTTCCTCATCTGTAAAAATGGGTGATAATGACTTTGTAATGCCCCTTCCTGCTCTAACGTCTATGATCTTTTAAGTTCATCTATGGAAGATCACAAATCCTATCTTTATCCAATGTCCCCAAGACTAACTTTTCCCTCTCTGCAAAGCTGTTGGAAGGAAAAGTGGTGGGGAATTTGGGAGGGAGAAGAGAATTTTAAAATAATTTAGAAATGCATATAAGAAGACATCACTGACACATTCTTCCTCAACCATGCTAATATGCACACCTGCATCAATGTGATTTGCATTTTAAAGTTAATTATACAATATTCTGTCCCTGAATTCTTTTCAACCCATAAGAAAACCTGCCTGAGTTTATGTGCATACCTCTTTTTGACATCCAGGCAAGATATAAGCTTCGTGAAACACAGAGAAAACATTGAGTTTAACAGTAGTCAAGATTGAAAGTAATTCCCAAATATTAGCAGAGATATCCCTACAGGAAAGGTACTAGAGGGTCATCTGTAGTTATAAACTGAGGAAGCTGGCACTTTCTAAAAAAAAAAATACTTTCTATGTAAAACCAGAAGGTTGGAAATAAGCAGTCTATAGCTCTAAGATTCTATAGGCCACAGAACAAGGAAAAGCCACCAAATTTAATGAAAAATCTTAGCATAAAGTAGCAGGACAACAAGAAAAGGCAACTGAGGCTGGCTCAAAATTTCTGTCTCAGTAACTTCTAAAATAATTGTTGCACTGGTTCATTGCAGTGGGGTTGAGGGGCTGGAAGTACACAAAATTCTAAATTCTGGCAACCTCAAAAGTCTCAGAGGTACACGCCATCCATCACCCACTCTAAAGCACATGGATTCACCCTGCTAGACTGTCGAGGCAGCATGCAGAAGCAGGAAACAGCATTGACCTTTGAAATCAGAAAACACAGGTTCAAATCCTGGCTCTGACATTTAGAAGCTGCGTGGCCTTAGAAAAGTCACTCACCTCTACTTTCCTGAGGGCCTCATTTTCCTCATATTAAAATAGGGATTATGATGCTTTAAACTACCCCTTTTACAAAGTAAATGAGAAAAAGATCTTTATGAACTATAAAGCATTACAAAAATATATCACTCTAAATTTATATTTTTATTTTACCTAAGTACAAATCTGGCCACATATTTCAGATAGCTAAGTTGTTTTAAAAACAAAATCACGGTATTGAAACATATGGTGGAAGCCACACATTTGGACCCAATACTTTTTGCATTGTTGTTTTTCAATCATATCTGACTTTTCATGACCCCATTTGGGGTTTTCTTGGCAGAGATACTGGAGTGCTTTGCCATTTCCTTCTCCAGTTCATGTTATAGATGAGGAAACTGAGGCAAACAGGGTTAAGTGACTTGCCCAGGATCACGCAGCTAGTAAGGGTCTGAGGTCACGTTTGAACTCAGGTCCTCCTGACTACAGGGCCACCACTCTATCCAGTGTACTACCTAGCTGCCCATGGACTCAATACTACTGACATATAAATGACATAAATAATATACACTGGAGTTCGTCCTGCACAGGCAGGATACCATCATATGGTATAGGGGGGATTCCTTTCAGAACAGAAAGGAATTGCTGCTGAGATCCATTGCAGCTTGGAAATTCTGTGATTCTATGACTTTCTTCTTTTCTGTGGATTGATGAAGTACTAACTCCTCAAAGCTTATGGAATGAAAAGATTATAAATAAGATATTGTTTCTCAAAGCAAATTTTTTTTTAATTTTTTTAATTTATTTTTTTTTTTTAGGCAATTGGAGTTAAGTGACTTGCCCAGGGTCACACAGTTAGTAAGTGTCAAGTGTTTGGTCTGAGGCCAGATTTGAACTCAGGCCCTCCTGACTTCAGGGCCGGTGCTCTATCCACTGCGCCACCTAGCGGCCCCTTCAAAGCAAGTTTTATAAACATTGTTCACTCCCTGACTTACGAATATCTTCTTATATGTACAGAAGCATCCTTTATCTTGTGTGTGTGTGTGTGTGTGTGTGTGTGTGTGTGTGTATTTTATGAGTAGGGGCAGGCAGTATGCCGTAATGGATAGCAGGCCTATCTTGGAGTCACAATACCTGGCTTCAGGTTCTGTATCTGACACATGCTTGCTCTGGGACCATGAGAGAGTTACTTATCAGCTCACTTCTCTAGGCACCTCTCTAAAACTAGGTTTATATGAGTTACTAATCTGGATTGGTAAAGGGAGTTTCAGCAATGGAAGTTTTCACTGTCAATGAAATCATAGGCTGGGATCAGCCAGGTGGTATAGTGGATAAAGTGTTGGGCCTGGAGTCAGGAAGATTCACCTTCCTGAGTTCAAATCTGGCCTCTGACACTTACTAGCTGTGTGACCCTGGGCAAGTCACTTAACCTTGTTTGTCTCAGTTTCCTCATCTTTAAAATGAGTTAGAAAAGGAAATGGCAAACCACTCCAGCATATTTGCCAAGCAAACCCCAAATGGGGTCACTAAGAGTCAGACGCTACTGAAAAACAGCTGAATAACAAAAATATATGTATTTATACATGTATGCCTGCATGTATGTATGTATGCGTACATTTTGTCTTGCTGTTTCCCACATTCTATGTGTGTATGCATGTGTATACATACTTGTGTATACACATATATACCTATATACATCTGGGTACAAACATACCCACATGTACATGTACATACATGTATATATACATATATATTTACATACAGACACATATGGAGTCAAAAAATCTTAGTGCAGTTTTGAGCTCTAAACTTTTTAAACTGCACTAAGACTTTTGGGATATCCTATATAAATAGGAACATTATCTATGATTTCATTGGTATAGGAAACCCCTCCAAGTGAGAAAACTCCCTTTACTGATACAAGTCAGCATTTTCTCTCAGTTTATAGTCTTAGAAATTTTCCTAGGGCACTGAGAAGGTAAATGACTTGCTCAGTGTCACACAGTTAGTACTTGGCAGAGGTAGGATCTAAATCCATGTGTGTATATGTACATGTATGCATCAAGCATAAATATATATGTGTATGTATGTATATATACAGATACACATATGTATATGCTGCATCTATCCATATATGCATATATGTATGTTTCATTTGTGGTTTTGTGTATGTGAGTATATATCTCTATATACAATACACATATATGTATATACACTGCTTTGTTCAGTCTTTTTTTCGGTCTTGTCTGACTCTTCATGACCCCATTTGGGGTTTTCTTGGCAAAGATAGTGGCATGTTTTGCCATTTCCCTCTCCACCTTGTTTTACAGATGAAGAAACTGAGGCAAATAAGGTTAAGTGACTTGCCCAGGGTCATAAAGCTAGTAAGTGTCTGAGGTGAGAGTTGAACTCAGGAAGATAAGTCTTCCTGACTCCAGGCCTGGCGCTTTATCCATTGCACCACCTAGCTGCCCATATATACTGCTTAGTAAAAATCAAATGAGATATTTGTAAATCACTTAGCACAGTACCTGGTATACAGCAAGCACTATATAAATGTTTATTCTCTTCTCTTCCCTTCCCTTCAAAAGGAATAAGTGGTAAGATGACAGTGAAGTCTAAACCATAGCAGCATTAGCTAACCAGAATCCAAAAAGAGATGTTGGGTCCCACAATTACAGCCTTGGCTATGACATGTAACAGTTAGCATATATCCACCAGTGCCTCCACTGAAGTCCTCCTCTCATGCCTCTCTGTGGCATGGAGATCAGCCCAGGTTTTTGAAGACTGTCCCAGCAAAACACAAATTCTGGGAGGCTCTGACCAGCCTGGAACTGTGAATACAGACCCAATGAAAAGATACCAGTCTGTTTTGTGAGGATCTGGCTGTCTCAGAAGCATGGACTCCTCACAAGTTTATCTATAGCAGAGGTGTCAGATTTATGCCCTGCCCTCTGCTTGTGGCCCACAAAACTCCTAAGTGAGGCTTGAACCTGATTAAAATGTAATTGGGAAATGTTCCAAAATAAATAAAAAAATAAAATACAACATAGACTATGTTAACTTGTGCTTTTCTAAGTCAGTATTGGGGTGGGGGGAACACAGGGATCTGTTTCTATTTGAGTTTGACACCACTGGTCTATAGAGTAACAAAGTTTTTGACAAGAGCAATCCTCAAAGACCATTTACTGAGTCATAGTAGAGGGGTCATGATCTATGTTGGTGGAGGGACCCACTGATGAAATTCTGGATACCAGAAGTTATAAAACTACATGTGAGTATATATGAATTGTAAACAGTTGATGATATGGGCACTTCACTGCCTTCTCTAATTTTCCTTAAGATGTTTCCTTTTCTTTCTTTTAGACAAAGAACTCAAGAGATAGCAGCACCCCAAAGAGACCTGACCTTTTCCATTTACATCAAATGACCGGCTTCGATGAGTTTGAGTGCCCTGCCGATCTAAGGCACAAACAGGAGCTCTTTCCACAATGGCATTTGCCCATTAAAATGGCAGCCATCATAGCCCTTATAACCTTTCTTTATACTTGCCTAAGGGACGTCATCCACCCTTTTGTAATGACTGGAGCACACTTTTTCTATAAGATTCCAATCCTGGTCATTAACAAAGTTTTGCCAGTGGTTTCCATCACTCTATTGGCACTGGTTTATTTGCCAGGTATAATCGCAGCTGCTTTCCAGCTTCATAATGGAACCAAGTATAAGAGATTTCCAGATTGGTTGAATAAGTGGATGCTGGCAAGGAAGCAATTTGGCCTTCTCAGTTTCTTTTTTGCCTCACTGCACGCAATTTACAGTTTGTCCTATCCAATGAGGAGGTCTTACAGATATAAGCTGCTAAACTGGGCATATGAACAGGTACGGTTCTCACTGTGATACTAATACCCCAAAAGTTCTCTATCACCTAATGATTCCTCCCTCCTATTTCTACTCCAGAACCCCCCTGAAAATCTATATCAAAAAAGTGCCTTGCCTTTCTGCTTTCATTTGAAACTTTTATTTTGTTTGGCAATTGGGGTTTAGTGACTTGCCCAGGGTCACACAGCTAGTAAGTATCTGAGGGCAGATTTAAACTCAGGTCCTCCTGACTGCAAGGTCAGTGCTCTATCCACTGCATCACCTAGCTGCCCATCATTTGAAACTTTTAAGAATGGCTTATATAATATGGTATAGAAGAGAGAGATCACTGGATTTGGAGTCAGGAAAATTAGGTTCACATCCTGCCTCTGAGACATACTGGTGGTGTAACCCTGAATAAATCACTTAACACCTGAGTGCCTGAAGCAACTCTTTAAGCCAAAAAGTTGCAGAGAAATTACTTCTTTATTAGTTACCACAATCTTCATCCACAGAAGCAGTTTCCTCATTAGGAGATTCCTAAACCAAAGAATTCACAGACTTGGACCACCTTCCACCCTCTCCATCCCCCCTCCCCCAAAGTACCTGCCTTATAGGTAAGGTATATGGATAACGTATATAAAGTGCTCGGCAAACTTTAAAGAGCTTTACAAATGTTTGTTTTTATTATTAGTTCCATTTGTTTGTTAAATAAGATCATAGATCTCGATCTGTGGGAAAGGCCCTCTGAAACCATTCAGTCCAACCACATTCACTTTGCAGATCAGGAAACCTCTGAGGTCCAGGGAAGTTAAGCTATTTTCCCAAGTTTCACACAGGCAGTAATTGTCAGACATGGAGTCTGAACCCAGGTCTTATGACTCCTGAGCTAGAATTCTCCACTCGCAGGAAAGTAAAGTTGTTCTGACCAATAAGTCGTATATTCATTTCATAACTGAGGCCTCCCATGATCTTCCATCAATGCCACAACATTGTTCATTAAGCATCGTCCTTGGGCTGTGTCTCCACCGCTAATCACCCTGCACTGAAGCATCTTGCCATACTCATATAGACACACACAGCAGTGGCCTGTCCCTGTCTAGCCTCTCGCTCCGAAGCTGCTTCTCTCAGGGGCATGCTGAACCACCTGGGTGGGGAAGGCTGTGTGGGTCACTGGCTATCAGGGCTAAGTGCTATAGGGAAGACTGAAGAAGAATTTATGCTTTCAGAGCCAGGGACTACAAGTCATAGGATTGTAGATTTAGAGCTGGAAGGAACCTTTGAGGTCATCTAATCCAACCCCATCTTTCATCTTACTGAAGAGGAAACTGAGGCAGAGAGACTAAGTAATATGTTCAGTGCCCCATAGGGAGTAAGTAGCAAAGGGATAATTTGAACCCAGCTCTTCTGACTCCAAATCCAGTCCCTTATCCACTGAACCATGCTGCCTTCCTAGTCAGATGGACAGAGTGCCAGGCCCGGAGTCAGAAGGACTCATCTTCATAAGTTCAAATCCAGCTTCAGCTACATACTAGCTGTGTGACCTTGGGCTAGTCATTTAACCCTGTTTGCCTCAGTTTTCTCTTCTGTAAAATGAGCTGGAGAAGGAGATGGCAAACCACTCCAGCATCTTTGCCAAGAAAACTCCAAATGGTATCACAGAGAGTCGGACACAACAGAAATGACTGAAATGACTGAACAACCAACAGATTCTTCCTTTCTTCTTTGCCTCTCTGGTAGGTCCAGCAAAATAAAGAAGATGCCTGGGTTGAGCATGATGTTTGGAGAATGGAAATTTATGTCTCTCTAGGAATTGTGGCCCTTGCTTTGTTGGCCCTGCTGGCAGTGACCTCCATTCCATCCGTCAGCAACTCCCTGACCTGGAGAGAATTTCACTATATTCAGGTACATAGTAAAGAAAGCAGTAAGATTCTCAAGGAGACATCTTGTCTATGCATTTCTAAGAGAGCCAATATATGCACTTCTTAACCCACAGAATCGTTTTGGATTGTCCCCTAACACAGTACCTGGTACATAATAGGGTATTAAATAAATTGGTTAGTTGAAAGCAAATGCTTCTCCCTCTTACTTATTAGTAAGTGTAATTTAAATTTACATTTATGTCTTTTCCCTCTTGTTCCTAGAAGCAAAACCAAAAACAAATAAACAAACAAAAAAACTTCACCAGATACAAAAAGACAAGGCTTAACCCAACACAAATAAGGCTCTCCTCACATAGGACACTTTATAAGAAATCTCTCTCCCTACATGGAAGGACTTGAAACTTGCTGGCTATTTAGTTCAGATTACCTTGTTCAATTGTTCAATTACCTTATTTTATAGATAAGGAAATGGCTTCCTTGAAATTTCTAGTGTTATCAGGGCCAGAGACATTTGAGTCAACAAATGAACAAGCATTTATTAGGCATCTGCTTTGTGCCAGGCTTTATTGGGCACTGGAGATACAAACACAAAAAAATGAAACAGCCACCGCCATCAGGTTGCTTCTGGACTCATTTCACATTACTCCCTTTCATACCCTCTCCATTGTAATCCAATTGGCCTGTCCTCTATTTCCCATATGGGACATCTCCTACCTCAATGCCTTTGCACACATGGTTCCACCCAAGTCTAGAATGCCTTCTTTCTTTATCTCTGCCTCTTAAAATCTATAGCTTCCTTCAGAGCACATCTTGGGTGCCAACTTTTACACAAGGCCTTTCCTGATTTGTAATTTGCCCCCTTGAAATTTCTTTGTGTATACTTTCTACTTATTTATCTGTATAGATACTATATCTCATCCTCAACCCCTCAAATCTCAGTATAGCAAACTCCTTGAGGTCAAGAACTTCATATTCCCCAGTACCTGGTGAAGTCAGTGCTTAGCAAATGTTTATTGAATTAAATGGAATTTTAGATAAGATTCACCTCATCTAGTTCAGACAGAGGCACTGATGGATTTTTTTTTTCAAATGATTCTGATGTGTTGACTTGGAATGACCTTGAGGGATGACCTCATAGGAAGATATATCCCAGTATCCCCTTCCACACGCCCACACTTCCCCTAACAGGATTAGGCTGGAAGTCTCTGCTTTCTGCCAATGGTCCTAAATTCTCCACATTCTTGCTCAACTCTTCATTCAGGTATTTCAAAATTCTTTAATTCTTGTCAGAGTTTTTTTTTTAATCTCTTGCTTTGTCAAACCCCGAAAACACATCTAGTACTTTCCAGCCTTAAGCTATAACTATAAAGAGCACCTTATGTCAGCTGAACCTACACTTGACACTGAAGAATTAGGACAAGAAAACTTTAGGACTACAATGTCCTACTTCCCCCAGGGTCCAGAAACTGATCTTATTTTAACAGTGGAAATGATAAATGTCTCTTAGAAGAGACATTGACATCAGCTTTGCCACTGCGCCGGGAGGACCATGGAACTTTTCCACCTCACCAGCAGCTGTTGTCTCCTCATTTGAATGTGAGTCCTGTGAGAGAAGAGCCTGTTAACTTACTTTTCTATCTGCATCATCAGCATTTAGCACAGTGCTTTGCAAAACATAAGTGTTTAATAAATGCTTTGTTCATGAATTCATCTGTTCATCTCCCCCCCTCTCATCACCAGAAAGCAATGATTCATGATCTCTTCTGCCAACCTGGAATTTTATTTAGTACCCGAAAAATGATTGCGACATAATTTGTTCTGAAGATTTGCTTCTGAAAAAAGAGTAATATCTTACGATTGAGTTGCTTGTTATGCATTTGCAGTACTGAATAAATGCCAACTGGATCTATTCCTGTAAGAGTAAATCAGAAATACAGGCATCCAGAGTAACTGAACATTCTATTGTCAGGATGCCACACAGTTGCAGAGGTCAAGAAGTATGCAAAAGAAGGGAGGAATGAAGGAAAGATTGAAAAAAGGAAGGAAAATAGGAAAAAAATAGAGTGTGATACATTGGAAAAAGGAATGACTCAAGAGCTGGAGCAGGGCTTCTTAAAAATTTTCCACTCACAGCCCCTTTCACGCTTCTTTAACTGGTCGGGATCCATAGTTTACGAAGTGCTGAACTAAAGAACCTAGTTCAAATCCTGGTTGTATCAACTGCACTATTATGAGATGGAGAAAGTCCCTTAATATTCCTTAGCTTCAGTTTCCTCATCTGCAAAATAAGGGGGTTGGACCACTCGGCTTCTAAGGTCCCTTCTGCCCTGCTTCTACAATCTCACATGATCTATGAAATGAAGGAAGTCGTTAAATATGTCAACACAGAGTCAAACAACCTAGCTTTGCCTTTTTGTAAGAGGCCCATAGAAAAATGTGTCTGAGTTTCGTGGTCTTGGATGAATCATTTCTCTGGGTCTTGGTTTCTTCATCTGTAAAATGAGAAACTTTTATAGTCCTGTACAAACATCCCCTGAACTCATTCCAGTGAGCCAATGATCCTATCTGGAAAATAAGTGATTAAAAAGACTAAATCATCCAAAGTAATGGAATATTCCACTGTCAGGATCCCACAAAGTTTTAGCGGTCAAGAAACTGTTAAAAAAAATGGGAGGGAGAGACAGAGGAATGAACTAATAGACTAGCTTATGTCTAAAGTCCCTTTTATCCCAGTAACATTATATGATTATATAATCCAGATAAAAACTAGAAAATCCTTTCAAAGGTTCAGCTGTGTGTCTTCATCACTGTTGGATGGCATTTTTTAGCTTTCATCTGGATCCTAAATTCATGTAGGATTTCAGAGCTAAAAGGAACTTAACTCATAACCTAGTCCAACCCCTTTACTTAGGTGGGGAAACTAAGGCCTACTGAACCAATTTGTCCCAGATCACACAGTTGATTGATAGTAGAGTCAGGATTGGAAAAACCAGTCTCCCAACTCCAGAAAGAGAGCTCTTTCTACTCTGTTATGGTGGATACTGGAGGCTATGGAAATGCCTGCCATGCTGACATCTCTGTTCCATCAGCAATATGACCAGAACACAACAAACTTGATCATTGTGACTGTCTCCATGATTGATATGAATTGTGATAGCCAAATTGATCTTGATTTATTAATTTTCTATCTGAGCAGCTGAAAGCAGGAAATAGTTGCCTACATGGGGTGATTTAAAACCAAACTGGATCCTTTCCCATCCAAACCTTCAGTCTTCCCCCTACCTGTTATAGTACCTGAAGTTTCAACACTGGTGATCCTTAAAGAGCTTTTCAGTCCTCAGGAGGCCTTTTTTAAAATGAAAATATCCCTAGAAAGAGCATGATCAGTTGCACCTACATTGGAAATAGAATGTTCTTTGAAAGTAGCAAATTGTGGGCATTTGTGGCAAATTGTATTGTATTCTTCTTGAATAAAAGGGTCTTTTTAAGAAATACAAAGTTTTTTTTTCCAAGCCAATAATTTTGCAACTCTTCCCTACAATATTATGATTCCCTTCATTTGAAACACCTGTAAGTACTTTATTGATATTAAATACATTAACTGTTATTTCTAGTATTATAAAATTTCTCCATCAAAATGGCTTAAAAAGTAAAAGTTAGGGGCAGCAAGGTGGCTCCGTGGATACAGCACCAGCCCTGAAGTCAGGAGGACCTGAGTTCAAATACGGCCTCAGGCCAAACACTTGACATTTACTAGCTGTGTGACCCTGGGCAAGTCACTTAACTCCAATTGCCTAAAAAAAGAAAAAGAAAAGTAAAAGTTAATAGAATTCACCATTCTTTAATAAAATTTTATTAAGATTTGAGTAGCTTCAACAGACATCAATGAAGGGGCCACTATTTGGAGATCACCATTGCTAAGCACTTGGGAAGAGATGCAAACATGACAAGGTCTCTGACTTAACGGAGCTCATAATCCAGCAGATGATCAGACACAGACACAAGTCATTAAAAACTGTTCTAGGGCTCTCGGTTCTGTTACTGAAGATGGGTTTTTGTGCTATGCCTTGATTTATGGCAATAGAGAGTGGTAAGTTTGATTCCTCTCAAATTAGATGATTGCCCATTGATGATTAACCATCATTGTACCTATTGTTGCTGGACTAATTTTTTTTCCCTCTTCTCTTGCAGAGCAAGTTGGGAATCTTTTGCCTTTTACTGGGCACGATTCACGCGTTGATTTTTGCCTGGAACAAATGGGTGGATGTAAAACAGTTCGTGTGGTATACCCCTCCTACTTTTATGATAGCAATTTTACTTCCTGCTGTTGTCCTGACGTGTAAAGTCATATTGCTCCTTCCATGCTATAGGAAGAGGATACAGAAGATAAGGCATGGCTGGGAAGATCCCGTTAAAATTAACAAAGCTGAGGTGGCGTTTCAGCTATAGAACACATGGATTTTTGCCAAATATTAAATTCTCCTATTACAAAGCATTTCCATTTGTATTTATGTTGTATAAAGGAACTTTCAATTTCTTAATTAGTATACTGTCTCTTTATTGGAGGTACAATTGAAGCTTTTGGGTTTCTTCACCAACTGGATTCAGACCAAACATATGTGTGTATGTATGTATGTATGTATGAGTATATAAAAATATATCTATATATATATATATACACATATATACATATATATATTAGACCCAGAACAATGTTTATACATGTATAGCAGAATAAGGCAGAACAAAACGATTCACCCATAGTTTATGCTCTGTCCTTTATATTCATGAAGCAGTTTTTATCAGTTCTAGAAAAGGGGATTTGATGAATCTTCTAGTCATATCTGGATTTACTGCACCCCTTTGGGATCACAGAAACTCAGAGTTCATTACAAGAGACTTCAGATACTTTCTAGTCCAATGTCCACCTGAATAAGAAGGCTATCTCATATCCAACAAGTAGCCATCTGGATTTTGCTTGAAGAACCCCATTGAAGTTCCATTGAAGCTGTTGTTGAGTTGTTTCTCTCATGTCCAACTCTTCGTGAACCCATTTGGAGTTTTCTTGGCAAAGATCCTGAAATGGTTTGCCATTTCCTTCTCCAGCTCATTTCACAGGTCCCAGCTAGTAAGTGTGGGAGTCCAGATACAAACTCAGGAACCTGAGTCTTTATGACTCCAGATCCAGTGCTCTATGCACTATGGCACCACCTAGCTGTTCCTACCATCCAAGCTATATCTTGTTCTTTTTTTGGATAGCTCAAATCATTGAAGACTTTTTGCTTATGTGAAATCTACATCATCCATTCACTGAGAGCTCCCTCTTCTCCATATCTATCATCACCTACCATTCTTTTACCCTTTACTGCACTCTATAATTCCAAGGTGGCCTTTCTTGCCAAGGTAAACCTCTCTACAAGCATCTTTCATCCCATCTTCTCCATTAAGCATTTCCATGACACAATTCTCTCTTGCCCCTCCTCCTACTTGTCTGATTGCTTCTTCTGTCTCCTTTGTTGGATCTTCATCCATGTTATGCTCACTAATTGTGGATACCAAGTCAACTGGCATTTATTAAGCACCTACTTTGTGTTAGGCATTGTGCTAAGCCCTAAAGATACAAATAAAAGAAAAAACACAGTCCTTGTCCTCAAGGAGCTCACATTCTAAAGGGGAGGACACATACTAACAATTATGTACATGTAAGATATAAGCAGTATAAATAGAAGACAATCCCAGAAAGTGGGCATTAGCTGTGGAAGGCTGGGGGAAGGGATTGGGAAAGATCTATTGCAAAAGATGGGATGTGAGCAGATTTGAAGGAAGCCAGGAAAGCCAGGAGGCAGGTGTGCAGATGGGATAGCGTTCCAAGCATGAGGGCAGCCCCCATGGAAAAGCACAAGAGAATGAAATAAGTATCCTGTTCATGGAACAGCAAAAAGGTCAATGTTAACTATATTCAAACATAAGCTGCTTGAGATCAGACACTGCCTTGTTCTTATATATATTGGAATCACCATTTCTTAGCACTGTGCTTATCACAGAGGAAGAATTTAGCCAACATTCCCCATTCATTCACCATCATCACTTTCTGCTCCCTTGAGATACCTAAAACTCTACTGAGGGGGACAAAGCCTTTTATTCAACAAATATCAAACTTAAAAGAAAATTGTCCCCAGAAGTACTACATTGATTTAAGTTCATACTAACAAGGAAACTGCTGAGAATTCCTAAGAACAGGTTTGTCAGGAGAGAGACGAACGAGAACACAAGGGTTTTCTATATATGAAGGAAGATATGTGCCATTCCCATGGGGAATAAGAGAGAACAGAAAGATTGGGGGTGCCAAAGATCCTACTTCACAGTCTGCCCTAGAAAACCAGCTGCCTATATACATTTTAGTTTCTGCCTTGGGAATCAAGAGGCCGGACTTCGCATCCTGGCGATGCCACAAGATTGCTGTTTGACCATCTGGGCATGTTTCCTCATCTATACACTGGGGGGTGGGGGTGGGGGGGGCTCTAGATGAAAGTCCCTTCTCGTTCTCTCACTCTCTGGTCTAGGTCAAGGGTTCTTAACCTTTTGTGTGTCAGGGACCCCTTTGGCAGTCTAGGGAACCGTTTTTAGAGTAACGATTTGAAATATATAAAATACATAGGATTACAAATGAAACAAATTATGTTGAAATACCATTAGCAATTTTTTTTTAAATTTCATGTTCCAGGTTAAGCACCCTTAATCTAAATGATCCCCAAAGTTCACAGGCTTGTAGGAAATCTAGACTTAGAAGGGACATCAGAAATCATTGAATCCAACTCCTTAATTTTACAGATGAGGAAACTAAGGCACTGATAAGTTAATCAGCTTTTCCAAAAGATTGCACATTGTTAGTGGCACCAGGATTTTAATCAAAGTCTTTTGACTCTAAATAGAGATCTCTTTCAATTGTACCATGATGCCTCCATCTTAAGAATAAAGTGTATTTAAGCAATATACTGTCTTCTCCCTTAAAAAATTATTTTCAAGTATTTTTTACAGCTAAGAGGCAGATGATACAGTGGAAAGCAGCCTGGACTCAGAGGCAGAAAGTGTGGGTTCGGGTCCTACTTCGCCCACACACTGGTTTCATGACCCTGGACCCTAAAACTTAGAGACTCTCTAAAACTATAATTTCCTCACTAAAATGTTCTATGTGCTAATCAAATCATAAGTCCAGTCAAATCTTTGCACATATAGAATATTAGATGTGGAGCTGGAAGGGACCCTAGAAGACATGGAGTTCAACCTCCTCACTATATAGATGAGTTAACTGAGACACAAAGCAATGATGCTGGCCCAGTGTCCAACAGTCAGCAAGCATCTGAGGAAGTATTTGAGCTCAGGTTTTCTTGGCGCCAGGTTCCTTGTTCAATCTTCCAATGCATTTTATCCACATATACTTCCCCGTGTGTTCATATGTGCGCATACTTAATGTGTATGTATGTGCTTTACAGTTAGGATGGTAAATTCCAGTTTAGTGTGAATGATTCTAATTGAAAAAAACAAAATAATCCTGAAGCCAATGGAGCGATTTGCCTCTGCAAAAATAGCTAAGTGATTGGTAAACTTAGGTAGTGTTTTAAAACAAATTTTCTAGCAACAGCCCAATAATAATCTTTTTAAATTTATTTTAAATAGTGTTGTTTCAAATTTACTGTGATCAATAGCTTCATATTTGGAATGAAGGGAGTTGGGGCCATCCCACGCCCCCCTTCCCCTCTCCTCCCTCCTAGCCCTTTCACTGTGGAGTATCTGGCAGAACTGACCTTTAGTGCTATCATTCGCTTACCTCATCCCCACCCTGCTGTTCCTACAGATAGTAAGGTGTCTTGGAAACCAGCTACTTGGACACGTAGATTGAAACAGGATGTCTTAAAAATAGATTTTAGCAGGGTTCCTGTTAAGTTTAATGAGCTGTGTGGTCTTTGTTAATTGATTTTACTACGTGTTAGAGACAGTTGGTTGACAGAGCCAGAGACAACAGTCATTTTTGTTTTATCCAGAAGAAAACACAGAGCAGATAAAAACAGGCGGAAGCCTCTTTTTACTATGTCAAGAAGTCTTCCCCTTCCCCAAATCAAAGGGTGTAACGGGAAGACACTTGGTCATTGCTACCATTCAGTTGTGGTCCTGTTTGCTGGCATCAAACCATATAAAATCTCTACTTGTTAAGTGTGGCTTAAATGTAGTTCATAAACATTATGTTCTGCCACAAGTGTAAATTAGTAGTTGGGAGCTCTGGAGAAGCAAGAGGGTGGCCTGTACCTGAAGCAAGTTGTAGGAGCTCTGGGCAGCCACAGCTGTCTAGGAGAATTCCATTGTATTCAAATTTCAGTTTTCAAAACTCCAGCTATAGAAGGCAAAAAATAGGGGCGGATAAGAGAAGAAATTTTATACATACATAGCTCTTCCAAAAAGGTGAGGTACAAAGGGAACTTCTGGTTGGAGAAATAGTAGTAAAGGATCATACAGAATTTTGTTTTTCTTTTCTTTTTTTCTTTCTTCCTTCCTTTCTGCCTTTCTTTTCTTTCCTTCCTTCCCTCTTTCTTTCTTTTTGAAGAGAAAAATGGCCAACTTTTAGAGAGGGGTGCTTAAAGGAAATCTTCAGGGAAAAGGGAAAGAGAGGGGTGCTAAAGGGAAATGAGTCTTCTTCATTCCCTCCCCCTCACCTCCACATCCTTTCCTGATCTCCCTCTAATGTTGAGAAAGTTATGAACTGAGATTCAGTTCCTGAATCTTGTGAAAGAAAAAGACGATTAGGAATCCTAAAAGGTAAACATTAGGAAGAAAAATGCCTGCTTTGAACTACATTTGCAAGCTAATTGTATGTAGGTATTTTGCTTTTTTTTTTACCCAATAGGAATATACTTTACTTCATATGAGTTTCTTATATTTTCCTCTATCATCTTTACTGTTTGTCAATTATATTTAGATATTTTAAAACAATGTTAGGGTGTATATATAAATAGATAGATACATATATACATAAGTATGTGTGTGCATAATGTTTAAAAGATATATGTATCTCCTATACATACACATACATACATAACAATATATATCCTAAACATTGTTTTAAAATATGTGTGTGTAACATATGTGTATGTATGTGTGTATACATATATATGATGAAAACACGTGCCTTTTTCTGACTATGAATCATATGACCGAAGCCTCACCAACACTAGATGGGAATTTACCCTAACTAATTATAGGAAAAGCACCCCAGAGGTAATTATAAAGAGTCTCAGACTCTGCAGGCATACAAAACAATACAACACAGTTGCCAACAACAATTTTAATTCCCAATTTGATTCAGCAATGTTTATTAAATCAAGGCTATAAATAGGTGGTAATCTTTGCTACCAGGGAAACTGAGACCGGCTGATTTCCTGAGCCCAGGAGTTCTGAGTCATAATTCACTAAGCTGATTGAGTGTCCACACTATGTTTGGCATTAATACAATGAGCCCCTAGGAACACTAGGTTGCCTAAGAAGGGTCTGACCAGCCCAGGCAGAAAACAAGGCAGGACAAAGCTGCAGGACCAGTTGGATTGGATCCAGGCCCATGAATAGCCCCTGAACTCTCAGCTTGAGCAAGATAGGAAGAATCATTCTCTGAAAAAAAAAAGTAACAGTATAGAGAACAAAGCTAAGTATTTGAAGTCCCAGGAGTTATAGTCAAAATTGGCACCTCTAACCTTAATCAAGTAATTTAAATTCTATGAGTCTACTTTTATTTTATCACCTATAAAAACTTAGAGGATTATGCTGCTTGACCTCTCAAGTCACTTCTCACTAATACGTCTTATGAAGACAAAGTGTTTGTCTTGGTGCAAGAGGAGTTACACAGAAAAATAAGACATTGCTCTTAGACTATAGGGCTTACAATCTAGTGATAACATGGACAATATTTATATAGCAGCACACAGTAGGTACTCAATAAATATTGATTGATTGATTTATATAGTATTTACTATGTGTCAGGAGGCATATGGAAGCAGCTAGGTGGTTCAGTGGATAGAGCCCTAGGCCTGGAGTCAGGAAAACTAAAGTTCAAATCCGGCTGCAGACACTTACTAACTGTATGACCCTGGCTAAGTCATTTAGCCTCTATTTGCCTTAAACAACTGGAGAAGGAAATGGCAAACCACTCTGGTATTTTTGCCAAGAAACCCCCATGGATAGCATTCATGTGCTATGGTCCAAGAGGTCACAGAGTTGGACATGACTGGACAACAACAAGTGTGCCAGGCACTATGCTAAGTACTTTACAATTATTATTTTATTGGATTATCACAACAAATCTGGAAGATAGGTTCCATTATTATCCCCATTTTACAGATGAGGAAACTATGGCAAATAGAGGTTAAGTGACTTGCTAGTAAGTTTCTGAGGCTGGATTTGAATTCAGGTCTTCTCGACTCCAGGCCGGATACTCTATCTCTTGTCGCCGTACAGAAAATATGATTTACCCAAATAAGTTTAATACAAAACAGACTACAATAAGAGAGCTACAAAGTGCTATCAGAAGTCTTAAGAAAGGAAAGACATTTCCCTTGTTGGGATGAAAGAAGGCTTTATGGAAGAGGTAGCATTTAAGCTGGGTCCTGAAGGATTGATAGAGAGCATTTCCCCAGGTAGAGATGGAGGAGAGAGGACATGCCAAAAGTAGAGAATGAAATTAATTCGAGAAGCAGGAAAGCATACATGTACACAGGAGCGTGCTGAAGTCAGCTCAGGTGGGGAGAGTAGAATGCTAAATTTTCAATGTGAACATTGATACCTCAGAAATCAGCACATGCTGCAAGTCAGGGATGGATTGTTTGGTTGATTGTTGAGATTTGAGAAAGTGATGGGGAAAATGTTAATAATGCCAATTAAACTTAAAAATGTGTCTTGCTAGCATGTTTCCATTGGAAGGCCACTTTTTCAATATTTACCAACACATGGCTGCATAGAAGGGCTTAAAAATCTTCCAGTCTGCTTGGAACCTTGTGAGCTTGAAGAGAAGTTTAGAGAACCCTGGAAAATGAAGGTAGCGCCAGATCATAGAGGGCCTTGAAGGCCAGGGTAAAAAAGTATGAACTCTGTTTGCCAGGAATAGGGAGTCACTATGCAGTTTTGAGCTGAGGAGTAGCATGGTCAGATCTAAACACAAAGAAAGTAAATCTGTGAAGGTCTTTTTTACATGAAAATTAACCAGATGCATGAAATCCTTCTCTTGAGAACTGTCTTTAAAGACAATTACAAGGTTATAATTAACCCAAGCTGGATCTGAACTAAGCTAATAAATTAGTCTTTTGTAGAATGAAAATCTTTTTCTTCAGACTATTTTTTCCCTAGATTCTATCAGATGACCAATTTACAGGCCAGTTCAATTATATAATCTCTTACTTGATGAAATTAATCACGTGCTTTAGCTTAATTAAGAAATTACTAAGCTTGGATTATTGCAATGATTTTTTTTTAGTAAAAGGCAAAAAACCACATTCAAAACAAAGAGAAACCTTAGCATCAGTGATGAATGTTTTGAAGCAGCATGATACAAATGAAAAAGCATTGGCTCTCCAGTAAGAGAATCAGCATTCAAATCCTTCCTCTGACATTTACTACTTGGGTGACCTTGGGCAAGTCATAGCAGTGACTTGGTTCTCAGTTTCCTCATCTGTAAAAAAGGAAGAGGAGGAGGAGGATGAGGAGGAGAAGGAGAAGAAGGAGGAGGAGGAAAAGGAAGAGGAGAAGAAGAAGAAGAAGAAGAAGAAGAAGAAGAAGAAGAAGAAGTAGAAGAAGAAGAAAAAGAAATAGAAGAAGTAGAAGAAGAATTAGAAGAAGAAGAAATAGAAGAAGGAGGAGGAGGAGGCATGATGGTGGCAGTGGAGTGTGATGCCCTCTGAGGTCCCTTCTAGTTTTACATTTGTGGGTTCAATTTATTACCCCTTGTGACCTTGGGCAAGTCACATCAACTTGTTCATCCTCATTTTCCAATCTGCTAAAAAAAAGAAAGGAGGAGCACAGAAAGAAGGGGATATCCTCTGAGGTGCCTTCCAACTCTAGGTCTAAAATCCATGCAAAACTCCATAACATAAGGGACTAAATCCTTCATGTGGGAGCTCATGGTTGTGCTGCTGTCATGGAATCAGATGAAACTGGAGGAGACACATATGCGGTTGTAGTCATTTTACCTGCAAACCATCTTCCATGCAATGCACAGAATGATCCTCCATGGCCTCCATAGCGTCTCTTAGTTCCTCCCTCCTTTAACAGCAGGGTGTCAAGTCTGGGTTTTTAAGGAATGCTCAGTTGAGCTGAGCCAAAACCTAAATGCCTGTCCATGCAGTCATAAAATTACTGACCTGGAAAAGAACCAATGAAGTAAGCACATCTAATCCCTTGCCAAAGTTATGCCTCCCCCTAAACTGACCAGCAGCAGTTCTTTTCCCCATTTCTGTCCCATGGTGCAGTTAGGGAATCCAGAGCGGAAAAAGAATAGTAGACATGTGTTATGTGAAATTTCTCTGAAGAATGATTTTCAGCGCCTTGTGTTCTCACCAGCCCTACAGAACTTTAATCAGAGGGGCCTTAAAAGATTACAAAAGTCAGGGAAATTGTATAAATGATGAGTAGTAAGGATCCAACAGGTAGGTGGTGCAGTGGATAGAATTCTGGGCCTGGAGTCAGGAAGACTTGAGTTCAAATCTGGCCTCAGACACTTACTAGCTGTGTGACCCTGGACAAATCATTTAACCCCATTTGCCTCAGTTTCCTCATCTGTAAAATTAGCTGGAGAAGGAAATGGCAAACCTCATCCCTGCCAAAAAAAAAAACAACCCCAACAGGGTCACAAAGAGTTGGATATGACTGAAAAATGACTGAACAACAATAAATAAGGACTGAATGGGAAGAACAACCATAGAGGAAGCCGTAGCATGGGGAAAACACTGCACTGGAATCAGCATGCCTGGGCTGGAGTCTGGGTTCTGTCACATACTGGCTCATCTTCAGTCAGTCATATATCATCTCTGCAAACCTTCACTTCCTCACCAATAGAAAAGGAGGAGGAGAAGGAGATGGGGAGAAGAAGGGAACAAGCATTTCTGTTGCACCTCTTGTGTGCCAGGCAGCATGCTCGGTACTTTACAAATTGTATGTGATTTGACAGATGCAGAATTGGCCTCGAAGCCAAGATCTGGGTTCAGGTCTTGACTTTGATACATACCAGCTCTATGACCGAAGTTAGCAAATAACTTAACCTACCAGTGTTCTAAGCAACTCTCTTGATGATTAAAAGTGGCATATTCTCACAGAATTTCAAAATGATAAGGCAACAACCGCATCATGTGCCTCCTCCATCTGATTCCATGACAGCAGCACAACCATGAGCTCCCACATGAAGGATTTAGTCCCTTATGCTATGGAGTTTTGCATGGATTTTAGATCTAGAGTTGGAAGGCACCTCAGAGGATATCCCCTTCTTTCTGTGCTCCTCCTTTCTTTTTTTTAGCAGATTAGAAAATGAGGATGAACAAGTTGATGTGACTTGCCCAAGGTCATAAGGGGTAATAAATTGAACCCACAAATGTAAAACTAGAAGGGACCTCAGAGGGCATCACACTCTGCTGCCTAATCCAACTCACACCTGTAAGGAAAAGGATGCGTTCTACAACAAACCTGATAAGGGGTCATCGTGGCTTTGGCCAAAGGCCTTCAGTGAAGGGGAATCCAGGACTCTGGGCCCCTCAAAGGGAATGGGTCTTGAGGCAGCTGGGTCACCAGGACAACCCTGGAGCTGGGTGATTGCCTCAGAACCTCCTGAAACACCAGGTTCTTAAGATGCAGACATGTAGAGGAAACACACCAAGGTCCTGGCCACTCTGTGCTATCCCTGACAGAATTATAAGCAGCAAAGCTTATCTTGGGTCACTTCTCAGAAGAGCAAGTGTGACACACGGACTCAGAAACCTGGCCTTGAATTCCCTTTCTTTTGCTCACTACCAGAGGGGACCTTGAACCAGTGACCCCACCATTCTAGGTCTATAAAATGGAGGTAACAGTGACATAACTAAAGTGTCTTCTTCATAAAAGTACAGTGAGGATCAAATGAGATAATGTATAGAAACTCCTTTGGAAAACTTACAGGATAGCACAACCAATGCCCTGCTCATAACTGGCCTTTGATAAAATACTTCCTTGATATATTGATCAACTATACCAATTTTTCCACTTCTTTTTCTTTTTTCTTTTTTTTTGTCTTTGAAAAAGTACTGTTTGTTATATGGGATGGCTCTCTGTAAGGGAGAAGGAGAGCAATATTGGGGGAAACTATGGTAATGTAAAAACAATACTAAAAAAAACTTAAATAAAACGATTCTTTAATTCAGTCAATCAACAAGCATTTATTAAACACTCACAATGTGCCAAGAACTTTGTTAGGTGCTAGGAATATAAAGAAAAGCCAAGACTGAATTGAATTCAACTGAACCACATCCAACCTCCTTCTTTTACAGAAGAAGAAACCTTGGGTAAGAAAAGGTCATATGACTAGGTTGAATGCAGGAATTCTAAGCTTGCTGATTTAAATAAATCAGCTTTGAGCAACCTTCAATAATTCCTTCTTTTCTGTAGCTTAACTTTACACCCTACTATTACAGATTAAATGATCACAATTAATCTTACTTGTAATGTCTGAGGCTAAGAGGAAATTCAAATCCTCTTATTTTATATCGCATTTCCAAAGCTCTCTCTCTCTTGGTCCCATGGAGCCTCTTCTAGACGGTAGGGATCCAGGAGTAAAGGAGGACTTTGTACATCCAATCCTGGCCTGAGTGCAGATTTGGTAAACACAACCTACATTTCTGCAAACATACATTCCTGAAACAGACAACTGCACTCATTCATTCATGTATTCAACAAATATTTAGTATGTTCAAAGTGCTGAGGGATAGGAAGATATGAGGCTTCCAAAGAGCCCCCCTTACCCTTTTTAGAAGAGGAAATGAATTTGTGATCAAAAGACTACAATGCAATAATAGCTCACATTTACATAATGCTTTACATTTTCTAAAGCACCTTCTTCACAATAACTCTGCAAGGTGGGCGTTGTCATTAATATCCCTGTTTTACATGCAGCAAAACTGTCCCCCACATGTAGTATAGCGATGATGTTGTATGGCTCAAAGGAGGCAGGATAGACAACGCTAGCCTCTTCTGCCCCTGCCCTTCTCCAAGGAAGACTATTTCCTGCCAGGAAGGGAAGCAGGCAGTGAAGGGCTGTTCTCCTTAGAGAAAAGGGGGTACCGGGCTAGAATTTTATCTATCTGATCCCTTAGATATTGTTAGTCTATGGTTTTCAGGTTCAAATTAAACTTCTGATAGCTTTTGTCTTAATAGGGAAAGCAGGAGCCAGGTTTTATATCCAAGACTTGACCCCTTTCCCACCAAATACTAGCTCCATAATGAGCACACATAGTAAGGAGCAAAGAAACCCATTTATCCAAGTCAAGGGCAAAACAGAAATCAGAGAGAGTATACATACACACACACACACACACACACACACACACAAATAAGACAATATATGTCAGATGACACAGAGTAAAAGAGCTTCCTGTTGGGAACAGAGCAGCTCAGCTCAACCAAGAGAGTCCCAGATCTCACCAAAGGAGAAATTTCCCCAAAGTCTCAAGTGTGGTAAGCTGGGATAGGAACATGATGGAGATTGCCAGATCCCCTCTCTTGTCAGCTTCTTCCCAGAGTCTTTTCCTTCAGAGACCTGACGTAGGGTTGGCATCATTTTTCTTCTCTTGAAGCTGGAAGCCAGAAGCAACCAAAGGGACTGCAGAACCCAAAGAGACTTGAACATAGTCCCAAGAGAACCGAACTCTCCTCTCTCTTGCTCTTGCCAATCTCACCCTGCCTCTCATTCAGGCATGGGGCATTGACCAGCACCAATGAAGAGAGTGTCCCACACCGATGGGTTTGGGATTTGGGTTCCATTCCCATGAGGAAAGACAGAGAGAAGTGAAGTGACTTGCTCAGAGTTCATATAGCTGTTATGTGTCAGAGCTAGAAATGGAACCCAGATCTCCTGCCTGAGTCAAGCACCCTGCCTAAACAAAAGGTAGCGTGAGGGCTTTCCCAAAGTGCTACAAAATGCACAGAAGTTCAGAGTGGCAGAGATCACGAGATAACTAGGGGAGTCTTGATAGTAGATGATCCTTAATGGATGGATGACATGTGAGAGTTGGGAATTTGGGGTTGGGAAATCCTGCCAAAGTAGACAGCGGGAGAAAAGGCACAAAGGAGCAAAGATGTGAGACAAGTTCAGGAATAGTGAGTAAACCCGTTTTTCTAAAGCCTGAGGTTCAAGAGATCTTTCTCCTGATGCTTTTTACACAGTTGACCATGCCCTCCTTTTGGTTACTCTCTTTTCTCTGGGTTTGTATGACTTCTCCATTGTGGCTCTCTTCCCATCCATCAGACTGATGATTCTTGATCTCCTTTGCAGGTTCATCATCTATGTCCCACCACCAATGCATGGTGGTTCCCCAGGGCTCTGAGACCCTCTCCTTCCCTATCCCTGTACTCAGTCTCAGTGATCTCATTAGCTCCCATGGGTCTGTCACCCCTGTCCCAAGGCCCATTGGTATAGGACTCTCTCCTTATTGATAGAGATGAATGCCCTGCCCTGTGTGAGGGGTGGGATGGAGTCGGGGGGAGCAGAGAGCTCCAGCTTTCCTCAGAAAGCTATAAGTTACTTCAGGGCTCTGCAGTGCTCTTGGTACATTTGGCTTCCACATTCAATATCATCTTTATGTAGATGACTTGGAAACCTACATGTCCAGCCTTCACTTCTCTTTTGAGCTCCAGTCTCCCACCTCCTGGGATATCTCCACCTCAACATGTTTAAAACAGAGCTCATTATCTTTTTTTTTAATAATATTTTATCTTCAGGGGCAGCTAGGTGGTGCAGTCGATAGAGCTCCAGCCTTGGAGTCAGGAGGACCTGAATTCAAATCCGACCTCAGACATTTGACACTTACTGGCTGTGTGACCCTGGGCAAGTCACTTAACCCCTACTGCCTCACCAAAAAGCAAAAAAAAAAGAAGGAAAAAATAATATTTTATTTTTCCCCTAATTACATGTAAAAACAATTTTTAACATTCTTTTCTTTTTAATTTTGAGTTCCCTCACCTTTCCGCTCCCTGGGATGGTAAGTAGTTTGATATGGGCTTATGCATATTTAATCATGCAAAACATCTTCCTATATTAGTTATGTTGTGAAAGTAGACACAGAGCCAAAGGGAAAGAAAAAGAAAGGAAGTGAAAAATCATGTGCTTTGATCTGCATTCAGTCTCCTTCAGTTCCTTCTCTGGAGGTGAATAGCATTTTTCATCATGAGTCCTTTGGAATTCTCTAGTTCATTGTATTGCTAAGAATAACTAAGTCATTAATAGTTGTTCATCGTGCAATATTACTGTTACTATGTTCTGGTTCTGCTCACTTCACTTTGCATAAATTTATGTAAGTTTTTTCTGAAATCAGCCTGCTCATCATTTCTTGTAGCACAGTAGTCTTCCACTGTAATCATATGCCACAATTTTTTCAGCCATTCCCCAATTGATGGGCATCCCTTCAATTTCCAATTCTTAAGCACCACAGAAAGAGCTGCTATAAATATTTCTGTACAAAAAAGAGAGTTCATTATCCTTCTCCCTAAACCAGTTCCAGGCAGCTGGATGACACAGTGGATAGAGTATAGGCCTGGAGTCAGGAAGACCTGAGTTCAAATCTGGCCTCAGATATTTACTAGCTGTGTGACCCTGGGCAAGTCACTTAACCCCATTTGCCTCAAATTCCTCATCTGTAAAATGAGCTGAAGAAGGAAATGGCAAACCACTCCCGTACCTTTGCCAAGAAAATCCCAAATGGGGTCACAAAGAGTCAGACACAACTGAAATGACTGAACAACAATAACAAATGACTTATTCAAATAATAACAAAAATAGCTGGCATTTATACAGCACTTTAAAGTTTACAAAGGATTTTACAAATACTAAGTCATTCGATCCCCATTTTACAAGTAAGGAAATTGAGGCAAACAGATGATTTATTTAGCCAAGGTCACACAGCTAGTAAGTATCTGAGGCTTCATTTGAACTCAGGTCTTCTTGACTCTAGGTCCTATGCTCCAATCTATTGCACCACCTATTGGCCTATCCCAGTAGCACGTGAGCAAAGAAGCCAGATTGCTCAAACTGAGAAGACGGAAAGTAGAGAGGAAGTGGCAGCAGGTGTGCAAAAGTAAAGGGGAAAGCAGCTCATTCAGAAGCTTGGATTATCAAAAATAGAAAAGAAATAGGGGGGCAGTTAATTATTTAGCACTACAGGTACTAAAATTTTTACTCTTTTATAAAGCCTAACCCAGTATTTTGTACACAATAGGGGCTTAATAAGGGCTTGTTGCAATAGAATTTGTTGATATTGAATTTGAAAGTCACAAATTCTTAGAAGAAGAATAATGCTGGCTTTTGTTTTAGTTGGATTGGTGCCAAACAGTTAGTGTACTCCCTCCTAGGACTGAGGACACTAGTATAAAATTAACTGCCCCAAATTCAGTTTTAATAAGAAACTGAGCTAAAAAGCTTAGTAATCTGCACAACGTGCATCTACAATGACTTCCAAGAATTTCAATTAGTAGCATGGTTTTTAATTTGCAAATCTCCTGTCAGGTCAGGAGTGAGTATGGAAAGGTAATAGTGAAAATAATGACTAATTTTTCGGTATAAAAAGATGATATTTCAGACCCTGAATTTGTAGGGCATGAAATTTAAGCTCTCACATCGTATTGACAGATTTGCACTAAACTAGGCACACTCTCCTGTGTGTGTAACATTTGCAACATGGTGGGCCCAAAGCCATACCTAGGAATTCTTCTCCCTTAGGTCAATTCAGTTGCTCTTAAAGGGCAGCTAGGTAGTGCAGTGGACAGAGCACCAGGCCAGGAGTCAGGAAGACTCATCTTCCTGAGTTCAAATCTGGCCTCAGACACTAGCTGTGTGACCCTGGGCAAGTCACTTCACCCTGTTTGCCTCAGTTTCATCATCTGTAAAATGAGCTGAAGAAGGAAATGGCAAATCACTCCAGTATCTCTGCCAAGAAAACCCTAAATGGGGTCAAAACACAACTGTCAGACACAACTGAAATGACTCAACTGTAACCAGTAGTAAAGCAAACAATAGTGCAGTTAAGTCAGGAGATGAAGTGGTCCATCCCCCAGAGTGGGGATCTGAATGTAGGGATTCCACAGAGACAAGACCATGATAGTGTCAGCTCCATTCAAGGACAAGAAGGGTACCTTACACAATGAGGTAAAAGCCAGGAAGGCTGTGAAGAGAAAACATTTCCACTAGCTTCCTATTAGGTCTCCCTGTGGCCAATTTCTCTCTATTCCAATCCTTCCTCCATTCAACTGCCCAAGTGATTTTCCTAAAACCCAGGACCAACCATGTCACACCCCTATTCAATAAATCCCAATGGTTTCCTATTATCTCCAGGATCAAATACAAATCATCGGATTGGCATTTAAAGTCTTTCATAATTTACCCCACCACCACCACCACCACACACGTACATACCTTTCCAGTCTTCTTATGCCTTATTCTCAGCTATGTAGTCTTCAATCCAGCGACATTAGCCTTGCTGGTCCAAGAACAAGCCACTCTGTCTCTTGGTTCTGGGCATTTTCTCTGGCTATCTCCCATCCTTGGAATTCTCTCCCTCTTCATCCTTGCCTCCTGGCTTCCCAGGCTTCTTTGAAGTCCCAAATAAAATCATACCTTCTAACAAGAAGCCTTTCCCAACCTCTCAATTCTAGTGCCTTCCTGTCATTAACTGTCTTCTATTTATCCTGTATACATGGCTCATTCGTACATATTTCTTTGCTTGTGGTCTCCGCCATTAGACTGTGAGCTCCTTGAGGGTAGGGCTTGTTTTTTGCCTCTTTTTCTGCCTTTGTTTCCCCAGTGCTTAGTGTTCAGCATATAGAAGACACTGAAAAAATGTTTGTTGACTAACTGATTAACTAGAGAAATAGAATGTCAGCACTCCAGGGCAAAGACCCATTTGTACTGCATTAATTACAGCTCTGAGTTGGCCTGAGGTTAAATTGTGGGTCTAGAGTAATAGAACAAAGAAAATCTATTTTTCCTTCACAGGCAGCAAAGCCACAATATTAGCCCCAACTAAACTGATCTAACCAGTCATAAATACCGAGGACTTACTGACAGATAAGAGTTAGCTTTGTTTTATACAGATTGGGAGGTTAGGGCATCAGAATAGGCATTGGAGGAGAGCAAAGTCATGTCTAAAGCACAAACTAGAGAGTCAGCAGAAACGGAATTGCTGCATCAAGGGCAGCAATGTGAGGAGTCAAGAGGTTATGGATGGGTCCAACAAATAGGAGTTAGAAGATAGGGACGTGGGGAGTCGTGAGGTCGCGGGCAGGTCCAATAAACCAGAGCCAAAGAGTCTGACAATAAACATTTATTAAGTGCCTACTATGTGTCAATATGTGCTAAGCTTTGGGGATACAAAAAAAAGACCAAAGATAGTCCCTGCCCTCAAGGAGCTCACAGTCTAATGGGAGAAACAAGAAGCAAACAAATGGGTACAAACTACATACGGGATAAATGGGAATAATTAAGAGAGGAAAGGCACTAGAATTGAGGGGTTGGAGAAGACTTCCTGAAGCAGGTAGGATTTTAGTTGCGACTTAAAGGAAGCCGGGAAAGTCAGTAGGTAGAGTTGAGGCATGGGTGACAGCCAGAGAAAATACCCAGAGCTATGAGATGGAGTGTATTGTTCATGGAACAACAAGAGACTAAGACCTGGGACAGGTGAGGAAAAGGAGGAAAACGAAGAGAAGAAGATAGCAGAATTGAAATAAGCCTAAATAGATCAGAAAAAAAAAATAACCAGACAATGACTCTGAGATTCACCTAAATGACAATTTGCCCTGTTCAGCATACGCCCTGATAGAAAATCCTTGTGTTGCAAGGTTTCATTCACTGTTCATGTCCTTATTCTTCTCTTTGTGGGAGAGAGAGGGATGCAGGGAATGGTCTGTACCTGTTATGTTGTTGCTATAGGGAAGTGCCTGGGGCACTTAGGTTATCAGTCACTCTCCCGGAGTCACTCAGCTAATCTGTGTCAGAGCTGGGACTCGATCCCAGATGTTCCTGACTCTGAGCTCGGCTCTCTATCCACCCTGCTCTACTTCCTCTTTCCCTTCTGCCTCTTAAAAGGGCAACACTGTCAGACTCTGAGATCCCTATGACATCCTTCTTCCCAGGCTGCTTCCCCAGACCAAAAGGCCCAGCAGGTGATGGGTTAGTTGTTTTTGCTGTTTAGTCATTTCAGTCGTGCCCAACTCTTCATGACCCCACTCGGAATTTTCTCGGCAAAGATACTGACATGGCTTGCCATTTCCTTCTCCAGCTTATTTTACAAATGAAGAAACTAAGGCAAACAGGGTCAAGTGACTTGCCCAGGGTCACACAGCTAGGCAGTGACTGAGGCAGATGCAAACAAAGAAAGATGAGGCTTCCTTACACCAGGCGTGGCACTCTATCCACTGCTGCCCCCAAGCCACCTATATTGAGTTTTGTTTTGGGCATGTTGAGTTTATGATACCTTAGGAGACATGGGAATGGAGACATCTAGCAGGCAGCTGATTACTACAGTTGGAAAACGGTTACACTCCTGCACTGTTTGCAAGCTTCCTAGCAGCTTCCCAGATTTATTCATCATCCTCTCAATCAATGAGGTGCGACATCAAGCATTCAAGATTCTCTCACAACTAATTCTTCTTCCCCACTTATGATTAGAGATGTTTGGGAAGTGCTGGGCAAAGGCTTGAATCTAGATACGTTCAACACAGCAGGACCAAGACAAGAAGAGAGGGAGACATAGGATAGATGAAAAATGAAGCTGATAACTGCAGATATAAGTCTATGATGTTTACTAAATGATTGGAAGGAAACTTGTGGTCCCATGGTGCAATTTTTCAACTTCTGAAGAACCAGTCCAAGTGGAGGTTCCAAGAAGAGTCTCCAAGGAGATGCAGGGTTGGTCAGATACCTCTCTATCTTCTAATTCCCTAAAGCAATTGTCTACCAAGGCAGATTATACTCAAGGCATAAGAACTAGGAAAACGCCAGATGGTTGCTCGTGGACAGAGACACACAGAAGGAATGAGTACTAGATCCCGAGTCAGAGGACCAAGCCCTACCTCTAACATCTATCACCCATGTGTCAAGTCACTTGGATAAATAATGTAGCCATCACCTATAAAATGTAAGGACTTGATGAGATGATCTCTGAGGTTACTTCCAGCTCTGGGTCTATCGTCCTTGAATAGGTATTCTAAGTAGAGAAATAAAATCAAGTATTATTTTTTAAAAAGTTGGGCAGTGGGAAAGTGTGTAATCCGGTCGTCTTGATGGTATAAAATAGCAAACCATAAGTACTATCCTAGGTTTGATTAGTACATTCCATTTGCCATCTCGGAGAATGATGAGCTGAGTGAACAAGCTTGTATTTGTAGAGCAGTGAAGAGACCAGTCCAGAAACAGACAGTGAACTGAACAGCTTTATCAGAGATAAGGTGGAAAGAAGGGTTGTGAAAATGAAGGATAGTGAGAGAAAAGAAAAGAACCACCCCAGCAGCACAGCATGATCCGAAGTAGGGGAAGAAATGCGCCATCTTGGTCAACATTGCTACTGCCTGTAGGGTGATATCTCAGCCCTGCGACAGTAGCAGGTCCATGGAAAAAATCTAACGATATCAAGCACTAAGGACGGAGGGACATGGATAAAGGAGTTATCAAGCCCAGTGGCCCTTTCTACAGGGTTTTTGACCCTGAGACAAACCCCACATATTCAGATATTACTTCTGGTATTGCTTTACTTTTTCCACAGTTCCCTACTGCCTATAAGATAGGCTAACACTCCTCTGTTTGGCATTTGAACCCCTTTACAATCTGGCTCCTGATTATTTTTCCAGACATATTACAGATTATGCCTCTCACTCTGCATTTGAGCCTGTTCAAGCAGCCTGCTAACTCTTCTTTGCTGATAGTATCCCATTAACCCCTTCCATTCCTTTCCCTAGTCTCTCCCCCGTGCCTAGAATGCTCTCTGTCTTCTAACCTCCACCTTTCAGAACCCCTTGATCCCTTCAAGGTCCAATTCCAGTGCTTCTTCCTTCAAGAGGCCATTGTCCAATTATTCGTGCCCCACAATTATTTCGCATTTATTTCCTATCTATCCACAACTTACTTATCAGAGAATGTGTTATCTCCTTCAGTAGAACTTGAGCATTTGAGGGCAAAGGGTTTTTCTTTTTTGTCTTTGTTAACTCCAGAACCTAGCCTAGCACCCAGCACACAGACGATGCTTGCTGATAGATTGAGAAATGGGGTCACAAAGAGTCAGACACAACTGAAAATGACTCAATGACCACAGATTGATAAATAACTATTAGACAGCACACAACAGTGCATAAATGCACAGCGGGTTCAAAAGAAGGTGCTTTGAAGGGCATGAAGGGGGAAATGTCGGCTGAGGGGACTAGGGAAGATATCATAGAGAAGGTGGGATCTGAATGAGGAGGAACTCAGGGAATGAAGAAGGAGAATGAAGACATTCCAGGCACAGGTAACTTTGTAAACATAAACACAGAGATCGAGACATGTTCAAGTGGCAGAGTAGGCTACTCTGATTGGAACATAGTGGGTATGGACAGGTTAATACGAAATAGAGATTCAAGAGGGCTTTGGCTTCCAGTCAAAAGACTCTAAACTTCACCTAGTAAGCATTAGGAAGACATCACAGTTGTGTGTGTATGTGTGTTTATGAACACATGGGCAGCCAGATGCATAGATAAAGCATCTCTGCCCCTCCTCTGCCCAGTAGCTCATAGGAGTCTTCCTTATTCAAAAGCCACTGGGGAAGAAGGGATCAATTATCAGCAAATACAAAGACTTGTCTAGATCAGAGACCCCATGATTATTCTGAACACTGAAAGATTCATTGGGTTTCCTGAGCTAATGAAATAGAGGAGAGAAAGTGAGAATTAACAACAACAACAATAATATAAATGAAGCTATGACAAGGCATTAAATTTCTGTATATGTATGCCCCAGGCTGTGAACTACCCTACATTTATAATTCAACATACATGTTTAGTCTAGGTGAGAGATTCTTTGCTTGGGATCCACAGACCCCTGCAACACAAGGTCTGTAGATTTTTTAAAAATATTTTGATATCTGTATTTCAATACTTATGTCATCCTTTGCAATCATGTATAATTTATTTTATACATTTTAAAATGTAATTCTGAAAAGGGGTCCATAGGTTTCAGCAGACATCTTAAAAAAACTATGACATAAAACAAGTAAAGAATTCTTGATCTAATTTAATCAGATTTGCTAAATAGGAAAAAAAAGTGATTTCTTGGCACTTATCAAGGTAAATTCACTGCAATATAAACTCTTAATCAAGGGCTGAGGAGGATTCTATGTATGACCTTGCTAAAAAAAAAAGTGACATGTCTACTTATTGCTCAAGTAATTCAAGATAAAGAAGTATTGGATAAGAGGAGACTTAGGCTGAAATCAGTACCACAGACACTAGCTGGATTTGTGTCTTATTTCTAAGAGGATCAATGAGAGCCTGAAGTATTTGGGTTCTGAATAAATCCTAGCAGCTTTGCCTCCCACTTTGGCAGTCTACCACTAAGGCATTGTCTGTGGGACAATAGTCCCCTGCCTAAACAGAGTATCACCAGATGTACCCTCAGGATACCAGTTTGGGGAGTTAGAACCAAGAGGGTGGGAAGAAAGGACACCTGCAGAGGTGACTGACTGTCCCACCCACCTTCCTTGGTTTATTTGTCTGTATTTGGGCGGATTGTATTAGACAGTGAAATAGGCAGATCCTTTAATCAGGTACATGGTGGCTAGAAACGTTTTGCTGAGAACTCTTCCTGATGAGTTTTCAGTACGTGGGTGACATGACCAGATCTACTTTCATCAGAACTACTCCATTACAACTCAGCGCATTAACAGAGTACACAGTACAAGATATAGCTCAGAAATGCCCCAATTTTTTCAATGTAGTCTGTACTCACACCAAACCAAAACAAGAATTTATTAATAGAAAGGAAAAGAAATGGAAATGGGAAAGAAAATGGGAGGGAGAGGGGATGGGGGATGAAGGTGCCCAGGGCTGGGCATGGTAGAGAAAATCTGGAGTCGGGAGTGCAACCTGAAGAGGAATGAAGATATAGCTGCCCTGGGTGTCCTCCTTAAAATGGAGATTCTGGGAGGAACCAGCCATTAGAGTGAGAGGTTGCAGGGACAAAGTTAGTATCAGCCCCCCCTCCCCCCCCAAAAAAATATATATATATAATGTATTATATGTATGCACTATTTTGTATGTACTCGTTTATGTACATGGTGTTTATACCCAACAGAGTACAAACTTCATGAGGGCACAGGCTTTTTGTTTGTCTCTTTACCTTTGCACCTCCATCACCTCACACACAAAAAATGCTTAATAAATAGTTGTTGGACAATTGATTGATTGCTCTTTTATCTTGTTCTTTTCTATTGCACCAGGAGAATCTAGCAAGGAAAGGGATTTGCATATAGAGCAGATATTTATTTTTTTCTCAATCATCTTTATGAAAACCACCTCAATTAGCCAATGAATAAATATTGAATCAGCTTGACTTTATGTTTGGCTTTGCTAAGTGACAAAAGCAACTCCTAGAATAATGATAAAATGCATCCGTGTGGTTTTAAAGACTTGCCAAAAGAAATTCTTACCTGTTGGTGTATTTGCTTGGTTCCTTTCTCATCTCTAAAGTAAACTTTATCCTGCGGAAGTCTTCATTTTGAATTTCAATGTTCATTTGGGTGAACACTGGGTAAAAGGCAAATCCCTAAGGCCTTGTGCTAAATCATGCAAGCAGAACAGTTTCTTCTAGAATTTTCAAGAAAAAAATAATAGAACTGGCTCATCAAACCAGAATAAATAAAGTCTGATGAACCTCTTTCCTTAGCACTTTCCTACTGCCTTATTGGCTGGATCACACAAGCTTAATTAAAGAAATTTTGCCTTTTGCCAAAAAGATTCCTAATAAAGAAATAACATTATTGCTTCTAAACTCTATAAACACATAATAAAGAAGTACATTCAAAGTTCCACTAATTTAATGATAAATCATTAAAGAAAGCTGTCTAGATGGCTATTATCAAAAATTGTATTAGCAAATGAATTCTTATTCAAGAATCTCAAGTCATGCTAGGTAAAAGTACATTTCCTTGTTTGTTTTTATTCAGACAGAATTAGCAAAGTCAAATATATTGCTTTTTTGTTTGTTTTTTAACACTAAGAATAGAGAAGGAAATTATGTTTTCCCAAAAATGAAGAAAGGATAATTTTAAAAAAAAGGAAGAGCTAGCTAAGGTGTAGGGTAGTAAAGAGAGCACTGGATTAGGAGTCAGGAATTGTTCAGTCGATTCAGTTGTGTCTGACTCTTCATGACCCCATTTTGGAGTTTTCTTGGCAAAGATACTGGAGTGGTTTGCCATTTCCTTCTCCAGATCATTTTGGTCTTCCTCATTCCAATTCTAGTGCTCTATCGACTGGGGAGTCAGGAACCCTGTGCTCAAATCTCAGCTCTGCCACTTAATTACTTGCATGATCTAGGACAGGACATTTAACTTCTTGCAATTTCATCATCTATAAAATGAAGACAAGGGCAGCTAGGTCATTGCAGTGGATAGAGCACTGGCCCTGGATTCAGGAGGACCTGAGTTCAAATCCTACCTCAGACACATAACACTTACTAGCTGTGTGACCCTGGGCAAGTCACTTAACCCCATTGCCTAGCCAAAAATAAAGTAAAATAAAATAAAATGAAGATGACAGAATGGTAGATAGACAGATAGTGACCTGGGTAGATGGAGCATTCAGTAATCACTTACTATGTGCCAGGCATCAATCATGCTGAGCACTGGGGATACAAACACAGCAAACAAGCCAGGCTCTACCCTTAAGAAGCTACTATTCTACGGGGGAAGATAACATAAAAAAGAGAGTAGGAAAGAGGAAAAAGTCCTCAAGGAGGGGAGGAGACTGACAAGGAGGAGGAGAAGTCCAAGACATCAAGGTGTGAGCAAAAAGAAGGCTGTCTGGGACTCCTTGTGAAATAGTGGTCTGGAGGGTCGTCACCAAATGGAAAACAGACCTGGGTAAAGGTTTCTCTAAGTAGGGAAGGGGGTTGGTGAGGAAGAGGAGTAGGAAAAAGATCAAAGAGTGGAGGTGTCACAGTTAGACTAGAAAATTCCCAATGTTCTTTCCACTTCTAGTTTACAATGGTCTGTTATATATTATGGGTTCAGGGAAACCACAGTAAAAAGATATTATATAGTATTTATATTAAATGATTTGAGGTGCATTTCAGACATCTTTATCTTCCTTCAAATCTACTGTAACTCTTAGAAATATCAATTCATGGGAAAAGCAATGTCAACAGAAGCAGGATGGCAAGGAATATTTCGATTTGTTCTTTATTTCCAACTGGTCCCCAGACCAACCTTCCCTTCACATCTCACCCAGCTCTCCAGTCATGTTTACCACAACCTCACTTCTCCCCACCTTGATCAGGCAGTCCTCTGTGCCACCAAACCCCAAGATGGATGCCCCAGTCCTTAAATTAATCTACTTCTACTTAGGAGTTGCCACCCTGAACCCGAGCCATCTTGTTTTTGCCTTTTACATGTAGTTGGCCTTTAGACCAGGCTTCATTTGAGGCAGAGAGATCAATTAGAAGGCTATTGTTTCCTAATAGGGACAAAGTGATAAGGGCCTGAGCTTAGATGGTAGTAAGGTGAGTGGAGAGAAGCAGCCAGATGGAAAAGATATTGTAGAGGTAGGATCCACAAGAGTGGTCAAATAACAGCAGAGGCCAACAAGAAGCGCCTTGTGCTGGGGTTAGTGCTTCGTGCGAACCTTGAATGGAGCTACCAAGAGGTAGAAGCGAGGATACAGAGCGTTCTTAGCATGGGGGACAGTCTTGCTGTCGGCTGATTTGATATTCCTTCTCCTTATACTGTATAAACCTGGTTCCCTTGCAAAAATTCCCAGAGAGAATCTGTCTTCCTGGCAAAGCTACTAAAAAAAAAAAAAACCTAACAGATAAATAATTTGAATTGGAGAAATATTTATAATATGCCAAGAACTATTCTAAGAATTGGGGATACAAACATCTAACATGAGACTATCTCAACCTTCAAAGAACTGAATTTCTAGTGGAGGGACATCCAGGAGAACTTTGATGAGGAGAAGGCAGAAATGTGTGAGGGCTTAGGGGTGTAGTAGGGAAGATGGCCGAGGTGAACAGTTGGATGTTTTGATATTGTGTTTGGTGTTTGTACCAATAGTAAGTCAATGGAACTATGGGGTCTGAATGCAAATTGAAGCATACTATTTTCACCCTTTTTGGGTTTCTTTCTTGTGGTTTTTCCCTTTTGTTCTGATTCTTCTTTCTTTCTTTCTTTCTTTTTTTTTTGTTAGGCAATGGGGTTAAGTGACTCACACAGCTGGTAAGTGTTATTTGTCTGAGGCCGAATTTGAACTCGGGTCCTCTGGACTCCAGGGCGGGTGCTCTATCCACTGCACCACCTAGCTGCCCCCGATTCTTCTTTCACAACATGACTAATTCAGAAATATGTTTAATATGATCATACATGTATAACCTAAAATAATAATAAGTCAATGTGACGCTGCTGCTGCAGTGATGAGCATGAGACCAGCTCAGTGCTCTGTAACCCGGAGACGCATGGATGAGGCAGGAGACAGCAAGGTGACAGAAGCTCCTTCACCTGTTGAGATACAAGCATACCCTGGTCCCAAGCTTAGTACCCTAAAAGGTCCTACCCATTCATTATTGGGATTTTTCCACAGGACCAATTTCTTTTTATCTGTGTATATTGTTGGGCCATCATGAGTCAAGATAGGTGAATTGTGAGGTAAAAAGAATTTCATAGCAGGGGTAAGGTCATTACCATCAAATTTCAAATAATTTATAGTATACAAAATTTTATTAACCTGTCTTTGAGGGGATAACTGCTCAGCTCCCCCTTTTTGTTTTTGAAAAAAAGTTTTGATGGTTTGGTTCATTCGTTCAACAATGGCTTGACCAGTTGGGTTATAAGGAATACCACATATATGCTGTATGCCAAACTCTAGAAAAAAGGCTTGTAATTGTTTGGCAGTATAAGCGGGCCCATTATCAGTTTTTATCACACATGGTGGGCCAATTATAGCAAAAGCATGATAAAGGTGATTAATAACATGTCTAACAGTTTCTCTTGTTTGAGGAGTAGCTATACAAAATCCTGAAAATGTATCCACAGTAACATGGAGAAATTTATGTTTCCCCCATGGTGGAATATGTGTAACATCCATTTGCCATAGAGAATTAGGAAAAAGTCCTCTAGGATTGATACCAGAGCGAAGTGATGGTGAATTGAAAGGGACACATTGAGTGCACCTTTTCACTATATCTCTGGCTTGTTCTCTGGTTATGCCATAAAGGCGACATAGAGACCTGGCTGACATATGATACTTACCATGTCCTTGTTGTGCTTCTTGACAATTGCCTATAAGCATAGAATCCACAATATTATTCCCTGAAAATATGGGACCTAAACCGTCTGTATGGGATCTTACATGCATTACATACAGAGGATGTTGTCTTGATCTGATGCATGATTGAAGTTCATAAAACAATTCTGTTATTGGTGAGCCTTCAGGTTGGATATATGCTGTTTTGATGTGAGAAAGCACACCAGCAGCATAATGACTGTCTGTAATAATGTTAATAGGTTGAGGTATTCTGCAAGCATGTAGAAGAGCATATAGCTCATTCTTTTGAGTGGAAGTGTATGGAGTCTGTATAACTGTATGAATGTCTAAGTCAGGACAATATATAGCAGCTTTCTTTTCTTTAGTAGCATCAGTATAGACATTATAGCCATCAACAGGTGTATTCCTGACAATCTTGGGAAATATCCATTGCCAGTTATTAAACCATTTTGCAAAGGAGTATTTTTGTCCTGCTTGAATATTACCTAGAGTCAATAACAGAGTCCAATTGTCATCACAATATAAAAGGGTCTCAAGTCTTTCTTTTGTAACAGGGACCCACAAAATGCCTTTCTGTCCACTAAAATGTAAAATGCGAAGAAGTGCCTTTTTAACCAACATAGAGGCTTCTTCTAGATAACTAGTTAAAACTCTTTTATTACTGGTTTTGCTGTATAACCATTCTATAATGTTTTCTTCTTGGTGAAGTATAATGTGTGGATGTTGCTGGGCCATTATCAATGTGGCTTCAATCTCCTTCTGTGGAGATACCCAATGGGTGTGATTTCCTAACTTCCTAATGATTTGTTTTAAGCTTTGTTCAGCCTCAGGGGTCCATTTTCTAGGAGAATTTAAGTGAGGATCCCCTTTTAAGATAGAATATAAGGGTTGCATCTCCTCATTAGTAATGCCTGTCTTTGGTCGTATCCATTGAATATCTCCTATCTATTTTTGGAAATCATTTAAAGTTTGTACCTTGTCTTATCTAAGCTCAGGAGGTTGTAAAGAGACTTCCTCCAAGTCAAGCTGAAATCCCAGATATTGAAAGGGAGGTTGTTTTTGCACTTTCTCTGGTGCTATCTGAAGCCCTTTGTTTGTCAAAATAGATACTGTTTCTTGGACCATTTGCTCAAGGACTTCTAAATTGGCATGACTACAAAGAATATCATCCATACAGTGCACTAAATAGGCTCCTTTATATTTGATTCTTAAAGGCTCTAGTAAGTCTGCTATATATCTTTGGCAAATAGTAGGACTATTTTTCATTCCTTGTGGTAAAACTTTCCATTGATATCTCTGAGCAGGAGCACAGTGATTTAGTGTAGGTATAGAAAATGCAAAATATTTACAATCATCAGGGTGCAAGGGAATGGAATAAAAACAATCCTGAATATCAAGGATTCACAAGGGTTGATGTCCAGGGATCATATTAGGTGAGGGTAGTCCTGTTTGCAAAGGACCCACATTTTCCATTCTTTTATTTACTTCCCTTAAATCTATTAACATTCTCCATTTTCCTGATTTTTTCTTAATGACAAATACAGGAGAATTCCATGGACTAGAGCTTTTCTCTATGTGTCCTTGCTGTAATTGCTCTTGTACTAAAGAATGTAAAGCAGTGAGTTTCTCTTGTGTCAGGGGCCACTGATCAATCCACACTGGCTCTTTTGAAAGCCAAACTAATTTATGTGCTGTTAATGAAACATCAGTGGCCCTTATGAAAAATCCGTGCTGATTGTAACACCCATGTCTGTAAGAACATCACGTCCCCATAAAATAAGAGGTAATCCTGCTGTGATATATGGACGGAACGTGCCACTTTTATTGTCCTTTTCCCATGTGAGAGGACGTGTAGAGATTTCTGTTTCTTGATTGCCTCCTATACCTCGTAAAAAGGTATAAGCCAATTCCTTAGGCCACCAAGGTGGCGACTGGTCTGCAGGGAATACTGATTTATCAGCCCCAGTATCAATTAACCCTGTAAATTTCTGTTTTTCTACACTTATAGTACATAGGGGACGGTCCATAGAGACAGCTTGTGTAAAAAATGCTCCTGACCTCCAGCCTGTCTGTGGGCTTTTTATTATGGTGGGATCTTCTATGTGGAATTCTGCAGTGATGGCGATGGCTTGAGCCACGCACTGCCCCCTTTCAATATAGGTATCATCATTGTTAGTGTTAATCAAGGTGAGGTGAAGGAGGGAGCCTTTATACATTTGAATAACTGGAACTGCATGTGAGTAGTGCTGATTTGGGGGTGATATGGTAATTAAGGAAAATTCTGGCCCCAATTCCTGTTGGTCCATGAGTGGGACGTTACAGACAGCATGGGGTGGCAGTCTAAAATTATCTAAGCTTCTCAGTTTCAATACTCGAATTGTTTTTCTTGGGCAGCTAGAGTCATGTACTTCTTTCCCCATTCGTTTGTGAGAGGGTTTGATTCCTGTACTGTCATCCCCATGGGATGAGTATTCGGGGCTCCCGCAGAGCCCCTGCGCCGTTTCCCAACTTGCATTCAGAAGCCCAATGCCCTAGCGTTTTACATTTCAGACAGGGAGTGGCAGGGCGTCTTTTGTTTGACTTGCAGTCTTTATTAAAGTGCCCTTCTCTCCCACATTGATAGCATGTTTTCCCTGTTTTTTCCCCTGACTTATGCTCTGCTAAAAATTGATTCATCAACTCAAAGTGAAAACACTGAGTCCCTACCTTTTCACATCTCCTTATCATTTCCTGTAAGGTCACGTCCCATGGCTTTCTTACAGTCTTCATTGCAGTTTTCTCTAAGTAGTGATTTTATGACTATTTCATTCCCTTCTACTTCTCCCATTGTTCGTGCGACTAGTTCTTGAATTCTAGCCACGAAATCAACAAAAGTCTGAGTAGGTTTCTGCCGGGCAGTGGTCATAGACACCTTTGCCTGCCCCTTTTCTGGTATCCTAGACCAAGCTTTTCTAGCTTGTACTGCAATTCTATGATAGCCCTCCTCAGCATATCCTAGCTGTTGGGCAGTAGTAGCAAAATCCCGTGCCACTCATCTGTTCAAAGAGTGCTTTTCCTTGGGGTCCAAGTGCCAATTGGTATGAAACCATACGGCACTGATCTACAAATTCAGCCATCCAAAAGACAGCAGCTCCGGGCATCAGAACTGCACAGGCTATTGCTTTCCAATCATTTGGACACAAAATAGAGTTAGAGATAACCTCTAATTGATATATTACAAAAGGTAAAGTAGGTCCATATTGGGCAACTGCTTGTTTTAGCTGCAGCAAGGTTTTAAAAGGAATACTTTCATGCCTCCTCCATACCTGTCCTGGGTTAAAAGGATCAGGTTCTTGGATGACTGGATAGAGGTCAATATCCCATTCACTAACATCCTCACCCTTTTCTTTTGCTTCTCTGATGCCCTTTTGTAATGGTGATCCCTCACTGCTGGACTTTCTTGTGTGCGCGCCAAGGTGGCCACACCCACTTCCCAAAGTTTGTGGCTCAGCAAAGAATCTCTTATCTGCTCTTGCAGGGGGAGTTGTCGGTGGGAATTCCTCACTATCCTGCTCCCGCAATCCTCGTTTCTTGGGAAGGGTAACTACCAAGTTTTTTAAAGTGTCTTCTAACTCCCCCAAGTTGGGATGCAAGTTTGAATAGTGTCCTGGGGGTGGCCAGGGAGGGAGGTCTGCGGGACCTTCTCTTAGTTTAGGAGAGCAAGGTCTGCTCGCAGAGGGAGAGGGGAGGGAGGAACCTGTCTGAGTACAGACTGGAAAATTCCGGACTTTTGTTTCCTTTTGATTCATCAGAGCTTGTTTTACAAGATTGTAAATGGTAGAGTCTAAGAGCCTAACTTTTCCAGGGCAAGTACCATCATACGAGGTCAGCTGCTCCCCAAAAATCGTCCATCTCCCTGGCTCAAAGCAACCCTGTTCCAGGAGCCAGGGGGATACCTGAAAAGCCAACCTCACAAATTTTCTAAGATCTTTTAAGTGTATCATTATTCCCTCATTCTTTGCTACCTTATATAAAGCTCTGGCGTAATTCTCCTCATCTGTGGGAAGGAGAAGCCCTATATTTTGCCCCATTATGTAAAGTGAAACCTTTACCTTCTCCGCCCCCCAAGGACAGGAAACGTCTCGGGGACCCGATTCCGTCGGGCTGAAAGCTCGAAGCTTGCTGATGCGCTATTCATGGAGTTTTTAGACTCCGCCCGTGGGGTATCTGTCAGGCCTGTCATCGAATCTGCCCCACGTTGGGAGCCAGTTGATGCGGCCGCTGCACTGATGAGCATGAGACCAGCTCAGTGCTCTGTAACCCGGAGATGCATGGATGAGGCGGGAGACAGCAAGGTGGCAGAAGTTCCGTTTATTGAGTGCAGTTAGCTGTCTTTTATGGCCCTAGTGATGCATGTTCAAAGCGTGATCCCCCTGTAATAGCCAATCATCAGGTCTGCTGGAGCTCGTGTCAGGACTCATCTCCCATTGAGAGGAGAGCCAAACCAACCGTGGGAGCTGCATGTCAGCAAAGTAGAGGTCCTGGGAGACTTCCTTATTTTTGCCACGCAACTATGTTGTGACCCTCAGCTTCTACTGATAGAAGCTAGAACTCCCATGGGAAAGTTCCCTCAACAGAGCTCTCATGAGACCGTGAGACATTCACCCTAACATCAATGGTCTGACTGCATACAAATAAGTGATTGGGGAAGATGTGCACATATATATATATATGTGAGATCCATTCTATTTTAGTAGAAAGAAAATGACCAGCTATATATATATATATATATATATATATATATATATATATATATATATGCAATGATCAGTGACTTCACAGGACTTGTGGTGAATGAGGCACACCTCCTACCCCTTGTCAGAGTGGTGATGGACTATCGGTGCCGACATGGTTCACCAAGGCTCACAACCTCGGTTATCCTTGATTCTTCACTCACTCACAGTCCACATCCAGTGAGTTGCCAAGTCTTGTGGATTCTGCCTCCAAGATATCTCTCACCTTCATCAGCTTCTCTCTACTCATCTGGCTATGGCCCTCCTTCAGTCCCTCATTCCTTTTCACCTGTTACATAAGCTTCCTCATTGGTCCCTCTGCCTCAGGTTTCTCTCTTCTATGATCCATCCGTGCAGACTGCCAAAGGTCTGACCCTCTCATTCCCCTGTTCACCCATTAGTTGCCCATTGCTTCCAAGATAAAATACAAACTGCTCTTCTGGTATTTAAATCCCTTCCCAGACTTATTACACAATACTCCCCTTGGTGAACTCTATGTTCCAGCCAAATTGGTCTCCTTGCTATTCTCTATACTTACCTCACATTCCATTCCCTACCTCTTACACCTTTGTACCAGCTGTCTACTCCCCTACATGGAATGCATCCCTTCCTCACCTCTACCTTAAAGGATCTCTAGGGCCTTTCAAAGCCCAGTTCAAGCCATCTCCTAGATTAAGCCTTAGGGATTGCCAGGTGACACCATAGTGCATAGAGCTCGGGGTCTAGAGTCAGGAAGACTCATTATCCCAAGTTCAAATCCAGCCTTGGACACTTACTAGCTGTGTGACCCTGAGCAAATCACTTAACCTCTGTTTGCTCAGTTCCCTCATCTGTAAAATGGAGATAATAACAGCACCTACCTCACAGGGTTTGAGGATCAAATGAGATAACATTTGTAAAACACTTAGGACACTCTGTGGCACATATTATCACAGAATGACACTCTCATAGCTGGAAGAGGCCTTCTTTTCAAAGTTGTGTCTGAACAGGAAGTCATTTTGCAACATCCTGGACAAGCGGTCAGCCAGCCTTTGCTTGATGTCCTTAAATATAGGGAAAACCCACCTGTTCTCAAGGCAACCCATTCCATTTTAGGATGGCTCTAATTGTTAAGTAGATAAACATGGTATTCTTTTTTATACCACAAAATCATGGAATCATAACACCTTAGATCCAGAAAGGATCCGAGATGTCATCAGGTTCAATTCCTCATCTAATGAACAGCTTCCTTGGCCCAAAAATGTCCATTCCTCTCTCATAGTGCTTCTATTAGACCATTTGTTAGGTTTCATTACTACTATTAACCAGAGGATCATAGAATTCGAGCCAGAAGGGACCTTAGTAGCCCTTGAGTCCGTCCCCCTCATTTTATAGATGAAGAAACTGAGGGACACAGAGCTAGTAAATTTCTGAGACAAGATTTGAACTCAGGTCTTCCTGAATCTAATTCCAGGATTCTATCCACTGCACTCATGCCGTCTTTTCACCTTTAATTAGTAAAGGCTATAATACCAGAAGAGTCTCGATATTGTGAAACTCAAGCCTATTACGGGAAGAGTACTGACACTGTTATGGCAGCTATGACCTTCCCTCCTCTTATTAGCATGTAATTAGAACCTTAAGTCAGTTCACAGATGAAACAAAATTGTATTCTTATTCTTTGGCTAATGTTTGAAATGGATTTTTCTATTTTACCTCCTTAGCCAAAAGAGATTATTCTTGATCAATAAAATTCCCTAAAATTCATTCCTCACTTCTGGAGAAAAAGTTAGTCACTGAACATCTGGCCCAGGAAATTCCAGAAGAGCCTATGAACAAAATGTGATGGAAAGACTTTCATCCAAGTCCCAGTCATGTTAAGCACTAAAACAGGCATCAGCAGTCCATGCCATGGAGGAGCAGGTGAGAGATTCTTTTCGGTCGCATGGGGAATGTCTTTGGCACATTCTCATGGCCCTTTCTTCCCCACCCGCTCTTGCATCTCCCTACTTTCTCCCTCTTCTCTCTTTCTGATCTTCTCACTCCCCTCTGATGACTCTCAGAACCCTCCCTTCAGCATTCCACTTAGGTCTATTCTCCCCACCACCACCACCATCCTCAAATGTAACTCTTATTCACCCCATACTCACCCTTCCACCACTACCACCACTCCATCCCTTCTTTAAAGCTCCTGTTCTTATAGAATGGGATCAGCTAAGAGGAAAGTATTATGACCATCTGATTAATTATTATCTCTTGATTCATATTAATTACTTGATCCCTGGCCATTAGGCTGAACCATTCATCCATCTACTTTCAGAGCTGCAGTTTTAAAGCATCATTTATGAATCCAAATCAATTTCTTATTAAATTTGTGGAAAAGACCACAAAGTCCTATTTTGGTGATCCATCATGACATGGCTCTAACTTGGAGTTTTCCCAGGCAAAAGCTCAGGCAGGCTCTCTTGTGATGGAAAAACTTCAAGTATGAATTATGACTGTGTTTTGAGCACCAGCGTAGCTAAGTATAAAAAAATTCATCACTGGCTTGACTAGCTACTTGAAGGCAAATTCTTTGGCCATGACAACCAGGAAACAAAGAAAGATACCAAATGGTTCTTGGTCTCATGTGGTCTTCTTCTGCATTAAATCATTAATTAATAAATGGATGGTCATTTGGCTTTCTCTCATAAACCAAAGATGAGTCTTGGGAACCTCTGAATCCTTAAAAAAAAACCTTTAGAAAAGGGGGTATACCTGAGGGTGGAAATCAATTTTGATTGATTAACAATCAATGGGGGGGTGGACATGTTAATGGGGAGATGGGTAAAAAGTCTTCAGCTCCTCCTGCAGAGATTGTGACCTAATCATGAGACTCAGTGGCCTTCAGCATTCTGGGTAAAAGAATCCATCTCTACCCAGACCTCACTGATTGGTTTTTCCCTTCATAAACTAGGTCATCCTAAATTCTGATGGAAAGTTCCAAGGATAGACAGGGGCTTATTTCCTAAGGGCAAGATCTCACTTAAACTGGATTCTGTTTCTAAGGTCTCTTAGTTGGGCAAAGTCCCATCAGAGATCAAAAAGCATGTACCCAGAGGACTTGAGTGATCTCATCTATCAGCAACATTCTTCCAATGCTGGCTGAATAAACTACAAGGGGCTGATTTCTGAATGAGGAAATAGAAAAGGGAAAATCTTGATCTCAATTAACAATTAATTATTAATATAAGAGAGAAATAGCCATTTCTCTTATTTCCAATATAATTGGCTTCCTTTATGATCCTATATATTTTATTTTGTGCATTTAAAATTCTAAGAAGGAATTCAAAGACTTTGCAAAATTGCCAAAGGGGTCCATGACACAAAAAAAGCTAGGAATTCCTACATGAGAAGAACTGAATCACATAAACTTAGACGTTCTTACTGGAAATAAAACCAAGAGACAAAAAAAAAAAAAAAGATTGCAGTTTCTCCAAGAAAGGCAAAAAAGGAGTTGGTGGAGTTGGTTTTGTGATGTATCCAAGGGCAACATGACATATCATTTCATGGGACATTTGGTCATTGTGTAATGCTGTTATCGTGACATGCATTTGCAAGAAGACCATAAAAATAATGGCAGCTTTTGTAATAACATCTGTTAGAAAGCAAAGGTTAGAGAAATTCAGTAAAGTTGATAAAAAAAACCCTCCAAATTAAATCAACATGACTTAATATGACATAATACTCAGTCATTTCAATACAAAGGTATCCCAGAGGAGAATGGCACAAACATTTTTGGAAAATATGGTTTATGGGCAAAAAAATAAAAAAATAAGAGAAGTTAGAATCTTCAGGCTAAAAAGAAGTTTACCTATACACCATGAATATTTTCTTCAAAAAGAAAGTCAGGAGACTCTGGATATGACAAACACCAAATAATATAATAAAAGTGACATCGATTGTACAAATCTGCATATTTTAGTGTTTTTTTGATCCTCTTTTTTGTCACTCTCCCTTCCCAGTGACTGCCTCCCCCCATTTCCATATACAGAACCCTCTCTTGAACAAAGAAATACGATTATCCAAAACTAGAGGCTTTTTCCTTTCTTTCTTTTTTCCTTCCTTCATTCCCCCCTCTTAGAATCCCTAGTTTTTCTTTCAAAGTTCAGTTCAAACATCATCTTCTACATAAGGTCTTTGCTGTTTATAGTCATATGTACTTATTGTTTGTCATAACAGAAAGTAAGTTCTTTGAAGCTAGGAACTGTTTCTTTTTGTCTTTGTATCCTCAGTGACTAGAACAGCTACTGGCACACAGTAGATAATTAATAAATGTTTATTGATTAACTGGTTGATTAGCAATCATTTGTAAGATCTTATGGAAGAAGATGGTGGAAGATTGTGAATAGCATCACCTCATGAAACAGCAACAAGCAGTGGAGGGAAAATTTATGGAAACCTTGGTAATGCTCACTTCAGCAGCATATACATACAAATGGAAAGTGTGGTGAAAGACCCAAAGTAGAAAAGTCACCCTAAGGGCATTTAAGCACAAACAGAAAAAAAAACCTCAAATGATCTGTAAAGATTTTTATAACAAATTCTTTTCACCATTTATTACAGTGGATCCACCACATTTGGCCTCTAGTAGAATGGTCCTAAATGTGGTACTCAAGGAAGTAGGAATGATACTTGTCTTGTTCAGTCATGTCCAACTCTTCATGACCCTATTTGGGGTTTTCTTGGCAAAGATACTGGCCATTTCCTTCTCCAGCTCATTTTACAGATAAGGAAACTGAGGCAAACAGGGTTAAGTGACTTGTCCAGGGTCACACAGCAAGTAAGTGTCTAAGGCCAGATTAGAATTCAGGAAGATGAGTCTCCCCAACTCTAGCCCCAGCACTCTATACACTTTGCTACCTAGCTGACCCATGTATCCTCCCTGGTGGAATGTAATGTCCTCGAGGGCAGGGAAGTCTTCATTTTTATTTTTGTATCCTCAGCACTAGAATATAGCTGGGATTCAGTAACACAATTCAGCAGTTTGAATTTGAACTAAACTATACTAAAGAAGTGAATTATTGTACATTTCCAACTGGATGTCCCATAATCAACAAGTTAACAAGTATGTAAGTGCCCACAATGTGCCAAGCATTGTGTTAAGCACTGGAGATAGAAAGAAAGGTGAAAAATCTCCAATCTCAAGGAGCTCACAGTCTATTGGGGGAAAACAACATGTAAATTAAATTCTTCATGTCCACATAGAATAAAGTCACATTCTTTCTCCCTCTTCCTAATTTTCCTGATTCTATCAAAGACACCACCATGCTTCTAGGTACCCAGAGTCACAGTCTTGGCCATCCTTAACTCTTCACTTTCCCTTTCCTCATATGTCCAGCCAGTTGCCAATTCTTAGCAAGTCTACCTTCACAATCATGTTTACAAACATCCTCTTTTATCCACTCATCAGCCATCACCCTCATTCAGGCCCTAATCCTCTTTCACCTGGAATATTGCTATAACCTTTTCATTGGTCCCCATGTCTCAAGACTCTCCTTACACTAATCCATCCTCCACAGAGCCACTAAACTGAAAACTCTACATCACAAGTCTAACAATATTGCCCCCTACTAGAGAAGGTTCAGAGGTACCTTTTGCTGGATAGAATGACAGAATAAAGCTCCTCTGCTTGGCATTTGAATCCCTTCACACTCTGGTTCTATCTTGCCTTTCCAGGATAATTACACTTCACATCCTTTTACACACTCTATAGTCTGGCTAGATTGGCCTTCTTACTGTTACTCACCCATAACATTCCATCTGCCTTCTCTATGCCTTTGCAGAGGCCATCATCTAGCTTATGAGCCTGGAATGCACTCTATCCTTGCCTTCGCCTCTTAAACTCTAGTTTCCTCTAAAGCTCAGTTCACATGCCACCTCTTACATGAGATCTTTCCTGATCCTAGCTGCTAGTACTTCCCACCCCTCAAAAAAATTACTCTCTTAATATATATTATATATATATACACACACATACATATATATATATACATATACATATATATGTAATGCACATATTAGTATATACTCATGTAGGTGTGCTCCCTCAGGACAGGGATTATTTCCTTTTTTAAAACATTTTTATTTAAAGTTTTGGCTTCCAAATACTACCCCTTCCCTCCCCACTCCTTGAGATGGTAAGCAATCAGATATAGGTTATACATATGCAATTATGGTAAAACATTTCTATATTAATCATTTTGTATAAGAAAACTAGAACACAAGAAAAATGAAAGAAAGTGAAAAATAGCATGCTTTGGTCTGTATTCAATCAATATGAGTTCTTTCTCTGGAGGCGGATAGTATGCTTCATCATTAGTCCTTTCGGATTGTCTTGGATTGTATGAGTGAGAATAGCTAAGTCATTCACAATTCTTCATCAAACAACATTGTTGTTACTATGTAAAATGTTCTCCTGGTTCTGTTTACCTCACTATGCATCAGCTCATGCAAATCCTTCCAGGTTTTTCTGAAATCATCCTCATTGTCATTTCTTACAGCACAATAATATTCCATTACAATCATATGCCACAGCTTGTTCAGCCATTCCCCAATTGATGGACATCCCCTCAATTTCCAATTCTTTGACACCACAAAAAGAGTTGCTATAAATATTTTTGTACAAATCATCCTTTTCCCTTTTTTTGGATGTCTTTGGGTTATAGACCTAGATTATTTCATTTTTTTTTTCGTATTCCCAGTGCCTAACAAAGGTCCTTACACATAGTAGAAGTTTAATAAATGCTCATTGATAAATGGGTAAAATTATCTGATTAATCCATGGGGAATTAGAAGGACAGCTATAGGGGAAAAGGGGGTTCTGTCCAGTTTTTAGAACCATCTGAAGTGTTAATGTAGTCAAGAAACACAGAACTATGGGAGGAATGAGAGATAGCTACTGCCTTCTGGGAGATGTTAAGAACTGTGAAGGGGAGACAAGAATCACCTGCTGGTAACTATGGAGAAGCCAATAGGAGCCAATCACTAAGACTGAGAAGTAATATTTCCTGGGCATCAGCTGGGTGGCAAAGTGGACAGAGTACAGGGCCTGAACTCAGGAAGACTCAAGTTCCAATCCAGCCTCAGATACTTATTAGCTGTGTGACCCTGGGCAAGTCACTTAGCCCTGTTTGCTTCAATTTTTTCATTTGTAAAATGAGCTGGCGAAGGAAATGACAAACCACTCCAGTATCTTTGCCAAGAAAATTCCCCAAATGGGATCACAGAGTCAAACAGGACTGAAACGACAGAACAACAACAATACTTTCTGGGAGCCCTACATAATGCATGACTATAAACAAGCAAGGCTATCTAGGTATAAAGAAAAAGGTTGCCCACTAGTAGTTGTCCATACTTTCCATGAGATGAAAAAAGCTGTTTTTTTCAATCACTCCAAAAAATTTATTAAGCACCTACTATATGCCAGGCATTGTGTTTGTAGCTTGAAAATATTTTTCCTTGAGTTTTTTGAACTGCATGCTTGCAAGGGGAGTTGGAAGTACTATATTAGATGATTTCATGTAGTTTAAGCTCCCACTTTTTCTGGATGGAGGCAACAAATCAAAGATGTGGGAAATCTCCCAAATTGTACCCTGCGTGTTATAAGAGAGCCTCTACTTCAAGAGCTACTGAAGGAGTTACAGACTTCTTGTGAATTGCTTTTTTTTTTTCAACTTAGAATCATGGATTTAGATCTGGAAGAGACCTTACAGGTCATTCAGTTCAACCTATTCATTCCACAGATGAAGAAACTGAGACCCAGAGATGTGACTTGTTTAGGTCATACAGGTAATAAAACGCCAAAGACAGGACTTCAGAACCAAATTCAGTGCTCTCCACCATACCATTGTGGACTTCCACTATAGTCTTATGTGAATTTCAATGCCCTTTATAAACATGGATAAATGCAATAATTAATTCTTATAATATCTTTGGAGAAGATCCCTAGCTCTCTCCATACCCCAAGACTCTGGCCTGGGCCCTCTTTTCTTTTCTCCCTGTACTCTCTCACTTGGCAACCTGGTCAGGCCCATGGTTTAATTATGCTCTTTATGCAAATGACTCCCAGATCTATGTTTCCCTGCACTAGCCCTGGGCCAAAGGATGTTCCCTCCAGGATCAGATATCAAACACAATCCTGAACTCAAGCACTATCTTCAGCAGGTCTTTCCCAGTCCCTCTAGTTATCAGTGCCTTCCCTCCAAGGTCACCTTGTATCTTCTCCTCATATAATTTGCCTATACCTATACAGGAGCATGCAGGTCCCCCATTAGAATGCAAGATCCTCCTGGAGGGAAGGGGCTGTTTCATTTTTATCTTTGTATCATATAACACAGCGCCAGGCATGTGGTAGGCACTTAATAAATCCCTGTTGATTGGATCAGTGCATGTCCATACCCAACAACTATTTCTACTTGACTTAAATGTATTTTAAGATGTATGTTCCAAGCAGAACTAGATCAAGGAAAGAACCATCTACTTTACCATTGTCCAGGATTCCAGAGGCTTAAATGGCTCTTGCTTTGGCCCGTAATTTCTTCTTTCCAAGTAAGACTCCATTCCCAAAGACTCTGATTCTTTCAGCAGAACTGGAGGTTAAAGGTTTATGTTCAGAGTTGTTCCAGCTGTTGAGTCAGGCCATCTGAAGCCAGTGTCTTTTGTCAGTTATTGACAACAGACCTTGCGCTATTCTGCTGACTCAATTATTCCAGAAATCAGCACACTTATGTTAAAAATATGTGTTTAAAAATAAGAAAATTTTAACCAAAAAAAGATACAAAATTAACTTTTTTGTCATTTTAAAGGAAAACTTCATTTTAAAGAATGTTTTTGAGCACTAATAATTCAGTTTAAAATTGCTTAAGACTTTTAGGATCCCCTATAGAAAACAAAATAAAAGATAAGTACTAGACTGAAAATTATGTGACATGCGTGAGGGCTTTGTTGACATTTTAAAATAATCCCCTAAATACTTTTTCACTGGAGGTACAAAGTTGTTTGGAACAAAACTCAGGATCTCTTGTCCTCTTTTCACCTTTTTGTTCATAAGATGGTACAGCTGGCTCATTAATGCTTCTTTAGGGTTTCCGATTCCCTGAAAATAAAAAAGAAGTTGTAAAGAAAACAGGAATTCTTTCTCTGAGTCTGTAGAGCCAATTCTCAATCATTTCAGGAGCTGATTATTCCTTCTGTCAATTACCCATCTGTCCCTATTTCTATTCTTCCTCCCTCCTACTATTTTAAGCATCTTTATTGCAGTTTCAAACTGACACCAGAGGGTGGGAAAAGATAAGCGCTTGAAGCCAGAGTCTCTCTCTCCTCAGTGCCTAAAGTCACTTAAGAAAAACGTTAAAACTTTAAGAGACATCAAACTCCCTTTTAGTCTGTGAATTCTCATTTATTGTATTATTGCTGTCGTTCTTAAAAGCTTAGAGCTAGAGGAGATCTTGGGGAATCATCTTTCACTTTCCATATGAAGAAATGGAAGAAAATAGAAGTTAAAGGCCTTGTTAAAGGTTAGAGGACCAGACTGCTCAGACACACAGGCTAACAATCTCCCTACTCCTCTCTCAGAGCTGTCTACTTCTCCTAGTTGCCTTTCTCCTACACTGAACAGACCTCCCTTGGCCCCTAACCAGCTGCCAGGCCAAAGGATGTGGCTAAAAGACCTAAGGTATAGATGGCACAGTCAGTTTTTGTTATTCTGGCTAAGTTAGACTGAGAGCTGTAGGGTAGGGTAGGAGCACGGTACAGAGAGGAAAGCTTTTCCTTTGTCTCCCAGAATCCACAATGAAGGCAGCTCTGGGACTAAAACTGGAAAGTGCCTTCCAGGTCGTCTGGTCTAATTCTCTTGTTTCATAGAGAGGGAAGTAGGCTGACCAAGATTAAATGACTTCCCCCAAGCTCATAAAAGTAGCAAGCAGAGGGGCGATAATTCAAACTCACCTCCTCTGATTCCCTAGAACATCACAGGACTAATAAAGCAATGGAATGTAGAAGAAAGTGGAGTGCAAAGGTGTTCAAGTCTCACTTCTGACCATTACTAGCTAGATGACCTCAAGTAAATCACTCTCTGAGCCTCAGTTTCCACATATGTAAAATAGGGTTATATCATATCTATCCTTACAAGGTTATTGTGAAGATCAACAGACTCAGTAAACCATACCGGTTGGTTCAGAAGGGGACTAGCGCAAAATAGCTGGTTAACATCTGCTGGCACTTGGTACATTTTGCCCATCAGCTGGCATTTGGGAACATGGGTCAAAGCTGCTGAGGACAAGTAAAGATGGACAACCACAAAGCCTGCCTTAACTCACATGGGAGACAGTAGGAGTGGCTGTCTCCTTGCTCAAAAGCCCCACAAACATTCTTCACAGTTACAGTCATTTTGAAGACTAACCAGTAAGACAAAACCGTTCAACCTTATGGTAGTATTCTTTCCAAAATGCTGGTTTTTTAGCATATGTATGCCTCTAGACATCCCTAACTTAGGAAAATGTTTATCATATGCTTAAATCTCAGATCATGAAACTATAAACACTGATTGTTTTGATTCCAATGAAATCGAGATAAAAGAACTCATCAGTGAGACAGATATCAATTTAGGACCTTGACTCACTCATTACAAAGTGGCCCAGGTGGCATTAAAAAGATTTAGGGACTTTTCTGAAATATTGATAAAAGATATCCCAACACTTTGGTAAATCTGTGATTTGGGCCACGTGAGTGCCCCCTACACTGGTGTAGATCTGAATTCTTTCATGCCTTCTCATCACATGCAATTCTTGCCTGTGTTGTCCTTGTTAGGAATCTGACCGATATGCTGGGTGCCTTCCTCTGGTTCTGGCATTCTGTAGATACCAGTGCAACAAACACAGGTGCAATCCAAGTGACATTGCGTGGCTATGAGGCACGGTCCACTCAAGCCTTACTCAGGTTGAAGATCACACAACAGGCAATGTGACCACTTTGGGTGGACGTGAACAGTCAGTGACACATTGTCAACAATTAATTATGTAAGATAATCAGTGAAAAATATGTCATAAAAGAAATGTATGGTCAAAAAAGTTAGGCTGGTCTCATTATAAGACCAAGAGATAACCAATGGATGGCCCATGATGAGAGGGCTAACAAGGGTGGTAGCCATTTCTTAGAATACCTAAGTGGCAGGGTTTAAAGAAAGGTCTTTTCAACCGCATTGTCTGACCACCAGCGCTTCCAAAGAGGGGATAATGGGACATTTATAATGGTTAATCTGCAAGTGGTCACCTGGTGAAAACTGCAATGCCTGAGATGATGGAAGAAGACTCCTTTTCATATTCCTGGCCTAATAAACGACCTGGAGAGGTGATTTTAAAAATCTGATCCTTTAAACAGAATGGGACTGATCAATACAAAGAAAGGAGCCAAATCAAAGAAGTACTGATAGATTCTTGTTAGAGGATTGATTTCTGTTCCGTATGGAGGCTTCCTAGTACATAGATGGCAAGGCCACACTAAAGGAACGAAGGGGCAATCAGTAAACCACCTGACAATCTCAAGATCAAAGCGCTCACACAAGAGCTGGAGTCAAGGTCATATCGCCGAGATGCTACTCTTGAGCTGGGCTGCCAGCTTGGGGAACCCCCTGGCCCAGCAGGAGTTCTTGACCATTATCTAGGAAGAGGCAATAGGGCAAAGAGCAGGCCGGGGTGGAGGCTGGGAGGATGGGAGCATGGTGACAGACGAAGCAGGAGGATGGAGGATAAGAACGAAGTGAGAAGATGGAATTATAACAAAGCAATCGAGGCAAGGCAGTAAGGAGAAACCGCACGTCACTGAGAGCCAGGCAGGGCAGAAGAAAGCGCAGCTTTCCAAGGGACCCGGAGTCCCCCCTCCCTGGGCCCGGGAGGCTCGCAGGCAGCACAGGCTTTGGATGGCAGCTCCGAGCTGCTCTGCACAGGGCTCTGCCCCAGCCAGCGCGGCTTCCCCTCGCCTCGCCTCCTGAGGACGGACGGACAGACTGACGGATGGACTGACGGACGGAAAGTCCCCGTCTCCCTCCCTCTAGCACGCACAGCCTCGTCCAGCGCAGCGGCCGCTGTCCCCGTGGGCTGCGCAGCCCAGCCGCTGCGTGGAGGAGCGCGGCCCCCTTCCCCTGCCCACCTCCATCTCCGACCTCCCTCCGGCTCCAGCTCGCCCTCCTCCCCTCCGAGCGCTGCGATCTAGCCGGAGGAAGGGGAAGGAGCCAGGGGCACTGCAGAGCCAGGCCGGGCAGCCACCTGGCTACCAGCGGGCGGTAGGCCCCAGCCGGCCAGGTGCACCCACCGGGAGGCAGAGCACCCGGGGGAGGAGCCTGAGCAGCAGCAGCAGCAGAGGGGGAGGAGGAAGAGGAGGGGGAGGAGGGGGAGGAGGAGGAGGAGGAGGAAGAGAAGGAGGAGTGAGATGCAGCACGACCTCCAGCCTCTGCCGCTGCCGCTACGCCTTGGGGAAGAGAGTGCATCTATCCTGTCTGGGCTTCCACTCCTGGGGAAGGAGCGGGGCCACTAATTTCCTGGTTCATTTGGGGGAGGAGAAGAGGGAATTCCCATCCTACTCCTCTCCAACCGAGGGGACCCTCGGAGAGAAATCACCCAGGTGGAGTGCACCCCCCCCCCCATCACGGACATACAGGTTGCATTCGCCTGCATGATAAATACTGTACTACTTTGTGGGTAAAGCTCCGTTCTTCGGGATATCACTGAGAGTGCTTTGCAAACAAGTAAGTATTCTAGTAAATATTTTCTCTGTTATCCGGTAATGTGAGAATGGTCTTTATGCCATCTTGTGTTATGAAATCATTGGCCAGCCTCTGCACTGACTGCCCTAAATTATCTTTGAGTTCTGTATTCAGGCTAATCCAGGCTTCTTGCAAATTATGCCCTTAAAATAGAGCAGAAAAAAAGAAGTGTTTTCTGAAGGCTGCTCCTTATTATCTCTTCCGATTCCACGGGGAAATAGAAATTGGGGGCAGTTTTTACTCCCTTGGCTCTTTAGTTCCTGTTTGGAAAACTTCTAGGACATGGTTAAGAGGGATGCTAAAGAACTCTGAAGAATGAGGAAAATCTGCTACAGAATAATTCTTTAATATCCTTCTATGTGAAAAAAAATGAATAAATGGTTGAATTCAACTTTTAGGAACAAATCAACTTTGTGAGGTTTTTTCCCCACCCTTGCTTCTTTACATTTCATTCTATTGACCTTCATCTTCCTTCATTTTTTCTTCCTCCATTGGTCATGTGCATACTTCCCCCATCCCTCCATTTATGGTCTCAGACCATAACTGTGGAAAGAACACTGCACCTGGAGTCAGTCAGAGGCCCTGCATTCAAAGCCTACCCAAGTGACCAATTATCTATGTGATTTTAGGCGAGTCACTTAAATTCTCTTATCATCAGCATCTTCATCTTCCAAATGAGGGGGTTGGATTAGATGGTCTTTGAGGTCCCTTCCAACCCTAGGCCCTATAATATAAAGAGAAGTAACCAGCATAAGTGTTTTGCTGCTATGTGACCTCGTGGCTAGCAACTGTAGACTTAAAAGTCTAGTGAGGACCTGAATCAGAATCATCCCTCAGAGGCTTGCTGGTTTGTGTGACCCGAAGCAAGTCACCACTTTTTTTCAGACTCCCATTTTCTCATCTGTAAAATGGGGATAATAATACCACCCACCTCACAGGGTGGTTGTGAGCATTAAATGAAATAATATATTTTAAGTGTTTTCAAACCTTTATAAATGTTAGCTATTGTTATTATTTTGCAGAATCTTTAGCAATTTAAGATCTTCCAAATCAGACATTATTAGTATTTCTACATGTTTCTCCCACCTTTTAGCCAAGGGCAATATCTAATTCCTAAAAGGGAAGGAGGGAGAATTATAATCCAGCCATGATGAGTTTATGCAATATAAATGTTACAGGTGGGCTGGATGGAAGTTTATTTGCTCTTTACTTTTTATCTGTATAGATCACTGGTGTAGTGGGTGGAGAGCTAGCCTTAGAGTGATGAAGACTTGGGTTGCGCTAAGGAACTCTCAGGCTCTAAATGGAAGAGCTCATGCCATTCTCCATTGGTAGAAGCAGCTCCCCACGGTGACGATGTCCTAGGTCCAGCTTAAAAAAAGTCATTTCAACTCAGAAGTGAGGATTTAAACATGCTACAGACATACCCTCACTTCGGATGTCAATTTGTTCTTTGAAAACTCATGGTTAGGCAAAATAATATTACATGGGGCAGTTAGCACTGTAGGAACAATGTTATAAATCTTGGGAATGGTTGGATAATGGCACAGGAGGGTCTTATAGCATGGGAAATGCATTTGTGGCAAAAGATTGACTGGGTTGTCTTGTTTGTTAATGCTGAAAATCCTTTGGCTCAGATAAAATAAAAGTAAGAAATAGGAGAACTTGAGAGAAGCTGGAGAGATGGGGGGAGCAGGACAAAGAACATGGAAAAATAAGTTCTGCCACATTTCTGTGTGATCTGGGAGGTAACCTGGTGTAGTGGGAAGAGGCCTAGCCTGGGAGTCAGGAGTCCTGGGTTTAAGATCTGACTCAGCCATTAGTTGTGTACTCTTCAGTAACTGCTGAGGCCTTCACATGTTCATCTGTAAAATGAAAGTATTCTGCTGGATAATCTCCAAGATTATTTACAAATCTAAAATTCTCACATGCATAAAAGCTCTTCAACCACCCACCTCTTCAGGCTAGCCAATTCCCTGGCCACTCTACGGGGTTCAGAGAAGAGGCCTGTCTGCATTGGTTGAGGAATTTCCCGACCAGGCATTCCCTATACAGAAAAAACCACAAGGTCTGGTCCAAAAAGAGCCAATTATTTGCTGTCCTAGAAGCTCACATGCAAGGGAAAAATTATAGATCACCTTTTGAAGATGATGAAAACACTACAAACTGACAAGCTACCCTTAGAAAGTGAAAAAGAACCCCAAAACAGAATTCAGTTCAATTCGGCAAGCACTCACTAAGTTACAGCTATGTACAAGGCACCATGCTAGGCCCTCGGGATACAAAACCAAAACCAAAAAAATGATCCCTGGGTCCTGCTCTCACGGAGCTTACATTCTACTTGGGGAATATAACATTTAAACAGATGAGTAAATAAAGTATCATAAGGAAATAAAGTAGAACATATTAACAATGAGGGGCATCAGAAAAGACTTGAAATAGCAGCTATAATAGAGGTAAAAAGGAAGCAACGTTTGAGCTTGTAAAAGGCGCAGAGGTAGGAAATCACACAGGATCCCATATTCAGATCTGGCAGGGTGCTTAATGCATCTAGTACAACCCTTTCATTTGACAGGAAAGTGACTTGCCCAAGGTCACACAGGCAGAAAGAAGTAGAGATGGCATTTGAGCCCAGGTCTTCTTAACTATGTGTCCAGTTCTCCAGCCACTGTACCATACTGCCTCAGATGAAATGCTGAGTTAAGAGAAAGGTAAAAGCAAGCTCTCTGGCTGGAGGAGAGACTGGGAGAGGGAAGAGTATGGACTAAGTTTAGAAAGATAGGCTGAAGACAAACTGTCAGGAACTTTAAATGCCAAATGGAGGAGTCTGTATCTTATTCAATAAGGAATCACTAATGATTCTTGAGCAAGGGAGTGGCGTTGTCAGACCAACACTTTAGCAAGATTATTTTGCTAGCCCTGGAGAAGATGTATTTGGAGAGAGGAGAGACTGTAAGTCTAGAGTCTGGACAGGAGACTACCCCAGTTATCCATGTTAGAGGTAATGTGGATGGGGACTAAAGAAGGAACTATGTGAGTGTGAAGAAGCCATTGAAGGGAGAGATGTCTTAGAAGGTGAATTGACAAAACATGGCAACTGACTGGATATGGAATGAAAAGTTAAGGATGACAATGAGATTGCAAACTTAGTTTTCCTTGACGTAGAGGAATTTGGAGGAGGGAAAGCTTTGGAGGGAGAAGTAGAGAAGATGAGTTAATGTCAAACATGTTTTGTTTAAGACAGGTCCGAGACATCCATGTGGAGATATCCAGCAGACAGCTGGTGAAGTGGGCTGGAACTCAAGAGAGATTGGTGCTGGATATATTGAGGTAGGAGTTGTTTCCATAGAGGTGATAACTGAATGTGTAGAAACTGGTAAGATCACCAAGAGAAAGAATACAAAGAGAAAAAAGAGCCCAGGGGACTCCCATGCTTGGATGGTGAGACATGGATCATGAAGAGGAAGGAGAAAAGGAACAAGCATTTATTAAGCACCTGCTGTGTACCAGGAGAGGCAGCTAGATGACTTAGTGGATAGAGTGCTGAGTTTGGAGGAAGACCTGAGTTCAAATCCTGCCTCAGACACTAGCTGTGTGATCTTGGGCAAGCCATTTAACCTCTGTTTGCCTTAATCCACTGGAGAAGATAAGGGCAAACTATTCCAGTATCTTTGCCAAGAAAACCCCATAGACAGTATGGTCCATGGGGTCATGAAGAGTCAGATACGACTGAATAACAACAGTGTGCCAAGTACTCTGCTAAGTGCTTTACAAATATTCTCATTTGATTCTGATGACAACCCTGGGAGTGAGAAAGGGAAGAAACTAAGGGAAACAGAGGTCTGTCCAACGGTCAGACAGCTAGTAAGTCTCTTGAGGTTGGATTTGAACTCAAGTCTTCCTGACTCCAGACCCAGCGCTCCATCCACTGCCCTGCCTAGCTACCCAGTAAAGGAGACTAGGGAGTAATCAGACTGGAAGAGAACCAAAAAGTAAGTGTCTTGAAAGTGGAGGAAAGAAGAAGTGTCTGAGACAAGACAGTGATCGGTTGAGCCGAAAGGCTCTTTGGTTTAGCACTTAAGAGATCACTAGTAACCTTGGCTGAAGTAGTTTCAGTTGGATGGTAAGGAGTGAAGCCAGATCACTAGGGGTTGAGAAATGAGTGGAAAGTGTGAAAGTAGAGGCAATAAGAGTAGCTATTTTTTCCTGGGTGTTTAGCCGTAAAAGGAAAAAAAATATAGTCCAATAAATTGAGAGATTGGGAGGATGCAATGAGGGGGGTGTACAAATGGGGGAAACCCAAACATGGACAGGAGCCAGCAGATATGGAACTGTTCATGAAACCATAGACCTTTATGGGGCAATCATTTCCACTTAACAAGCATACATTCAGCTTTTGCTATGAATAAGGCATTATGCTAGGCACTAGGGAAGCAAAACTGAAAACAGCAGTTCCTGTCCTCAAGGAACTTACATTCTTCTGGAGCAGGGAGATAACAGATGTCTATAGATAATTAAATTCAAAATAAATGACATAGAGTTGAAACTTAATTGAATTATTTAATCTTCTTAGTTCATTCTTAGTTACCTAGATAGATAATGAGTCAAACATCAATTTTAGAAAACCTACAAGATACCGGAGTGGCCATCAGATCATGTGACATCAACCGAGTATTTTGTTTTTAGAGAGAGCCCATCTCTATAGATCAGTGGTCACATCTAACATATGGTATGGGACTTGAGATTTACCGTAGATGAGACATGGAGGTAATAACCATCAGCATTACCTAGGAATTATATTTTTAGCATTCCCTAGAGCATTGAGGTTATGTTTCATACAAGCCAACTCTGCATAAGCTGACACTTGCTCGTGGTTAATTGGAGACCAAAGGCATTGATCAAAGAAATTCCAAAAGGACCCCTTTGAATGCTGACCTTCGTAAAATAGCAAAAGAAGATAAAATTGTCTATACATGAGTGGAGGTGGAATGTCACCTACTAAGTAATGTCCTAGGTAGCGGAGAGAGGTCACAAAATGTAAGTTCTGAAGTCTGACTGTAGTTTCTGAAAACACTGATGTTAGTACACCATCTCTGTGTCCAAGAGTATTCAGTAATACCACCTCGGAATGTAAAGCACCAAAGTCTAGACAGAGGCAGGAGTGAGGTGTTGAGACAAAGGCTCATTCTAAAGCTCATTCCAGGCTTAATCTGGCTCACTTAGTGGATGCTTGTAAAACACGATAGGTGCTGAGATCTAAGTAGGCTGTGCAGTGTAAAAAGTATTGGAATTGCAGTCAGTACCTGAATATGAATCCTGCCTTCATTGTTTATATGTGTCTCCTGGGCAAGTCACTTACCCCCTCCAAGCTTCATTTACTCATCCATGAAATGGAAGCAATAATACTTGAAATACTTACCTCACAGCAACCCTGTGAGGATCAAATAGGGCGCTGTGTGTTAACCAATAAGTGCTATATAAATAAGGGGGAGAGACTGGACCTCTGGTTTAATTGGTATTGGGAACTCCCATATAGGGAAACACCCTTTACCAGTGCAGTTGGCGTTTTCTCTGCAACCTATAGACTCAGAGAGTCTCCCAGACACTGAGCAGGTAACAGGCTAGATGGCCTATGAGAAGGCAGGCTTCTGCCACAGAGGAAAAACTCACGCTTCCCTTGCTGCCGATGCCATTTTCTCCTCCTCAGAGAAATTGTCTGCAGCCCTTCTGTCTATGTGGGGATCCAGCACCCATTGCTCTATCTCAGACCCTATTGAATAGGAGAGGGAATGATCCTGTGCTTCTTCCCCCTTCATAAGGGGCAAAAAGCAATTCTGGGTAATCTTGCATATACATGAAAGGAGAATGACTTGTTTTGGTTTTGATTTTTTTAATCTGTTGAAAGTACAATAAAGCTTTTAACTGGAGCCCTTGGGGAACAGTGTTAACTTTTCTGGTTAAGTCTAGCTTAGCCAGAGAGCTTTCTGTGTAACTCCCCTTCATGTCAAGAGTCTCTTTAAAATATACATATGCACCCTGCATAAAGTGTCAGGTGCCAGAGCATTAGACTTGCAGTCAGAAAGAGCTGAGTTAGAATCCTGATTCAGACAGTAGCTGGGGGGAGTTTGCTTGAGTCACTTAACTTCAGTCTCAATTTCTGCAACTGGAAGGTAGAGAAAATAATGGTACCTCCCTTTACTGGGTTGTTGTGAGGATCCAAGGAATTATTACACATAAAGCACTTTGAAAACCTTAAAGTACTATATAAATGTTAACCATGATCATTATTATTAGAGCATTATCCCAACTAATGTCATAATAATAATGCAGATCTATATAAAACTTCCTCCACAATAACCCTGTGAGATGGATGGTGTAAGGATTATCATCCCCATTTTGCAGATGAGAAAACAGAATATTGTAAAGGTAGTATGACTTGCATGAAGCTTATAAAACTGGTAAGCATAAGAAGCATGATTTAAACCCAGGTCTCCAGTAAAACCCAAGTCCAGCTTGCTTTCCATTAGATCTTGCAATGTCTTTCCCCTTGTCATAACATAACCACGTTCTATCCTAACGTGCTCCTCTCCTCGTCCCATCCCAGCCCCGTCAGACAAGGTTAGGATCATGGATTGAAAGGTTTAGAGCTGGACCTCATTTTACAGGTGAGAAATCTGAGATACTCACCAGTGTGAGAGGTGCCAGTCACCACCTAGGCTCAACTTGGGAACCTACTTTCTGCTTCTCCATGCCCCTCACCTGCCATACGCTGCCAGATGTAGCCTCCATCTAAGATAGATTAAGCCCTGCCAGCTTCCCTCACCCGTCCCTAGTAGCTCAGCCAGTACAGAAAGGATGGTTACTAATTTTATCTCTATTTTGTTTCCTACTTAGCTGTCCCTGCCACCTTAGAACTGTCTCCACCTGGCATCTGATACCCTTATTTCCTCCCAAGTTTAATCTCCACTGGAGAAGGTAGCTCTTATTTTCTTTGTCCCTAATTCTCCCACCCCCATTCTCATCTCCAAAGTGCTCAGTTCTCGTGAAACCTACTGGCCCATATAACATTGTTTCACCTAATATCATGCTTTTGTAGCATCAACTAATGACATTAGACAAGCTATACCAGTATTGGAATGCTTTCACACTTTAAATGTGACATATTAAACATGGTATAATGGGAAGAACACTAGATTTAGAATCAAAAGATTTCAGATCCCAGCTTTGCTATTTATTATCTCTGTAACTTTTGACAAGTCAGTTAACCTTGGGGGTAAGGGGAAGTTTCCGTAAACAAATTATAGGAAATTGGTCTGAATGTATGTATACCAATCCCAGGAAATACACTAAAAGCGGCTTCTCTTGGACAGCTCTAATATTGTTTTCTGGTCATTTGACTTTTTTCTCCTAAAAGATGATTGCTTTAAAAAAAAAAAAAGAATATTTGATAATTGAGCACTCTAGTCGGGTTCAGTTAAGTGGAGTATAACTATAGTATAATTTTATTCTTCCCTTGAGATTATGTATAGAACGAACCAAAGTAATTTTTAAAAGGAGCTAAGGTATATGTATACGAACCATTAAGAAATTTTCATAGAACCATAGATTTATAACTAGAAGGGATCTTAGAGGTCCTCTAGTCCTATCTAGTGCAACCCTTTCGTTTTTCGCCAATGAAAAATTCTTATAATAGTTTGCAATTATAAAAAGTTTAGAAATTGATATTGTTATGATAATGTATTTTCATGTTATTCTTATAATTTATAAATGCTTCACTAGTTCAAATTATTAATGATTTTGTCTGTGTGGCTTGGTATCCGTGTCTCTGATGCAAATCACAACCCTTTTCTGAACCTCACTAGGCCGGGCCTTACGTGACAAACATACTGCTAATAGTCACTGAACCTTCACTGAAATGGAATGCTCCTCTTCATCTCCACCTCTTGGCCTTCCTGGCTTCCTTCATGCTCCAGCTAAAATCCTGCCTTCTGCAGGCTGCCTTTCCTGATCCCCCTTAATTCTAGTGCCTTCCTTTGATTAATTACCTCTAACTTATCCTGCATATAGTTTGTACATATTTGTTTTCATGTTGTCTCCCCCATTAGACTGTGAGATCCCTGGGGGCAGGGACTGTTTTTTGCATTTTTTTTTTTTTTTGGTATCTCTATTGCTTAACCTAGCACCCAGCCCTCGGTAAGTGTTTAATAAATGCTTATTGACCAACTCGAAAGAAACCTTTCCACGTGGTGTAGGGCCCACCAAAGTTTGTGCTGCAGTCACAGAGAGGTTGTGGGAAGACGTCAGAGTAGGACTTGAGTAGAGGAATTTTAAAACTTAAATTTAAGGGAAAATACTTAAAGTGAGGATATGTTGTAAATTACCAAAAAGTGTTGGCAGAGTCAGAGCATTTCGGGGTAGCTAGGTGGCGCAGCGGATAGAGCCCTGGCCCTGAGTTCAAATTCGACCTCAGACACATAACACTCACTACCTGTGTAACTCTGCGCAAGTCACTTAACCCCAAATGCCTCACCAAAAAAACAAAAGCAGAGTCAGAGCATTTCATAATACAACTTTCATAGACTTGAAACTGTAAATAAAAAGCCAAGTAATAGAATCTTGCTTCAGCACATCACATTTCTTATTTCCCAAAATGAAATTCACTGTTGTTCTTGTTTTATGGAAAGTGTCTGTCTTGTTAACAGATTTATTCTCACAGGTCCATAAATCCTTTACTAAGACATTAAGTTAATTTTAAATTAGTTTAATGTCACAGGTGTAAAAACTCACTTCATGTAATGGGTGTAAAAAGGCATTCAGCTCCAGCATAGCCCCAAAATTACAGTGCCCCAAATCACCATCTACCCATAGGGAACTGTATCAGAAAACGATTCTGTCAGTTTGGGATGCATCAACCTTCACTAGAAAATCCCAGAGTACATACCCCCTCAATCTTCCCTAATTACCTGAGGGAAAGCATTCAGAACCCTTGAGTCAAAAGGTGATTCTTTCCTCTTAATTAGAGGCTTTCATTAGAGCAAGTGTAGGAAAACATTGCCGCACACTGAAAGCTTTTTCCAAGGTCTAAGGCATATTTAGCTGAGGCTAACAATAGCTAAAACTCACCGTCCTGGGTTGGATCTTGAAATAAGATTTTAATGGATAGTGAGTGGTATGACTGAGAGCCCACCCCAAGCTTGGGAAATGACATGTAGAAATGCCCAAAGGCAGGAGTGGCAGGACAATACATATTGCTGTGGCGCAATTAAATTTATAAAGTGCTCTCGTCATGAGAATTGTGAAGGAAGAAGTGTGATATGATTATCCTCATGTTACTAATGGTCTTGGGAGATTGGATGGCTTGCCCATGAGCACACAGCTGTGAGACCAGATTTGAAGCCAGGTCTCCTAACTAGAAGTCAAACGTTCTCAGTTACCTCCATGCGGCCTTATGCATCGTCAGGAGAAAACAAGATCAGGGGATGGTGAGTAATCCAGTTTAGCTAAAACAAAGAAGGGAATAGTATGAAATAAGACTGAAAAGGTGGGTCAGAACAAGATTTTAGAGGGCCGTAAGTGCCAAATGAAGGACTTTTATATTTTATATTGTAGCCACTGAGGATTTTTGATGAGGGGAAGTCACCTATAATAAAACATACACTACAGTGGTTATAATGGCAGTGGGTGAAGGAGAGATTGCAGAGGGGAAAATGCAGAGTAAGGGAGCTCAGTTAGGAGGCTGTTAAAAAAGGTCTAGGTGAGAGGTAATAAAGACCTGAGCTAGAAGGGCAGGAAGTGAGCAGAGAAAGGAGGGGATTGGCAGCAAGCTGTATTCTGGAAGTCAGTTACTAGGATTTGGCAACTGGTTTATTGGTAATAAGTAACAGGGAAAGATGAAAGATGACTCAGGTTTCAGGTTTACCTGACTGGAAGCGTGGTGTAATGCCATCAACTGGAAACACCGTAGAAGACAATTAGGAGGAGGGCTGCTTTCCAGGGGAAAGGCAGTGATTTTGAAAGGTCAGCAGATAAAGATGGAGCACCAGGGCGAAGGGGAGAGGTCCGAGCTGGAGGCAGAAAGGAGGAAGAGGAGCCACTGAAGGTGACAGAGAAGAAGTGAAAAGGTAGGAGGAAAACCAGGAGACCAGTATCTCGAGGCAGGCCCAGGAGAAAGCAGGTGTCTAGGAGGCCAGGAAGGATCACACACTGCACATGACTGAGTCTCCGTTATCTTGTCAAAGACAAGGTCCCCATTAGATGTGTTTGGAAAAGTCAAGGAAGTAGATGCCTATAATGCATTTCTCTGCCCCTTCACTTCAAACCCCAATCCCAGACAAAACCAAGAATAACTGGATAGCATATACAGGATTTTTAGAAATGTGAAAAGTTTTTAAAGGCTCTATCAGATATCTCTAGACAGTTGTTGGAGGTAAACATGGTAATTAATTGTGCTTTCCTCTTGTAGTATTACTAAATTTAGTACATGTTGGTTTTAAAATTGAAAATTAATTTACTTATGTTGTAGCTGTAGTTTCTAAGCTAATCTTTTTTTTTTTGGATTGAACTAAAATTCCCTGAGTCAAGATTGAAATTTTAGACACAAGAGGTTAATATTATTTTTTAAGACACGGTAATGACTAACATTTAGAGATGAATTAAATTAAGGTTGCCTTCAATCAATCAATAAGTAAACATTTATTAAAAGCCTGCTATGTGCCAGGCACTGTGCTATGCTTTGGGAATACAAAAAGAAACAAAAGACAGTCCCTGCCCTCAAGAAGCTTACATTCTAATGGGGTAAACAACATACAAGAAAATTAGTTACAAAGCAAGATGTATAATTATGATAAATAGGAAAAAGTTAACAGAGGGAAAGCACTGAAATTAAGAGGGGTTCGGGAAGGCTTCCTGTAGAAGGTGGGATTTTAGTTGGGACTTAAAGGAAGCCCCGGAGGTCGGTAGTGGGAGAGGAGGACAGTTAAGTTCTGCACAAATACTCTGTCTCCCAGATATACAGTGGTTCGCCCCTCCTTGCATGGATAGAGTTACCTTTTTGATAACTTTAACAAAGAAAGGAATTTACTTTCTGTCATTAGTCACAACCACATGGTTATTAACATGATTAAAAGATTCAATTAGAATTTGCTATAAGAAACAATGTAAACAAAACCCAAACAAGTTAAACCATAGTCACTTATTAATACTTATGCATATTATAGTATAATATATACTACAATATGCTAGTGGATGACTATTAGTTGGTCCTAATATAATTTAGCCTGCTTATATAATAATTGCTTACATTTATACATATAACACTTTAAGGTTTGCAAAGTGCTTTATATATTTTTTATTATTTGATCTTTATAAAAACCCTATGAGGACTCAAAAGCTTATGGAAGTGAATGTTGAAAACTAAAAATAAATAAATAAATTTTAAAAAATAATAACCTTGTGAGGAAGGGGCTATTGTTAGCCCCATTTTATAGATGAGGGAATTGAAGCGGAAAGAAGTAAGGTAACTTGCCCAGGGACACATCGCTAAATAAATATGTGTGGTGAAATTTGAACTTGTGTCTTTCTGATTCACACCTACTTCCCATAATTATATTATGATTTACAGAAGGCATTTGAACTTGCTTTGTGAAATATTCAGACTCTTCTCACGACTATTATATAACACAGAAAAGCATTTTTCTGAGACAGCTGGGCAGTACAGTGGATAGAGCGCTGAGCTTGGAGTTAAGAAGACCTGAGTTAAAATTTGGCCTCAAACACTCACTAACTGTGTAACTCTGGGCAAGTCACTTAGCCTCTGTTTGCCTCAGTTTCCTCAAATGTAAAATGGTGATAATAATGGCACCTACCTCCTAGGGTTGTTATGGGAATCAAATGCAATATTTGTAAAGCACAGTGCCTGGAACATAGTAGGTGCTATATAAATGCTAGCTGTTATTATCATCGTCATCAGGACTGGGCCTGGGGTTCTTAGTGTGAGTCCATCATTCTCACTCTGCCAGAAACAGTTTGTCCTATGTCCTAAAATCTGTCCTCACCAAAAAAAAAAAAAAAAGAAAAGAAAAGGAATAACCAGTTTTTGAAGCCCTGAGGGGTGGCCAAGGGGATGAAGAGGGATTTTCCCAACCTGGCTGGTGCCTGTGTTCCTCAGCTTAGGCTTCTGATGTTACCGAGCCAAGGTAAATCTGATCATTGCCAATTCTCTTGGCATAGATATTATGAAAATTGCTTTGTAAGATGAAATTTATACCAAGAAATAGGACAGTAGTAGTCAGCTTTATCCTGTCTAATATACAAGTCATTCCCCCCTCCCCTTCACTGTTCAGCTTGCAGTGAGTTACATCCCTAAAGTAGGATCTTTGTGTGTTTCATTCAGCTCACGAGGTGTAACTGAACCTTGTGGAGATTTGAAAGGAGCAGAACAACAGTAAGCCTTCCTCAGGCCCTTATTCAAAAGTCACTTCCTTAACTTCTTTCAGGCTGTTTCCTTACCTTTAAAATGGGGATAATAATCACTTACCTCACAGTGGTGTCATGAACATCAAATGAGGAAATAGATGACTTTAAAGACTTTACAGCTTAATTTTACTAGTCTTATTAATAACAAGCACTAACTATAGGTATCCTTATCACTAGAACAGGCTGCCTTCTCAAGCTTGTCACTTAATATCAAAGAGTAACATTGACATTAGGGAAAAAAATTACTTCTTAAAGGTGCATTTACTAATCTATTAGATTAATTCTAGAAGGTCAATTTCAAGCATACGGAAATAGACAATTCCTGGCTTTGGTTTCTCAAAGCCAAAAAAAAGGACACATTTCCTAATGTTTCACAATACTCAAACTCTGGTCACGCAATCCATTAATGTGTTGCATCCTTTGGAGTGGGATACATCAGCTATTAGCATTACAAGATATTATGTAACAAGGAAAGCAATGGGGATTTTCATTTGAAAACACAGGTGTTCTTTCTGGGCAGCCTGGCTTATTTTCTTAAGTTGAATTATTAAAAACAGTAAACTTGCACATTCAGATCATCACTCAGAAAGAAAGAAATATATCTGACTTTCCCCCCAAAGAAAACCTCATTGTAATTTTTATATTCAGGAAATGAAAATGAGTGGAGTGTGCATATGTTGTGGCAAAAGAAAGATCTTTGTGTATATTTTAATGTATCATTGCAACTACCTTCCCTGGTAGAACTGTGAGATGTTTTGTTAGCAGCAACAAGACACCAAGTGAACATCTGAAGAATGCTGCAGTATAGATGCCTCTTTATTTTTTAAGAAAATAGGTAATTCCTTAACTAAATTATTCAGTGATGTGTTCTGGAAGCCTTGGCCTTCTCTAGAATTTTTCAGCTATGAAAACACATATCTCCCCATCCTTCATACTCAGATTCTTAGGGCCCTTAGAAGCTAAGCAGTTAGAGAGATACGAGGAGATAGGTGTTTCTCAACTGTAAGAAGAAATCATTATAATAACAACAACAATTACTTTACGTAATTAAGTGAAGAAATTAGTGAATAGAATTTATTAACTGCTTACTTTGTGCCTAGCATTTTGCTAAGCACTAGGGATACAAATGAAAAAGCCAAGCCTTTCTCTCAAGAAGCTTACATTCTTACATTACATTTGGTATATTACATAAATCAAAATAAAGTCAAAATGGGTTCATAATTCAGATGTAAAAGCTGATACTATAAGCAAACTAGGAGAGCAAGGAGTAATTTACCTATCAGATTTATGGAGAACAGAAGAATTCATGACCAAACAAGAGATAGAGAACATTACGAAATGCAAAATGGAGAATTTTGATTACATTAAATTGAAAAGTTTTTGCACAGACAAAGCCAATGCAACCAAGATTAGAAGGAAAGTAGAAAATTGGGAAAGGACTTTTACAACTAGTATCTCTGATAAGGGCTTCATTTCTAAAATATATAGAGAATTAAGTCAAATTTATAAGAATAAAAGTCATTTCCTAATTGAGAAATGGTCAAAGGATATGAACAGGCAGTACTCAGATGAAGAAATTAAAGCCATCTATAGTCATATGAAAAATACTCTAGATCACTATTGATTAGAGAAATGCAAATCAAAACAACTCTGAGGCACCATATCAAACCTATCAGACTGGCCAACATGACAAAACAGGAAAATGAAAATATTGGAGAAGATGTAGGAAAATTGGAACACTACTGCATTGTTGGTAGAGTTGTGAAATGATCCAACCATTCTGGAGAACAATTTGGAACTATGCCCAAAGGGCTATAAAAATGTGCATACCCTTTGACCCAACAATAGCACTTGGAGGGCTGTATCCCAAAGAGATCATACAAATGGGAAAAGGACCCATCTGGCCAAAAATATTTATAGCAGCTCTTTTTGTGGTGGCAAAGAATTGGAAATTGAGAGGATGCCCATCAAGTGGGGAATGGCTGAACAAGTTTTGATATATGAATATAATGGAATACTATTGTGCTGTAAGAAATGATGAGCAGGCAGACTTCAGAAAAACCTGAGAAGACTTGTATGGACTGATAGTGAAGTGAGCAGAACCAGGAGAATGTTGTACACAGTAACAGCCATGTATCAAAGTCCACTGACTGACTTTGATAGACTTAGCCCTTCTCAGCAATGCAAGGATCTAAGACATCTCCAAAGGGCTCGTGATGGAAAATGCTATGCACATCCAAAGAAAGAACTATGGAGTTTGAATGCAGATCGAAGCATACTATTTGCTATTTTTTTTCTTCTGTTTTGTTTTGTTTCCTCTTTCTGGTGGTTTCTCCTATTGGTTCTAATTCTTTCTTACAACATCACTAATGTGAAAATATGTTTAATAGGAATGTATATGTATAGACTATATCAGATTGTGAGCCATCTTGGGGAGGGAGAAGTGGAGGGAGAGGGAGAAAAATTTAAAACTCAAAAGCTTATGGAAGTGATTGTTGATAAATCAAAATAAATAAATAAATAAGAAGCATACATTCTGATAGGGGAGTGGTGGTCAGCGAAGGGAATTATGGTGTGAGAAATCACAAAGATGGTGAGTGGAACAACAAAGTAGTCCATTAGCATACCATTTCCAGAGGCTGTAGTAGTGTTGATTTGATTGCAATTCTCAGACCAAGAGGCTTAATGAGTAAGAGCATCAGCTTAGCATAAAAGCAGAAAATGGTGGGGATGAGAATAGTCCCAGGAGTTCAGAGCCCAGTGACCTTAGCTCCTCCCAGAGGCTTCTGCCTCTGGTTCCGTCGTAGGGCATGAAAATGTTAATTGCCAATTTTATTGCAGTTGTCAATATTGCCAATATTATAGCCCTATTGTCACAAAACAGTGCCATAAATAAAGCCTTACTCCAGAGCCCCTCTGTGCACATATCAAACTGGTCATTTGCCATAGTGATAATCACGAGGGTTAGATCAGAGAGCTACCAGAAAGAAGACACGCCTGAGGAACTCACTCCAAGCAATTGGGGAGGACAGGGGAGAAGTGGCAGAGATTGTGGTCTGATGTTTCTGGAAGTACCAAGTGTATAACAAAAGCATAAGCTGGGGAGATGCATTTCTGCTTCTCAGCTTATCCCAGAGAATGAAGTATTCCAAGAAAGAATGGAAGAGGTGTTCCAAAGGGGGGAGAAACAAAAGAAAAGCAGGATGCAGAGAGATGAGGGAATTGTAAATTGTATCAGAAAAGAAGAATGTGACAGAGAGGGAAGGCCTTACAACCAAACATTTGGAACTAAGCAATAGTTACGTATAAGGCCCTCTCTATGTATAGGGGAGAAGGACTGTCTCAAGAAGAAACTTCTTGTGTTAAAAGAATGATGATGTGAATCCACAGTTCTCATCAGGGAAGATACCATCTTACAATAGACAGCTGACTGGGAGCACTGATACTGAGGAACACCGAGGTAGCTATTCATTGCCTTGACCCAAACCACAGGTGTCTTCCCAAAACTTATCAAACCCAATTACTATTACCCACCCCTGTTTATTCAGGCGGGAACAAATAATACCTTGAAAAAGGACTCAGAAAATATTGCTAAGCCATGGGCAAAAAAAAATGAAGACCTTAATGGAACCGGTGGGATTTTCATCACTACTGACAATAGATAGGAAATTCAGAAGCATAAAGTTGATTTTGGAAGTCAGCTGGTTAAGAAGAAATTGTCTGAAAAGGGGATTGGACTTCTGGACCATGGCTTAGAATATAGATGTTGGGCTCCCAGCCAGAGATAATGTCTTGGTAGGGCTTGTTAAAAAAAAAAAACCTATGTACATACATGCATGCATACATATGTGTGTATATATATACACATATATACATATATGCATATATAATTTTTCCAGAATCTAGTAAGTCAAAAAGACTTTAAACCAAAAAGGGAGAGGAAGAGAGAGGCTGAAAACCACCTGTGTAGATCTGTCAAGCTTGGTAACATAAACAAGTACAACATGTGAAGAATAACAATGAACAGGAGAAAAGGCCTGGCAATTTATGGTAGGTAACATCACAGATGAGAGCATGGCGGTAGGTATCTATTACAAGTTCATAAAGTATACTTAATTAACAGGATAAACCAGAGATCCCAAAGCAAGGAGGCAAATATCATATTGTCACTTAGACTCCGGAGAACGGAATATTTAGAAGGAACAAAATATAAGTGGTGGAGTAGCATCAAATGTTAAGATGCAGAGTCATGCATAGAGTATGGGTTCATGTTCTCTGAATTCTTTTGTCAAGATAATAGGCTAATATGATAAAAGTCCCTGAACCCATGGGCAGTAACATGTCATTGGAGGAGAAAACAGAAGTGATATTGGTCACCAGCTGTGCAGAAGAAGGAAATTGACAAGGAACTAAGGAAACATCACAAAACTGTCATGGAGGGATGATACTGAAGTGATGAGTGATTTCCACTATCAGGACATCTGCTGAAGCTCTCTGTCAAATAAGACATTTGTGATACTTAAAGATATATTTTTTTATTTTTTCAAAGACCTGATTCTGACAAACAAGAAGGTGATGGAAGCTTTACGGCAAATGATTGTGCCATTATGTTAACACAAGTGCCTGGCACGTAGTAAGCACTTAACAAATGTTTATTGATTGATTTGTGAAAGAAAAGAAAATGAAAACTAAAAGTCCGATGTGTGCCCTTGATTATTAAAGAACAGATTTCAGAGCATTCAGAGAAGTGATAGGATCTACCGGCCTGATAGTCTTCAGAGAAGTTGGCCAAAAAGGGATGGGAAGTTCTCAAGAATAAAATTTTGAAGATGCAAACAAATGAATGTAATATTTGCAAAGCATTCAGCACAATGCCTGGCACGTGGTAGGGACTATATAAATGCTTTTTCCTTTCCCCTAATGAGAAGGAAAAGGGGGAGCTTCTGCCTAAAGGCTAATGTGGACACATAGGGAACTCATCAATAAAACTCAGATTTCTTTTTTTAAAGATATGTGTAAAATAGGGGAAAATATTTTCAGGAACTCTAAAGCCCAGAACGACCTGAGGCTGATGATGAATGTTAATACAGTCTAAAAAAACTATTTTGTTGTATGTTTGTATGTGTACATGTGTCTAGGGTAGTTATATTGAGTGAGAAGAGTTCTATGATGGTGAGAGGACTTTCAATCATGCCATATGAGTATTATTTCAAAGAACTAGGTACATTTAGCTCAAAGGGGAAGCATGTATTTGGGAGACTCTCATGTGGAATTGGGAAAAGAGAAATTAGATTTGTTCTACTTGTCCCCAGAAATCCTAGGGCTGGCCGTGTCACTCCCCTCCTCAAGAAGTCTCAGTAGCTCCCTACTGCCTCAGGTATAAAATATAAACCCTTCGATTAGCAGTATTTAAAGCTCTCCACAGTCTAGTTGAAACTATCTTTCCATCTTCTCCCTCACCCATTCCTATTTAACATTATCCGTACACAGCCTCCTCCTCAGTGTTGGTTCTATCATCTCTGTTCTTTTAGACATACTGTCCCTGATTCGAGAACACTCCCCTCCTTACCTACACCTGGTTCCATTCCAGGCTCATCTCACGTGCTACTTCCTACCCAGGACCTTTCCTATTATTAGCACTCCCCTTCCAAAAAGACCTTTGTATTTATTTTGCTTACATTGTACTTATTTCTCTGTGTAATGAATGTCCCACTCATACCCCCAGTGGAATGTGAGCTCCTTGACGACAGGGTCCATTTTCACTTTTGCCTTTATGTCCAGCAATTTATGGTTAGCTTCACACACAAAATAGGCCCTGAATAAATATTTGTTGTATTGAACTAGAGTTAACATTTGGAATTTACAGAGAGGCAGATTTGGAATTGATACAAAGAAAACCTTCCTAAGGTTTAGAACTTTAAGAATTAGAACTTTACAAGTAGGTTCCTTCTCACTGGAGGTCATTAGGCATAGGTTGGTTGATGATTTGTAGATGATGTAGAAGAGATTCTTGTAAACAACTATATGGAGTCTGAGGTTTTGAGATTCTATGATGTTCCTTGCTGTTGGTGATTATTAGAGGTCTGTCACTAAAGCCAGAAAATAAGAAAGGTTCAAATTGTAGCTAGCAGTATCTCACTCAAAATCTTAGATGGAGACGTTTTAGAAAGGAGTGAGTAAAGTCAGGGATTTTTATTAGATCTTGTTGTTTTTAGTTGTGTCCAATGATTTATGACCCCATTTTGGGTTTTCTTGGCAGAGTATACTGGAGTGATTTGCCATTTCCTTCTCCAGCTTATTTTACAGATGAGGAAACTGAGACGAACAGGGTGAAGTGACTTGCCTGGAGTCACACAATTCAATGATGCACCTGTGTGATTTGGCACCCCTAAAAAGCTAATGTAATCTTAAACTGCAGTAAGAGTGGTCTGGGATATTTTAAGACAGGCAAACCTTGCGGGGAATGAAATATAGGTAGGAAAGAAAAAAAATAATAGTTGGCTTGTTGCTGGGAGAGTCCATTTGAAAGTAAATAGCATGTTTGCAGTAGAATCAGGAAAGTTATGTACTCTCCTATACTGTGTAGCATCAAGAGAACAGAAGCAGAGGTGATGGGTGGTTAAGATAATCTGAGGTTGGGTTTTGTAAGGCACCAATGGTGACAGGACTAGCGGGCAAAAAAGTAGGGGAGAGTGTATAGTTGAAGTTGGCCACTTACCAGCAAAGCCAGTGCTACAACTCAGTTCCGACTACTCCATTATATCACACTGCCTAACAAAGTCTTTCCTGATCCCAACTGCCAGTCCCCCCTCCCTAATTACCTTGCATTATTTTGTTATTTATTCTCTTTAGACTTATTTCGCATCTATTTTAAAATGTACATGTCTTCCCTGATAGAATATAATTTCCCTGATAATTGGAATTTTCGTTCTTTGTATGTTTCCCTGGTGCTTAGCACAGTATATGGTATATAGTAGGTGCTTAATAAATGCTAGTTATTGAGTGACACAGATGAAAATTAGAGTGGCAAAAAAATGTGGAGATTAGTGAATATTATGCATGCAAGTAAAATATTTTTGACACTTTTGAGGTTTATTAGCCTATCTACAAAGCCAGTTATTTAGTTACAATTTTTACTCTAGTCACCATCCAAGAACTAGGATTTGTCATACCACTATCCCCATATGTTTGGAAGCTAAACAGACAGATGGGTAAAATGTGAACATGGTATATAAAGAAAGGTGGGAGAGCTCTCTTGAATTTTATCTGTCTGAACATGGACCTTCTCCAAAGCTCCCCTCTCCCAGCCCTCCTTTCCACTCTCATCTTCCCCTCAGTGCATGCCATTTCCCAAGCTTTCCCCTCCTCCCTCAGTTTCCCATGCTGAAATCTTTCTCTACTAGCTCAGGTGCTACCTTCTCCAAGAAGTTTCGCAGGATCTCCTCCCCCAGGTAAAAGTGATCTCTCCATCCTCCAAAAACTTACCATAGCACTTTCTCACCTCTTCTTTGCCCTCATAACACCCTGTCTTGTATTATACCTTTCTGTCAGTATCTCATACCCACTATGTGTTTATACACCCCTCAAGAGCAGAGGCTATTTTATTGTTTCTGTTTATCCCCAGTTTCTAGAATGGCATTTTGTATATAGTACACTTCTGGTAAATGTTGGAAGAATGGTATGATCAAGAAAAGGGGGAAAAACCCAATTATTGTGTGATGTAGCCTATAATGAAACCATATTTTTAAAAGAGCTTGAAGCATATAACTCTCTGTTAAAATAGTGATTTATTTCGTACCAACAGATGTTCAATAGAAGTGAATTTGACATAGATATTAAGTTTACCCATTCAAGAGTAAAACCTTTCATCTATAATCATTTTAAAGGAAATCTTTCTGAAATTTATTTCCTTTTTCTCTACATTCTTAAACAGAGTATACAGGCCATAACTTAATATTTCCTTGATGATGCAGGGTGATTCTTGTTACAACCAATTATTGCAGTGGTCCATAATCCATAGTGTAATACAGAGGTGTCACACTGCCCATGGACCGCATGTGGCTCACAACATTCCCCAGTATGGCCCAAACCAGATTAAAGTGTAATTGGGAAATATTTAACAAAATAAAAATATAACATAGATAAATGTGGTTTTCTAAATCAATATGCATCTTGGAGGGACCTTTATGTATAGTTTAGTGACCCCTGTTTCCATTTGAGATTGACACGGCCAGTGTAGTACATGTAGTAGCTACCAAAGTATATCAGATCATATTATAAATAGCTCTAGTCCACGCACTTTTCATGACTCTCGTATCTGCATTTTATAGTTGTTATTTTCCCCCTGGCTCCTTTCTTGATGTCAGCTGCTAATTCTTGTTTCTGTTAGTTTGCCTGTTTCTCCTAGGCCTTCTCATACACTGACATGATTTTTTGTCGTCTGGGAAATCAGATGATTGTGTTTGTCACAACTATATAAAAATAAGTCAGTAGGCTCATGGCGTCTCCTGCAGTCACAAAGTTTGTGGGTTTCAGTGCATCAACATTGTGACAGCTATTTCAGATATCCAAAGGCCTATTTTATTTCTAGGATCTTGACTTTGTTCCCAGATGATTTAGCGTGGCCTAAATCTAATCTTACTCTGTGTGGTGCTGCTTTAAAGTTTGGCTTTGAGTGACTTTAAAATGTTTCCTTTTCTTTTCTAGGTTAGCACTGTACAAGTCTTCAAATCATGGAATCCATATCAATGATGGGAAGTCCTAAGAGTCTTAATGAAACATTTTTACCTAATGGGATAAATGGTATCAAAGACGCAAGTAAGGTTACCATAGGCATAATTGGAAGTGGAGATTTTGCCAAATCTCTGACTATTAGACTTATCAGATGTGGGTATCACGTAGTTATAGGAAGCAGAAACCCCAAATTTGCTTCAGAATTCTTTCCGCATGTAGTTGATGTCACCCATCATGAAGATGCCCTCACAAAAACAAATATAATTTTTGTCGCAATACATAGAGAACATTATACCTCTTTGTGGGATCTCCGACATCTTCTTGTTGGCAAAATCCTGATTGATGTTAGCAATAACATGAGAGTAAACCAGTACCCAGAGTCCAATGCAGAATATTTGGCTTCATTGTTCCCGGATTCCTTCATTGTGAAAGGATTCAATGTGGTCTCAGCGTGGGCACTCCAGTTAGGACCCAAGGATGCCAGCAGGCAGGTATGTTTTTTTATATTTTTTTTTTTGGAGGAGAGATGTAACATGTGGGTGTATGGACATATGTGTACTAATTTTCAAACAGATTCCTACCAAGTGCTGAGACTCCGCTGAGGCAAAAATGACTACCATAAGCTTTTAACTCTCAGTTTCCTGACTCTGTAAAGGCACGTCTCTACCACCAAAGCAAAGAGCTGAGGCAATTACTTGGCTTTTCCCTGAGGTGTCCAGGTAATTCAAGAAAAGGCAAGTTTTGGGGTCTCAGTTCCCCAACCAGTTGCTTCAGTTCTCCATTTCACTTTGATAGAGATAAATTAGTTTCACAGTGCATCACTCATTACATTGTTTATGGGAGTTCAGTGGGCCTATAAAACATAAGTGTGTACCACCCACCTTTACATATTTTAAAGTGCCCAAACTGGAAACTGCAGATGTTAGGAACCTACCTAAAAGCCAGTTAAGCCTCCTAAGCTCCTTTGAGGCTACTAGTATTATTATTATTGTTATTATCATTATTATCATTATTATTATTATTAAGGAGCCTGTGCCTATGCCCCAGCTCCATACACTTCGAGGAATTTTTATTCCCAGTTCTAGATGTAGTCAGTAGATCTGTTTAGTAGATGTAGTGTTCTGGATGCAGGGTATACTGTGGAGCACAGACAAATAAGGAGAAAAGAATCAATACATAATACAATGAGTTGGTTTTGTCTGGACCCATGATTTCATTGGTATCGAACAGAAGTGTCAAACTCACAGCCCCTGCCCATGTGCCACCAAAATTCCATAGTGCTCTGAGCCAGATTAAAATGTAATTGGCAAATGTTTAACAAAATAAATACAACATGGGTAATGTTAATTTGTAGTTTTCTGAGTCAGTACATGTGCAGGGATCCATTTCTATTGAATTTGATACCACTGGTGTAGACAGTTCCCAGAGAGGAAATTCATTCTACCAGTGCAACTTCTGCTGTTAGCTGTCTAGGGGGTACTGAGAGGTAAGTGATTTGCCCAGGGTCACACAGCCAGAATATGTCAAGAGGCAGGCTTTAAACATAGGCCTTCTAGACTTTGGACCAGCTCTCTATATGCTGCATGTATTGGCTCTCATAATATAGTATAATGCAGAAAAGAATATGTGTAATTCTGGAAAATGCATGTACTTAGGCCAGTATACCTACCATCTGTGTCAGATGGACCCTCCATCTTTGAACAAGGATTGACATCCCATGTTGAGGGGCTTTAGGGATGGTTCTGCATCAGTTATACCATAACAGGTCAACACTGGAGGGCACAGTTTCTTTGTACCATAGCATGATAATTCTGGTGGTCTAACGTGTAGCATGATATCATCTAGTATGTTCAGTCTTGAAAGGGCTGAGACCAATGAAGTACCCCATAGAAAATACCACTTCCCTCCCCACTCCCAACTCTTAAAACTACTACCAAGCACTCAGGAATCCTGGATTATAGTTGGACTACCCTTCATCACACAGCTACTGTCATCCCAAGGGTTTAATTAATTGTAATATGGTAGTGATAGATGAGCTCACAGAACTGGCTTACTTCAGCCTCTATTCCAACTTTGTTAGCACCTGAAGCAGCATGGCTATTCCTCAAAAAGCTATTCTAGCTACATGGTCTCCTCTCCCACATCACGTCATGTGGGTATCCCAAATTTATGCCTTTTAAGCCTGTTTTGTTTATTTTCCTCGGGTTAAGGCTTATCTCTCCACTACCCTTCATTCAAAATCCAGTTGCCTGGCGGAAAGAATCAAATGGCCAGTACAACAGTACTTGCACTCTTAGACTTCTGTCCCCTAAATAGTCAGTGCATCAAACTCTTCTACAGTGAACAATGTCTTGCACTCAAATTTTGTTTTCCACTTTTCATTTTTCCTAAGCTGTCTCCCCACACTATGTTACCAACTGTCAATACCGCCTGAGGGGAGCTGAAGACAGGACAAGCCGCAAGATATATTAAAAATAGCAAGAAGGGTATATTTAAAAAAAAAGGTGAAATAATCAATCACCAAATCTCAGGATAGGCCTCACAAACAGGAGTCTGAGTATGGCTGAGTATCTGGGATCTTGTGGGCAAGTCATCAAAGCAAGAAGATTCGGCTTCAGCACCTTGTCCACTATACAGACAGGAAGCCAGTGGGTACTTTGTCCCACAACTGTCCCACATCAATGTGCCAGACTTTTCACTGGTCCCAGCACACACAGACCTGGATCAGCATAGGCCAGAATCATACTTCTTCCCTTTCCTGGCTTTGGGAGAGGAGCAGGAAGAATTATTCTTGAATTATAAGATTAAATAGAGAATTCCATCCTTAATTGTCCAGGCCATTCCATTTCATCTAGCATTGGTGGGTTTGGAATGGATGTAGGCCAGAAGTACCATCAGCTCCTGCCATTTGTGGTGTTCCATCATTGGCCCCTGAGGGGAGGAGGGGATGGACTGAGAGGGGAATATTTTCTGATGTCATTTAAGAGTCAGCTGTTGACATGTCAAAGAATGAGAGAAACAGTTGCAAAGGTTCTTCAACTGAAGAGAATTCAGAAGAACATGAAGGGCAGGGCCAGGTGCACAAGGTCAGGCATAAAAAACACGCACACACCCCCTGAACAAATGACGAGAACTCTGTCAAGTTCAGCAGCTCGTTGCTTGCTTGCCGGGCTACATGACCACTATGACCCAGTATGGGGACCTTGCCAAGCCTGCTTCTGCTGCACAGGCAATCCCCTTACCACTTCTGGTCCTCCATGTCTACACCCTCTATTCCTCGTTACTGACCTCGTCTCAGTCACACAATAATGCTGTCCCCATCCAACCTGTGCTGCCAGCCATACTGCCTTATATCAATCAACATTCTCCAAACTGAGAAGGCTTTTATTACACATATGGAACCAGTTCAGCAGCAACCCAGGACAGGGCCTGACCTCAACCCCACACAGCGGTGGGGTGGGGGGTTCCATTAAGCATGAGTTGCAAAGGATAAGGATTGGAGGAATTGTGATCTACATAAGGGGCAGAGGTATTCACAATTATAAAATCAAGGATCTTTCAAAGGATTAAAATCAAGTTTTAATATTATTATTTAGGAGTTCATAGGATTTAGAGCTTTAGGGACCCTTTTCAGTCATCTAGTCTAGGGCTTCTTAAACTTTTTCTACTCATGACCCCTTCAGTACTTCTTAAACTGTGGGTTGCAACTCCACAGAGGGTTGAGACCCACTAGTGGAACACCTAATTTTACAGATGAGGACACTGAAGCAAAGAGGATATTGATTTGCTCAGCCACAAAAGTCCTTAGAATTTAAACCCAAAGCCATCTTAGTCCAAATCTAAGGTCAGACCACTCATTATATGAGGAGTAGTTGCAAGTGCTTTGTAGGTTTGTATTTGTAAGTTTCATTAAGCATTTATTAAGCACTTACCATATGCTAGACACGTAGCTATAAATTTCCTTGTAGAGGCTTGGCCTACAATTAGGTGAAGTTGCCACAAACTAGACAGTGATGCATTAATTATAGGTTTGTTGTCAGGACAGCCAGGCACCATAGGACTGGTTAATTGAGTGAAAGGAATAGCATGCTTTTTTATTCAACTGGGCTTTTTTATTCAGATAATATATAATTTTTTAAAAATTAAAATTAGCTAAGAATAAACTTTAAAGAATTCCATATTTAAAAAGGCATTCTATGATGTAATAAAATATCTGATGCACTTCAAATACTTAAGTATGATTAGATGTCATATTATCCTTAACTGGTTATCAGTCACTGTTAACTTAAGCAAGCTTTTCCTCTCCAGTGTTTAAACAGAACATTTGTTTTTTAGCTAATCCTTGGTCAAGTCAAAGCCTTTTTTGAGTCATATTTTTTGAGTGAGTTCATGCTTCAGGGAAACTTGGTGTCAAAAGCTGTTGAAGTAATATTTCTTTAGCCTCTGACCTTCTCTCCAACCTCCATTCCCTTATTTTAGGTTAACTAGTGAGAGGGACAGCTTTATTATTCCTAGCATTCCTGATCAGTTATTTATTAGTTTTTATTTGGTTGCCTTGAATCTTCCTTCATCATGGGGCTAACAGAAGAAATAATTGTATGATGTTAGTTTGTATGAGTCTCCTACAGACTGTTTGACAGTAATTGTTTTCCCCATCAGGTATTTGCTATAAATATACGTGTATTGTTTAAATTGACTCATTAAATATTTCTCTCAGCCCTGTGGTAGTGTAGTCTGATGCTGACACTTACCTCTTTTAAAGAGCCCACATTCCTTCCCATAAAACAAAACACTTAAGACCATATTTGAATACAGTCTCAAAATATCTGGCACAATATCTTGCACATAATAGGTCTTTAATATGTGTTTAACAGTGTTTTCCCACACATCATTTCAAAATTAACTTACTTGAAAATTATCTTAGATGCTATTATCATACAGTATATTTATTCTTCTAAATTTACTAGAAAAAGAATTTCTATGCTTATTCTAGATATATTATAATAAATAATAAATATACTTACAAATAACAAAAGTGAGCAGAAAATAGCTTCTCTTTGTTTTTTTCAAAAACAATAATCTTTGATTATTAATAATTCATTTGGTAAGAAATGTGTCTACTGAATAAGCATTTGGCATGCAGACATTTAATACTAGCATTTTACCTTTAGGTGATAGGGCTCTTAATAAAATTTTTCAAAATTCACACAATCTACTTAGCAAGTACCTTTTCATTTGCAAGAGGATTACGTATTTGCAATTTTTAAAAGTATAGGTTTTCATTTGTCTAGAAGTTAGGACAGTATGTTTACAAAAATATTAATGAAAAAGTTATGAATTTAGTTCTATTCATAGATAAACTTAACTTTATTACTCATAACGGTATCTATCTGTTTGACCACTATATGCAAATGTATACCAAATATCTTATGAGGAAACCAGTTACTAAGAAAACAGTCCATCAGAGACACACTCAGGCATCCGGTACCACTACAAAGTTCTGCAGCCACAGACACTTCTTAGCTGTGTGACCCTGGGCAAGTCACTTAAATTCTGTTTGCCTAAATTTCCCTCTGTGTAAACATGGGGATAATAATAGCATCTAGCTCCCAGGGTGATTGTGAGAATCAAATAAGAAAATATTTGTAAGAAGCACACAGTGCCTAGCACACAGTAGGCATTATGTAAATTCGCATTCATTCTCTCCCTCTCATCCCCACCCCATGTGTACAACTGTTCTTCCCATTCCATTGCCTCTGATTTCTTATTCTTGGTGTGTGACTGCAAAAGAGATTAAGTACTAGCTGAGAATTGAAGGTACCAGATCTGGGAACCTGTGAGAATCTACTTAAATTAAATCCTCATTCAACATTTTGCCATTGCTCAAAATTTTTTAAAGTGGCTAATAAAGCGGTAAAACCAATGATTACAGTCATTTACTGTGAACTACAGAAATGGTCTCACCTGTAATGATTTTATGATAGTTATTCTGGATGACTATCTGAGTTGGTCTGTTCCTTGGAAATCATTATTAAATATATACAATTAACTATTGCAAAACAGGGATTATGAGAGAACCTCTGAATAACTGGCAAAGGTATAGCCAGTGATGTGATGATCTCAGTGGTCATCAACTAGGAAAAGTGTTTTCCTTTCTTCAAATAAATCAAGATTCTACTCCTGTCACAATTAGACTCTAATAGATTAAATCATCAAAGATATTTTCCTGGTTTCTTTGGTATAAAAAGTACTACCAATTGTAGAAAGAGAAGTGTTCTAGGAACCTCACTTTATATACTGTTAATTAGATAAGAATTTTGAAATGCATACTATTTCAGAGCACTTATTTAATTAGTATCAATGGTGGTTGCAAGGGATGTTTGGGGAGCATGATGTGTTTTTAATCTCCTAGATTTGAGGAGTCTAGGATCTTTAAGATCTTTTTGTTGACTTGCAGTTACTTTTCTTTTTTCACATTAGATTAATTCTACTACTAAGCACTTGTACAGTACTGAATACAAAGATGGTTTTACTGTCTCTATTAGTTAAATTTAAAATATCCTGTGAGATATCACCATTAGGAGATAAGAGAAATGAAGACACTGAATGATCATGCCAAAGGTCATCCAAAGAGTTTAAGAAATACTTGTTTTGATGAATCAGTCTTCAACAACATTCATATAAAAAGTAGAAGTCAAGAAACATTAATAAGTGCCTACTATGTGCCAGGCACTATGGGAAGTGCTGGGGATACAAGAAAGGTAACCCCTTCCTTGTCTTCTCCCACCAGTTCAGATTCAACATGCACTAGATTTTATGGAGATTTTCCTTTGCCACTTCATTCTTAGGGGGCAGCACAGATTTCTCCCTGTAATCTTCTTCCCTCTGACTAATCTATATATGTTATCACTGACTTCATCTTTGTTGTTTGTATGATATTTTAACTTCCATAAAAGTCCCACACCAGTGCCTCTTTCTAGTAGATATGTGGCCTTGGGTTCGTAAAAGTCATGGCAACAGAGTACAAGGTCCATTACCGCTTTCTACCAAGCTGTGCCTACTGTCCAAGGACCAGCCCAACAAATTTAAAGATAGCCTTCTCGAAGCAAGGTGGTCATCAGCTAATTAACTCACTGGCTGTGAGGATACTTTAAAAATTAAAAATGACTCTCAGTTCTGTGCAATCTCCTTCACCTTTCAGTGACCATGATGACTTAATGGAAAAGGGGGAAGAGGGTATTAAGAATCATACAGGTTTCAAACAGTCCATAAACATTAATTTAACTCTTAGTATAATGTGTGAGACCACTGTCTCACCCTCTAATGATCTGATATGTTCTTGGAAGAACTGGACCACATCCATATTGACGCTAAATGGCAGAATGACTTACAGTAACTCCTTGGAAATATGCCTTCAGGAGTTTGTGGAACTGGTTTCATGTGTCCAAGGATTAGACAGTTTTATGGAACAGCTGGTCATCTCCCCTCCCAGTGTTCACAGTGAATATAAACAAGGAGGACCATCATGAAGGTTGCTCTAACATATACTCCAACACCCATTGAAGAATATGAAGAAATGGAGAAATTTTACAAAACAGCTAACGAGATCCTCAAACCAAGTAAAAATCTGTACTAATATTTGGTGACTTGAATGCAAAGATAAGCATAGGGAGACTGGAAAAAAAGATAGTTTGGAAAATATAATTAGAAATTAAGAAATTAAAGAGGATAAAGCTGCATAGAATATTTGAAAAACTCAGGCTAATATATCATTAATGTCACTGGATATGGTGAGCAAACTATAAAAAAAGTTGACTTTGTCTTAACAGACAAGAAACAATTAATACTGATGTGGCAGTCATTTTAGAATCAGCTATCAGTCTTCATATCAATGACTGCTTAGAGGAATGGTTAAAATTAATACTACATTAGTATTGGTCAGCAAGAATTTAAGTGCCTACTATGTATCAGGCATCATGCCATACAAAGATAAATATGAAAGAGTCCCTAGCCAAATGAGAGGTGATTACAACAGTTCCAACCTGACCATAAATAAGCTGGTGACTAGGGAATGGATAAAGCAAAAATATTGGTTTTCATAGATTAGTCACACAATTGATTAAGAGATGTAGAGAATAGAAGGTTCTGTTGTAATAATTGTTCATTAAGTACAAAGAAGCATTTGACTTGGTAGAGCAACACACAATCTAAAGAATTCTCTTTCAATAGGTTAAAATCACATAGAATTTCTTGATAGATACAATCATAAAAGTAGACATGCTGTTGACTTGGTGATTCTGATTATCAGCATCAAGGAATAAAATATTCAGACATGTTTTACATTCTGTCCTGGACAATGTCTTATGCAAATCCAAAGAGACAAGGGATTTCCCTCTAGATTCTCCAGATGCTCCTGTTTGTGGAGGGCACGTACCCTTAACTAGTATCAAAGGGCATTTCTAATGAAATTTTCAACTGCTCAACAGAAAATGACCTTGTAATCCACACAAGAAAAAACAAGTAGTTGGAGAGGTTACAGAGGCAGCACAGAGTAGCAGACGAATGAGGAAGCCCTGGATTCAAATCCAACTTTCAATAAGTCCTAGCTGTGTGAAGTAATTTAACTTAGCCTCATTTCCTTCTAAAATGAAGGAGGGGATTGGGGCGGGGCAGAAAAGGGGGCATACTAGATGGCTTCTAAGGTCCCTTCAATTCTTGTTCTTCCATCTTTAGACTTTTCTATGTGGTTAGATGAGCAGTTCACTGAGTAAATCCATCAGTCTGTCTCTCATGAATAGGCACTGCCTATAGGCAATGAGCTGGGCCACAAGTGACCAGCAGGAGAACAGGCAGATTCACATTTTCCACAAATTGTAAAGTGACTTCCTCATTGATTACCAACTTGCCTCCAACTGCAGACCTTGGTTTTTTGATATCAGTATTCTTACAGTAAAGCTATATGGCAGTGAATTATGGAATTTGTTGTTTTATTAATTCATTTCAGTCGTTTCCAAATCTTCATGACCCCATTTGGGATTTTCTTGGCAGAGATGCTGGAATGGTTTGCCATTTCCTTCTCCAGCTCATTTTATATATGAGGAAACTGAGGCAGACTGGTTAAGGAACTTGCCCGGGGTCACACACCTAGTAAGCATCTGTAGCCAGATTTAAACTCAACAAGATGAGGCTTCCTGACGCCAGAACAGGGGCTCGATGCCCTATGGCGCCACCTCGCTGCCTGAATTATGGAATACACTGAATAAAAATGGCAAGTGACCCAAAAGGCAATGGAAAGATACATGGGGGGACATATACTGCAAATGATGACTTGTGCACAAAAAGTGGCATAAAAGACTTGACCAAAAACACAAGTACCTGGAAAACAGAACGGGTCAGTCAGGTAGCAAGAACAAAGGATAGTTCACATGTTGAACTGGTAGGTGCAAAGTATTAGAAGAATCAGAGAAAAGAATATTGGATAGATTCTTTGTAGAATTTATAGAAGGAAATGGACATGAATCACACAGGATGTGAAGGTGTGATCTGCATAAGCAGAGGAAGTACTCTTTTTTTTTTCCTTCCTTCCTATATGACACATATAATAAATGCCTTTGTCCATTACTCTGCAACACATTAGCTTCTTTTGTAATTCACATCTTCCAAAACTATCAGTGCTACTCTGTAGCGTGAACACTCTGGGACAAATTATCTTCACAGAATTTTGTGTTGTCTTTTTTTTTTAACAAAAAATAACAGGTCTATGTGTGTAGCAACAATATTCAAGCTCGACATCAAGTTATTGAACTTGCTCGTCAACTGAACTTCATTCCTATTGACTTGGGATCATTATCATCAGCCAGGGAGATTGAGAACTTACCTTTGCGACTTTTCACCCTGTGGAGAGGGCCAGTAGTAGTAGCAATAAGCCTGGCTACTTTTTTCTTCCTTTATTCCTTTGTCAGAGATGTGATACATCCATATGCAAGAAACCAACAGAGTGACTTTTACAAGATTCCTATTGAAATTGTGAACAAGACATTACCCATTGTTGCCATCACTTTGCTGTCTCTGGTTTACCTGGCAGGACTCTTGGCTGCTGCTTATCAGCTATATTATGGCACCAAATATAGACGATTTCCTCCATGGCTAGAGACTTGGTTACAGTGTAGAAAACAGCTTGGATTACTAAGCTTTTTCTTTGCTACAGTCCATGTTGCTTACAGCCTTTGCTTACCAATGAGAAGATCAGAGCGCTACTTGTTTCTCAATATGGCTTATCAGCAGGTAAGGAACATGCTTTTTATTTGTCTAATTTAAGCAAAATGCTGTATCAGGGTTACTTATGTAATATAAGATCTTAAATGATCTAAAGGTCACCTGTTTTTAAATTCTGGCCTAATATTTTAATACATTTAATTAACGAGCAACAGTATTGAACAAGAAAAGCAAACATTATTCAAGATCCAAAGTTTGATTATCACTACTTTAGCAGTAACCACAAGCAATAGAGCAATTGATTACACTTAGTCAACACCCCCAAAAAACGTACCAAATATCATGTGTTGTGTGAAAATAATACTCTTTATCAATAAGAGACTTTTTTTTAACCATTACTTTTATAGGGGATATCTTTGCTATGTTAGTATATAAATAACCTAAAGCTAATAAATATGTCACAATAATGATTAATTTTACATCATCTCTAAGGCATTAAGAGAAGCAACATGAGAGTAGTGGATAAAAGGGCCAGCACTGGAATTGGGGGTCCTGGGTACAAGGCTTGCTCTTAATGCAAACTTTCAGAATGACCATGGTTAAGTTACTTAATGGCTTAGAATCCCAGGGTACTCTCTAAAACTATAAAATAGACATGAATTGCCAATATTAATTGGTGAAGGGAGTCCCCAGAGCTAAAGCTCCCTACATGATAAAAGCCTTTAATATACCATATACTTTGACAAAAAAAAAACCTACATCATACATCTACAAATACAATCTAATTCTCCTTCTGAAAGAACCAAAGAGCAGATCAAAAGGAGACTATCATTACAGAATTAATGTTCTGGTTGTTAAAAAAATTCGGGAAGCAATGAAGGATTGATCATGGATCCTGTCTCTTGAAATATAGTACTTACAAAATAATACGCTAAAACAGTCATCCAGTGAGTTATTTTATAATAAATATCAGACACAAATTAGACATTTTTACTAAAATTATGTTTTTATATATACTGCCTCTTATTATACAAAGAATGCCTTGCTGATTCAGTAAATGTTCTACCAAATAAAGAAAATTCAAATTTACTTTCTTGCCAGGTTCATGCAAATATTGAAAACTCCTGGAATGAAGAAGAAGTGTGGAGAATTGAAATGTATATCTCTTTTGGAATAATGAGCCTTGGCTTACTTTCCTTATTAGCAGTAACTTCTATCCCTTCAGTGAGCAATGCCTTAAACTGGAGAGAGTTCAGCTTTATCCAGGTATGTTGTGGGGAAAGAAGAAAAAAATTTAATTCATCAATCACTGTATTTTTTTTTCTTTTTTCTTTTTTTTTTTTTTTTGCAAGGCAGTTGGGATTAAGTGACTTGCCCAGGGTCACACAGCTAGTAACTGTCAAGTGTCTGGTCTGAGACCAGATTTGAATTCAGGTCATCCTGAATCCAGTGCCGGTGCTCTATCCGCTGCGTCATCTAGCTGCCCCCTGTATTTTCATTTTTTTAAAGGATACTCTTTGTTAAAAATAAGTTCCTCTTGAGCTATGATACACAGCTTATTTATGTTTCGTGAGTTGTTAAGTCTAGATCAGCTCAACACCACCTTAAGTGAAATGAAATGAAAAGATGGGATCAGAATATTGATCTTCTGATAACGATTATAATACTAGCTGACATCTATATAGTGCTTTAAAAGGAATAAGCATAATGGACTTGGAGTCAAAAGTCTGAGCACTCTCTATCCCAAGTCAACGTGTCAGAAATAGAACTCCATTATCTTTTCCCTCAAACCCGTTTCTCTTTCAAGCTTCCCGTTCCTATCAAGGGAACCACTACATTATCAGCATCCCCACTCACAACTCTCAGTGTTGTCCTTGGCTTTTCATTTACCACACATATCTAATTGGTCTCCACTCACAAAGCCAACTTCCTTGTTTAGGCCTTCACCACCATCTGTCATCTGGATTGGTCTCCCTGCCTCAAATCTCTCCCAACTTCAATCTGTTCTCTACACAGCGCAGGTCTGATCAGTCTCACTTCTCCCAACCAATTCCAGTGGCTCCCTATGGCCTCTAGGATCAAACAGAAACTCTCCCACTTGGCATCAAAGCTCTCTACAATATGGTCCCTTCCTACCTTTCTAGTCTTACTTGATGTACCTCACATATAAAACTCCATCTCCCAACTCAGTGACATTACACTGATGATCCCTTGTGCTTTCCCTCCTCACCTCTACCTCTGGGAATCCCTGGGTTTCCTCCAAGACAACTCAAGTGCCACTTGTACATAATACTTTTTGTGATCATCCCCCCCCTTCCATCCTCTTCCTTGCCATAGCCACCTTTTGATTATGTCTACCTTTGTAGATATGTATGTTGTATTCTCTGTTACAATACAATTACTTTGAGGGTAGGGAACTGTTTTGCTTTTGTATTTATATCTCCAGCTAGCATTGACCCTGGCACATAAAAAGCATTTAATATCTAGTAATTGATTGATTTTGGGCAGATAGGTGGCACAGTGGATAGAGTGCTCGGCTTGGAGTCAGGAAGACTCATCTTTGTGAATTCAAATCTGACCTCAGACACTTGCTAGCTGTGTGACACTGAGCAAGTCACTTAACTCTTCCTCCATTCTTCATCTGTAAAATGAACAGGAGGAGGAAATGGCAAACTACTCCAAGAAAATCCCCAAAATGAGGTCATGGAGAATCTGACATGACTGAAAAACAACCGAACAACAACAAAAATTGATTGCCACTTATCAACATAAACCCCCTTTTTCTTACTTTCTTACTAGCTCTGTAATTTCATTTCCTTAGGTCTGCTACCTCTTCTGTAAAAATGAAGGGTTGGAATATGTGATCTAAAATTACTTCCAACTCTAATATTCTCTAAAGTGTTCACAAGGAGCTATCCTTAAGGATCTGGTTTATTAGCATATGTAATTCACTTATCAGTTATATACATAGGATCTTAGATTTTGAGCTGAAAAGGACCTCAGAGGCCAATCCAATTCCTTCATTTTACAAATGAGGCAGCTGAGTCTCAAGAAGGTTAAGTAGGGGCAGCTAGGTGGCACAGTGGATAGACTACCAGCCCTGGAGTCAGGAGGACCTAAGTTCAAATCCAGCCCCTGACACATAATACTTCCTAGCTGTGTGACTGTGGGCAAGTCATTTAACCCCAAATGCCTCACTTTAAAAAAAAAAAAGGTTAAATGACTCGCTGAGAATCAAATAGGTAATGAGTGCCAGAACTAAGACTCAAACCTGGGTCCTCTGTCTTTAAATACAATGTTCATTTCACTCTACAATACTACTGCCACCAATTAGAATTTTAGAAATAGATTAATATGGTAAGACATCTTTGAATTTAGTGTGCAGAGTGAAAGGTAGACATTAGCTTGTATCCTATTTAAATTTGCACAAATTCTGAATTAGATGAGGCCAAATGAATTTTTACAATAGGGTGTAAAAAGTTGTGACTAATCGTTTTGCATAGCACCAAGTTCATTCGTGTCTGCATACCCTCTTGTAACTCTACCCAAATTGAAGGCATGGTACTTGTCCAAATTAATTTTCTAGCTGAGGGTAGGGAAACAGAAATATTTGCACAGCTGAGATTTTCATCACACCTGGAAAGTGTTGGAGGCCTTTGAATAAAAGGTGGTAGACAGGTGCAAAATATTTTAAATTTAGATAAGTAATTGAAAACAAGAGAGTCTGTTCTGCTTAAGGGGCTAGCATAGCCTTGGTCAGTAAGAGTTAGTTGTTACATCAACATCTTGGTACAATATTACTTTTCATATGATAAATGCAATGACCCAAAGTATAGTAATCCTAATCATACTTAAGAATTCTGACCTGTAGATTTTGAAACTGTAAACGGCCAAAGCAATCATCACAATGTAGATATATTTGTATACTTTATAATGTTCTTAAATGATGCAAGGCTTTCAAAATGAAGTTTTAAATAAAGTACAATTTCAATATAGTTGAATTAAACCAGAAGTTAGAAGCAGCCCAACTGATAGTCCCTGTAAGAGAATCAAGAAGGTTAATTTCTTTGTCTTCTTTTTTTTCTCTCCCAAAGTCTACACTCGGATACGTGGCCCTGCTCATAAGTACTTTCCATGTTCTAATTTACGGGTGGAAAAGAGCTTTTGAAGAAGAATACTACCGGTTTTATACGCCACCAAACTTTGTTCTTGCTCTTGTTTTGCCCTCTGTTGTCATTCTGGGAAAAATCATTTTACTCTTTCCATGTATAAGCAGGAAACTGAAAAGAATTAAAAAAGGCTGGGAAAAGAGTCAATTTATTGAAGTAGCCAGTGGAATCATTCCACACCTTTCACCAGAAAGGGTTACAGTAATGTGATGTTAAATGGTACAAAATAGTGTCATCAGGAATTATACTTGAGTTACTATTTCTATTATAACCTTTATTTTCAGAAGTTTATCTAACTGGGCTATAAAACTTGTTAAGGTTGAAATCTAATCAAGAAGGTCAAAGCCCAGTTAGTATTCATTTTTTTTATTAATTTTCATAAAGTCATGTTAGGCAATTTGGAATTTTTTAGAGAGCCAACCATATTTGCTGGAATTTTAAGTGCTCTTTTTGCACAGCTGTAATCACTATTGCTGTTATTTTGTCAAAGCTCTATTTTGTAATCGATCCAAGTATGTGCTATTTACATTTAGTAATGCCAACATATTTATCAGTGTTTTAAAAAAATCTTTTTTCAAGCAACTAGCATATTAGATTTTTAACATAACTCATCATATATGGACATTACATTTGCAACACTGAACAAAAATTGTTAATTATAAAACTTCTGTGATAAGAATTTTAAATTACGTAGAGTAAAAAACTTAATTGGTTAAAAAAAAAAGAAACATTGCATGGGAAACTGGACACAGTTGAGTAGTCACTACCCTCCAATGCTCACCAACACCACACTAGAACATTTAGGAAACATACATATATGGATATAATAATTCCTTCTAAAAGAAAAATTAAGCAAGTAGTTACATTAAAACATATTAAGGATGTGAATTGATAATGGATTTAAGTACTATAGTCATGTAATAAACTAAAAATGTTCACTTCATAATTATATTCAGTTCAAAATATAGCAATTACTTTGGTATATTAATAGACTAGACAGACATTTCAGCAATATGCTACCTCCACAATTGAACATCTCTAACAAAGCCAGGATGAGGCTGTAGGCCAGGTTTGAACATCATGTCCCCTTTGTTCACTCTAACATATGGGATTTGACCTATCATAAAATAAATGATAATATTCCACATAAAGTTATCTTGTCATAAAGCCATTAACTCTATCCCACCATCAACATCAACACAAACCCCCTTTTTCTTCTCACCTTAGCTCCAAGAGATACAGTAGTTACAGGCCTAAATTCTAGAGGCCAACACTACAATAGCTTTGGCAGTAGCCCATCTGTTTTTTCCATTTTTGAGTGAGGAAGAAGCAGCAGGATACTATAGAACTCTGCTTGGTAGCCTGCCATCATGGGAGTTTTTTAATATTAATTCGTGGAGAAAATCTGCCTGACAAGGAATGACATTAGACCAGGAAGCTTGAACAACTCATGGTAACTCCCCCCGATTTAATCAAGGTCATACGCCTGTGGACCAAGAACGAGGCCTGCCCCATTAATAGTCTCTTCCAAAAGGCTCTATGTTAAGAAGATAGCCCAAGATGTATTTTGTCCTTTTTTTTCAAGCCTTTGAAAATCGTTACAAAGCTGGGCCATCTATTTCCTTCCCAGGCATTGATCCAGGAAGTTTACCTGCATGTAAAAGATGTATAGAAACAATTATTTATGTTTCTGTAAATTGTTTCCAAAATTTTTTTCAGTTTTGACTTTCTATTACACTCACTTATTTCAAAACTTGATTAATGTCTTATTTGTACACTTCCCTCATTCCTATTGAAAAGGAAGGTTAAGGTTACTGCTAGTAGATCCTTTGTAGATTTTCAAAGTCATTGAGGAATCTTTGCTCAGTATAGGCTTCATACAAAAAGAGGTTCCCCCCCACCTTTGGGATAACTCTTCCTCATGCCACTTTCCCAACTACTGCTTCTATACATATTGGGTAAATTATTAATATATTACCTTTTCTTCCTTCTTCAGCTTTTGTCCCTGTTATAATGTGAGCTCCTACAGAGCAAGGGCTGGATTGTTTAGTGTAGTGCTTTGCAAGTGATAAAATGGCTTATTTTCAATGCCTTTTCATTCATTTATCATATCCATCTATCACATCCATTCATCACATCCATCTGTCTTTCCTTGGTGAGTTTCAATGTTTTCTAATAGATCTTCATTTTATTTTTAAGTTATTTCATTCTCCCCTCTTGGTAGTTATTTATTACTTGGTAGTTGTGGGGAAAATTCTGAAGGCAAAACCTTAAGAATTACTTTAGAATAACAAAAATTTCAAATAATTATACTTGTTCATTCCATGCACTAGACCCCTTTGGTCTTCATCATTAGAATCCTAATATGAGGAAGTTTCCCTCCCTCAGAACCCAAATCCTGTGGTTATTAATGGAATGTTAAAATACCAAGTGGCTAATAGTACAGATAGACTCATCACTAAGATATACTAATGAAGTCTTTGAAGGTTTTTTAAGCTATTCAGGGGGAAAAATACAAAAGAATGAATGTTTAAATAGTGTTTCAGATGCTAATAAATCTGAGTTTGCACAATACATCTGTTAATATACTGTTGAGTATCACAAAGCAAAAACAGTTTGATATTACAATGTAAGTGTATTATTCACAATACAATATTATGAATTCTATCTAAAAGGAATTTTATAGAGTGCTTTAATATTTCTTACTAACTAGATTGATTTCATGATTTTCTACTGTTCTCAAAAATTATACTAAATTCTGTCATTACCATCTTGCCACATGTAAAAGAAATACAGCTATTTGTTATGGCAAAATTAGGATGTTGGATTGAATATGGGTGATACCTTTTTTTTTTCTGATCTGGCTGACATAAAACTTGAGCAAAGTCCCTAAGCATCAAAATGCTCTATTAACAAAAGAATGGCAATACAAGTGATGAAGATTAAAGTACTGATAATAAAAATAAGATATCTTTATTTCAATTTTTGAAAGTTTAAAATTTTTAGACTTATAATAATAATTTTGCCTAAGTATTTTTCAGTGAATATCAATACTTGTTTTCTGTTCAAAAAGCTATCATTTCAGGTATGCATGTAGTCCATATTTTGGGGTAACCTGTGTTTGGACTAAGAGGATATATGGTAATGGAAAGTGAGCATTGGAGACTTTGTCCATGGATCTGTACTTTGTAGTTATGTCCCTAAACCTGAACCAAAATGGAACACTGAGAAATCCATCAATTCTTATTCCTATGCAATAAGTAATTTTATTCTAAAAGGAAAATAACCATGATATATCATGCTGCTTAACTTCTGTATATGAAGATTTCTTAATTCTTTCAATATTTAGAACCATGCTGAATAGGAATATATTAATATGCTATCATATATTTTTCAAAGTATGTGTGGAAATTAAGTCCTTTGGTTAAATGTAAAATTTTTATTTAAAATAGGAATAGATTATATTTGTAGGTATTGATCAGATATAATTATTTTGTGCTACATATGGGATTTTGTAATGAGTTCCATTATTAAAATAAATGATTAACTTCTTACAAATTAACATATCAACTTAAATTTTTTATGTTAAAGATTATATTTAATAATATTCACTTAATGCCTAACGTAAGATATTACTTTCACTATAATCAAGTTATTGAAATTCTTTGTACACAAGGGCTGCAGGAATGTGGGCCATATATTGTTTTATGCATCATAATCATACTTTTTATCGGCTATATTTTATGTAATACAAAGACTGCCTTCCCCTTTATATTGCATTTTTTCCATGAAAATAATGAATTGCCTGTATAATGTAATACTGCAAACATCCTATCAGACAATACATATTTCTATGCATATGTCCATTTAAAAAGAGGCTGTGTAGCCTAGTAGAAAGACAGGGCTGAACTCAGGAGTGTGGAAGACTTGGGTTCAAGCCTGACCTTTCACACATACTGGCTGTGGAACCCTGAGAAGTCACATCACCTCTCGAGGCCTCAGAAACCTAGCTCTTTAAGGCTGTGAGCTCTAGAACAGTAGTAGATGGGCATTGGGAGAGAGTGTGCCTCATCCTGATGAAATCACACTCTGGATTCCCCCCACACACACAACGTCTCTCCTCTCCCAACCAAATAGAAAAATATGTTTTTGTTTTTTGTTAAGGCACTGAAAGTATTGTTTTTCTTCTGGCATTTTAACTAAAGTGCCATAAATGTAATCCATACAAGTTTAAGAATAAACATTGAGTTCGTTACATCTGTATCCAGTCTAAAATCTCTACTTTTGAAATGTGAATTTTAAAACTTGTAAATGTCTTAGTTGGTAACAATGTTCATCAATATACTGTATCATGTTACAAAATTCAGTTCAACATTTGTATTTGTGATGTGTTGTTGCAACATGAAATTTTAAAGCCAGTTTCATCTGTTCACAAATACAAAAAGAAACCTGATATATGCTTAATGGTTATAAATAGAACAACAATTTTCATGGAGATATTTTGTCTGCATGCTGGAATAGTGATACATAGGACAAGTAACTAAGTACTGAGATCTTTTCTTAAAAATAAGAGTACTTTTGAACATATATTAATAAGAAAATGAAAATAGACATCTTAAATAACGACTATGTCTATATGACAGTAAAAACCACCAGTCGAGTCAATCAATCAAATTTTATTTGTTGAGCACCTACTATATAATATAAAGAGTCAGACCAGTTTGTTTAGGAGTCTTGTGAACAAAAAGGCTGACATTTATTTTTTCACTTTCCAGCTCTATGTGTATGCATTGTTTGGACAAAGCCAAAATTAATGCCCCATCTATAAATCATCCAAAGGGAATTTTCATAGCTGTGCACTGCAGAAGCAAGCAAGTTGTGTTGTTTTATAAAATGTTTTTTCAAAGATGTTATCTTCAAAGAAGCCTATTCCTTACTTTGTAAAGTTTTCTTTAAATATGATGAGTTAATCCTGCAGACAAACAGCAGTACTGTGTCATAACATGACACTACAAGAATGAACTGGACTAGGATAATTCTTACCTTTAAAAGCCAATACTTTGAAGAGGTGAGGTGTGATTTGCAAAAGAATTGACTTTTCAGTTAATTATATACCGTTTCCATGCCTCATGTAGTCTGATTGTGGTCTGTTTGTCTACCATGGATGTATTACTTATTTCTTCTGTATGGAACTATGTACGTGACATTAGCCAGTTCCTCTTGTCATCTCTCTAAATAGGGATATCAAATTAAAAGTAGTGCTTTTATGTCATTTCCATAGATCTGCCTTACGTGAAACTAAATAAAAAGTAACAAACCAAATATTTGGACTTTTCATTTGAAGTACTCCCCTATTCCTTTTTCTCTTTACAATAATTCTAACCAATCTGAAAGATTTCACATATTTTTTTCTGATTTCTTTGGATCTAAAAGCTTCCACTGCACTACATATTAATATACATATTTTCTACAACAGGGTGGTCATTAACAAATATTTCACTAAAATTGCCATTTATTTATTAAAATTAAAACTACAAATACTTTTGAAATGTAAAGTTTATGAATTAACAATGATGATAAGTTATGCAGTACTGTCAGAAAATGGAAACATTTCAGTTTGGTAAGTGGGATTCATTTATTCATTTACTGTTAATACTTTTTTTCCCAATAGCTGTTCCTTTATCACACCAACAAAAATTATATTCCATTTTGTTCCACCCCCTTATAAAACATTTCCTGTGTTCTTTAGTATACTTGGTCCTGTATGGTTTTTATATTTATACCTCAAACTCACTAAAATGTTTTTTTGAAGCTATAAACACCTGACTGCCACACTTTGAAAGTAACTGGTAACTGTGTACTTATTAAATTGTGTTAGCAGCATTTTGCAAAAATGGGTAATATTTCAACTCCTAGAAACAAATGCATAATGATGAGATCTGAAAGTGAACTTTCAGGTATCTACAGCAATGGATACTGCAAACAGGGAATGTGAAACATTTTCATTCTCTTCCCACCTTTTTGAGTGGATATGCCAAAAAACCAACCCCTGCAACAAATCAAAAGGGACAGAAAATCCATAAATGAGAAGAGTAATCCTCAACAGTAGTAAACTAGGTTTATAGGGTTGACAAAACTCTAAAGCATACACCCACATACTACTTAAAAATTGAATCCAGTCACGTACTCCAGCTCATTTATGAACTACCTAAATGTGACTCAAAAAGAAGAATTTAAGTTACAAGCCAGAGTGGTCCAGTAGAAAAAGCTCAGGAATCTAGGTTCAAATCCTAGAACCTGCACTTACTCTTTATGTGCTATTGTGGTCAAATCATTTGTGCTCTCTGGGCCTCACCAATAAAAAGGGCTTGGACCAGACATCCCCTATGTCTTCCTTTGATGTCTAAATGATATGGTGCTATGGATACCCAGACAAAGTATTATGTTTGAACCAAACACCCAACTTTGGCTTTTGAGACAATTCTATGTTTTTTTCTTAAAGTCTTGTCTAATTTATTAAAGATCCCTTAAAATTTCTAACCAGATCTTAGATATTAGAAAATAATACTTTTTTAAAGTTATATCGTCTCCTCATATCCATCTGCTTCTTTAGAAAGAGGTTTAATAATTCCAAACCATCCTTTACATTCTTCCTTCTCTGTAAGGCCATTACTTCCTTTCTATTTCAGTGGATTTGTTATCTCACCGATGTAGGTACAGATCAGAACACATCCATGCTTTCCCATTCTATTCAATTCTTGCTCAAATTGAGTTCCCCAAAGATGATTTACTGAACATGTTGGAACCCTCGATGTTTAACACTGTAGGTTCTAGCACAACACTGAAATAGCATGTTATCCCTTGCTCTCCTGGCCCATCTTTTTCTAACCATACATTTGTTGCATAGTATCTTGTACACTATGTCTCGAGTGCATATCATCATTGGTAACAAGCTATAACCTATTTACTCCCACAGTGTATTTCCACTGCTCTTTGGCCTGCCCATAATTTTGATTCTTTGGAGACAGTGATTCTCCATAATTGTCAGCCAAGTAGCATCAACAGGAGAATTAGAGGATTTTCTTTGTGTTGGGAACAGCTTGGGAATTATTGAAAGTACCACACACCACAAAGCTTACTCTCTTATACTCCTGTTCAGTTCTCATACCTAGATATAATATGTTCTAATGGGTTCTCAGGGGTGGGGAACCTGCAGCCTTGAGGCCACGCCTGGCCATCTAGGTCCTTGGGTTTCTGACTGAGTCCAAGTTTTATAAAATAAATTCTTTTATTAGGGGGATTTGTTCCGTGAACTTTGGATTTAGTCAAAGAACTGCACTTGAGGACCTAGAGAGCCACATGAGGCATTGAGGCCACAGGTTCCCCACCCCTGGGCTAACTCAGTGGGTTGCTCTGCCAAGGGCATATCATAGTATAGGCAATAGGAATTCTATAGTTATTGATTGTTCCTGGATAAGTTATTTTGTATTTTTTTTGTGTTATCATGATTCTCACTGAGTATTTTGGGTCTGAATGCAATTAGCACAATGTGATCCTCAAACAGGTTTATGGGGAAGATGTTCCCAGGGATAGGGGATACTTCTACTAACTCCTACTTGGTAGAAATGGAAACAAGGGATGAAACAGAGTCAAACTCATTTCCTTTATCCATTTCCTACTTTTCAGTATCAATAGTTTATTTGAATAGATCAAGTTGAAGTCATAATTATACAGTGAACATCTTCTCACTTATGTTCTTTTTAAAAGTTTACTGCTGATTTTGGCCTTTGCTTTAACTAGTCAACAGTTCAACAGCAGATGGGACTTCATCAGGAGCCAGTCATTTCCTATCTGATGTGATAAAAGCCAATTACACTTTTTTGGTTGTTTAGTATTTGTTTATTATCTGCAGCACCTTTTTTTGGACTGGACCTTCAATTTCATTGGCGTAAGAAGCTCCAAGTAAGCTCTCAACTTCTCTGCAACCTGATTTACCCAAGGCACAGAAAGATTATAAGTGACTTGTATATGTCAAAGGGCCAGGTTGTGTCAGATACAGAACTTCCTTATTCCTTCCAGAAATAATGTTCAAGTTGTAACTTGTATATGACACCAAATTCAACATTCTTAGAGGGAGCTAAGATCCCTCCTTCACAATAGGGTGTGCCAGGAAATGGCTTAGGGAATTTGTCTTTATTCTGTAGACCTTGTGGAGTCCCTGAAGACTTTGAGAACAGGGAGTGCTGTGATGAGAGATCTGCTTTACAAAGATTAACCTGGCATTAGTAGAGACAACAGATTGAAGGGAGGAAATTTGGTTACAAAGAGACTAGTTAAAATCTTATTGCAATAGTCCCAGGAAATGGTAAAGACAGTGGGAACCAGGGCATAATACTGCCACAGAAAAGGGAGAAAGGAAGCATGAGAAACCTTAGAGTTGGAATGGACAGGATAAGGCAGCAAGTATAGTGGAAAGAGCCCTTACGTTTGAATCCTGGCTCTGCTCCTGTTGAGAGGTGACCTTAGTCCCTTCATCTCTTGGCCTCAGTTCCATCATCTGAAAATGAACAAATAAACAAGATGGTAGATGAGGCACCTTCCAGCTCTCAGTATCATGAAGTATAGTCTGTATTTTCTATGTTCCTTTCCTGTGTCTCTGTCACAAAGAAGGTCCCCAGGGGGATGAGACCTAGGATTGTGAGGGGCTCCAGACAAAATGTTTTCAGGGAAGACCTCTTGGTGTGGGAATTCTTTCCACCAGTGCACTGCAGAAACTCATCTATAATATCATTTTAGAGAGCTGTCGGGGCAGCTAGGTGGCGCAGTGGATAGAGCACCTTCCCTGGACTCAAGAGGAACTGAGTTCAAATCCAGTCTCAGACCAGACACTTGACACTTACTAGCTGCGTGACCCTGGGCAAGTCACTTAACCCCAATTGCCTCACCAAAAAAAAAAAAGAGAGAGAGTTGTCTTTCACTTATTTTAGAGAGCTGTCGGGGGCATTTAAGTGACTTGCTCATGATTACACTGCTAGGATGTGTCAAAAGCAAGACTTGTAATCTTCCTGGGTAATCAAGATAGCCCTCCCTCACATAACAATAATAGCCAACATTTACATAGTGGATACTATATATAGCGATGCCAGGTACTGTGCTAAGTAGTGTACAATTATCTCATTTGATCCTCACAACCATCCTTGGAGGTAGGTTCTGTTATTATTCCCATTTTACAGAGGGGAAACTGAGACAGAGGTTGAGTGACTTGCCCAGAGTCGAATAAAAAGTGGGTGAGGCTTGGTGCCCTATGAACTGCACCACCTGACTGTGCCATAACCCTTCTGATTATTAGCAGAGGATTTAAAATTTGGGGCCTCCCTTTCAATCGAGAGACATTTATTAAGCGCCTACTATGTGCCACAAGGAGACGCTCGCCTCCCAGACACGGCAGCTCCCATCCCTCGGCCGGGCCGGGCATGCGCAGGGACAGCTGCGTGTGTGCTCCCCACCCACTTTCGGGGCGGGGGGGGGCGCAGCCCTTGCTGCGCGCGCAGCCCAGACAAGCGCCTGTTGGATGGCGGGGGTCTCTAGGGTTTCCGTAGAAGCCTCGCTTCCCTCTGGCCCCGCCCCTTCCCGTCCTGCCCCCTAGCAACGCGGCGGCTTGTATTGGCAACGCCGGGCTCCCCGGCAGCCGCGGCTTGGAGGTGGACGGCGGCGGCAGCCACCCTATCTATGGAAGAGCCCCTGCTGCCCCGATGGTCGCGGCCCGGCCCCCGCCCCCCGGGGGCCCCGTGAGCTCGGCCACGATGCATCCTAACGCGTTCACAGTCGACGCTGCCCAGCGCAGGAGGGAGTCGAAGACCCCGAGCAGCGGCAGCAGTCACAGGCGAGGCCGGCTGAGATCCAGCCTGGGCATGTCCTCGTCTGAGGGCACCCTTCCCGTCCGGAGCCCCGAGGCCAGCGGCAGGCTCAAGTCCAGCGTCGGCCCCTCCCACATCCCCGTGGTCAGGCTCAAGGTGGTCACCGACACCGACTTGGGGTTAGCCCAGGTGAGGCCGAGGCTCGGCCGGCCGGGGGCGGGGGAGGCCGGGGTCCTGGCCAGAGAAGCCCTCGGGTGTGAGCGGCCGCAGTGAGAGGCTGTGCGGCATAACAACAACAACAACAGCTATTATTATTTTAACTTCCACTGTGAACCTTAACCCAGGGAAATCGGAGCTATTTTCACCCCCATTTTACAGATTAAGAAAAAAATAGACTGAGGGGCAGCTAGGTGGCGCAGTGGATAGAGCAGCCGCCCTGGAGTCAGGAGGACCCGAGTTCAAAATTCAGCCTCAGACACTTACTAGCAGTGTGACCATGGGCAAGTCACTTAACCCCGATTGCCTCACCAAAAAAAAAAAAAAAAAAAAAAATTTAAAAAAATAGACTGAGATAAAAAGATACATGCATCTGCATACGGGTAGTAAGGGCTTGTGTCTGGATTTGAACCCAGGTCTTCATCCTTCCCGGTCAGCACGTGGTTGTGAGTAGAGCCGGTGTTCTTAATTCTAAGTGCTTCACAGATCCTTCTGGCCGGCTGGGAAGCCTATGGCACCTTTCTCACAATCGTGTTTCAAAGGGGCATAACTGTTAAGTTCTTAAGTTTTTTGTGTGTCGTGGGTACACACACTCACACATGTACACACACACACCTACCACAGTTTATTTATCAGAGTAAAGTTTCATTGCCTATATTCATAATTAAAGGAAATGCAACATTTCGTTTAGTAAAAATTAAGGATGTAGGGGTTTTTTTTTCCTCTTCAAGGTCACAGACTCCTTGAAATCTATCTAAGGAGCTCGCTCCCGCAAGGGTTCTGTGGAACCCAGGTTAAAAATGCTTGGCGTAGAGGATCAGCATTGGAACCTACATGCTTTGGGAGACCTACCTTTGTTACATACTAGTGGTGTGAGGGACAAGGCAAAAAACCTCACTCAGCCTCAGTTTCCCTATTTGAAAATGAGGATAATAATAGCACCTACCTCATGAGATAATACATGTAAAACACATTGCAAAATGTTATACAAATATTAGTTGCTCCTAGTATTACTTTCCATTTCACATAAGACTCTAAAAGACAAGCGAGAGAACCTGATAAACTTTGGAGGAGGGATTTTCCTTACCAGGAGTTACCTTCACTGATGAAATCACAGCCCAGTACCAAGATCTTAGGAAAATGCAGCCAAATTCAATACTTATTGTTTTGGTGTAGGGAGGGCAAAGAGAGAATAGCTTCCATCCAACTAGACCTGGGATAATGCTTTTCTGATCTTTAATGACTATTCAGTAGGGTGAGAATCTTTACCTGGGTGCTGCTGTTTATTTGCTTCCTTGTTTTTGTTCCTGGTTTGCAAAAGAGATAAAAAGCAGACACATCAAGAAGGGGGGAATATTGCGTTCATCCTAAGTCTTAAACTTGAAAAGGTCTCTAAGACAAAGAAGAAGATGAAAGAGAGAAAGGTAGGAGGCCAGCCACTAAGTTGATCTAGTAGAAATCTTTTTTAGAGGAAAAGCTGACATGATTAGGTTGAACTGATCAGTGGAATGTTTTGGTTATGTTGGACATTTACATACAGATCTCTGTTTTGAAATGATGTTTTTTATCCATTGATCTCCCTCTGACTCAACTTTTGACTGCTAGAAGTTAGGGAGCTGAGAAATAGCATCAAAACTCTGGAGAGTTCACATCTTTTAATATTTCTTGTTACTTTTACTTTGATTTTTAACAGAGTATGAAGCATGGAGCATGAAGTAGATTTTTTTTTTTCTTCATCTATAAATTCAGCTAATTGCTGCAAATTGATATGTGAGAGTCATTTCACTTTAGAACCCTCCACTATCCCTGGTTTGAACTTTTATATTTATTTTTTTTTCCCTGAAAGTGCAGGCGTCTCAGCTTCTCAAATGACCCTTATCACATATCCCCAAACCCAGAATTCTTTGGGGGATCCAGGCCCTGCACCCTCACCCTAGCACTATGGAACTACTGTGAGAACTCCCTCTGAGGCTTCTTCAGTCTCAAGATGCGTCAGGAGCTTGGCATTCTGTGTCCACATCACAAAACCCCAGGGAGGGCTGAAGGTAGACAAGGGACATCCTTCTGTTTCAGAGAATTTACCGTATGCCATAGAGCAATCAGGAATTTACCCAGTAGCTGGCACTTTTTTACGTATGGAGGAGTAAGCATCATGGGAATTTGGCCTAGATTGTAGAGATAGTGCAACCCAATGGGGACAGAACCTTTGATGGCCCAGAATTTTCCATTCCCAATGTGCTTCCTCCTCATATGACAGGGTAGGGTCTGCGTAAGTGGAAGTGGAAAGTGACTGCAGGAAGGAGGTGATACTGACGCAGAAAGGAGCCACTCCGGGTTGTTGTTTCTCAAGTGAGAGAACCTGATGAGAAGCCAGAGAGGGGGACATTTTTTAACTTGGGGCATATCCAGTCAGCACCACATGGACTCCTGAGCCTGCTCAGCCTCTGCTGCTGGTCAGTCCTGATTCTCAGGAGTTATTGGAAATTCTGTGCAGGTTCTTGACATAAATTGGGTCCTAAAATTAGGGCAATTTATAAGATTCCTGAAAGCATTCCCATATCATTCCAAAGTGTGGGTGCCTTTGACAGAATAGTCCTTGGATTACGGTATGAATTAGCACACCCAAAGCCTTTGGAGTCAGCAGAGGTCCTTGAGCTGGGCTGGCACTCAGCCCAGTTACTGGAAGTGTGATCTCTGGCTGGATGGCCTTTTACATAGTTCTCCAATATTGTTTCTGTTATTGCTGTCCTTATTTGGTTACATATATGTCAGATCTGCAGTTGAGAGAGCTAGTTTGCCTCAGTTGCTTCATCTGTAAAGTGGGTTTAATAATAGCACCTTCCTCAAAGGGTTGTTTTAAGGACCAAATGAGATAGTAATTGTAAAGTGTGTAGCATAGTTCCTGGCACATGGTAAGCACCATATGAATGCTATTATTATTGTTGTTGTTGTTATCTATGTTAAAAACCTGCGCTGCCCAGAGCCTGCCTTGAGTTAGGAGGTTTGAAGAGAAACTCCAAGGTTGGTAAACGTGACCAGATGTGAGTGTGAAGCAGTAAGTAAACAAGTAGTGCCATTTTCTTCTGTTTTGCCACTACTCTTCTCCCACAATAATTGGTGCTGTTCATTTTTTGAGTTTTCAAATAAAGGCCCTGTTATCTTTTAAAAGTAAAACTGATAAGGAAAATAAATACTGTAAGTCTTTTCTAACATATTGAGTAATCAAGTTTCAGAAATTGTTTTTTAATAGTTGTAGACTTTAAAATTGTATTTTTAGTATGGAATTTTAGAAAATGCAAGTGTTATTTATAGGGTTTATGCTTATGGAATAATTATTGGCATGTATCTAAGACTAGTCTTCCAAAAAAAGTATTTTTCAAAAAGCAGTATCCTGGGAATCTGAAGTCTATTATTCCATCTCTTGTTATATCACAACTAATGATTCATGGAAAGAAAGTCTGCTTGAGCTTCCTTTTCCACCTATTAAATGATTATTATACTTAGTTATATTATACTCAGTTATATTATATTATACTTATATTATATTATACTCAGTTATATAGGCGGTGTGATGTTTTATAAGTTAAGGTTTCTCAAAGAACCGTTTTCCTTTTTATGTGGCTTTTGGGTTGCCAATATCTGTGAAAGTACCTTAATGATTCTTGTCTTGATGGCTATTTTTAAACAAAATTATTTTATGTGATACTTGTATCAGGATGTTGACAAATGTTAAGAAGGTCACTTGATAGATAAGAAATAAGAAAACAAATTTCAATCCTAAAAGAATAGGGAATCAAACTGAGAGTAGTGAGAAGAGCCAAAGAGACAACCAAGAATACCTAAGAGAATGGCTTTTTCAAGCACGTGTACGACTGGGTGGCCCTAACGCCCCTCGCACTCAGAAAGTTTAAGAGATTTTACTGTGTGAAGGACGGCTTAGCCAGTGTGATGGGAGCCAGGGGCACAGTTTGGAAAGAGACAAGAACAGAGGCATGCACACCTTTAAACTGAAGAAAGTGCTTGAATTTACGGAGAACATGGATTTTAGATGCCACTGTCATCAAAGCTAAGTGTAGAACGTAGTTTACCAAGGAGCATCCTCATTTCTAACGTGAGAAGTGTGTGTCTGGCCCCTTGGAATGGTTTAGAGCAGTGGTTCTCAGACATGTGGTCCAGAACCCTGAAGGTCCCTGAAACCCTTTCAAAGAGTCTGCCGGGTCAAAAACTGTTTTCATACTAAGGCATTGTAATTTCCGATACGGTAAATATCAATGGATATAACCCATATGAACAAAAGCTCTTTGGAGAAGAGGAGTTCTTAGTAATTTTTAAGTGTGTAACTGGGTCCTGACACCAAAAGGTTTGAGAACTGCTGGTCTAGGTCATGAACCATAGTTTCAGAAGTGCTGAATGGGTCTCAAGTGGAAAAAGTTTAAGAAGCTCTGGTCTAGGGTAAGCATATTATGACTTCCATATATCTGTGTATGGCACCCTGTTTGTCTGTGTGTGCTATTGGGGGCTTGAGCAAATTGAAACTTCATCTGGGCTAGCAGAACAATCACGGTCCTGGGCTGAGAATTGGTTCTTAGGCCATACCGTTTGTAGGCTCCTGTCTGATACACATTACTCTGAGACCCAGTAGTAAAAGGAGTGAAACAGGAAAGGGGATGCCTAGAAGACAATTCTCTTGCCAGACAGGAATAGCTCACCTTACCCAAGACCTGACCCCGATTTCCTCCAGATACATCCACTTCGTCAATAAGCATTTATCTTTACACGCTTACTATGTCCTAGGCACATTAACCAGCAGGCTTCACCCTGCTCACTCAGCACGGCACTCAGAAGATAGCATTTGCCTCCCCAAGATCATTGCTAGAGCCAGGACACACACAACTCACTCCAGAAATGAGACAGCAGAGAACCAGTCACTGCGAGAACAAGGCGTCTCCATGAGTCAGATTCTACAAATACATACCCTTCACCTGCTCACTCAGCATCTTCTTGTCCATGGGTTAAACTAGTGAAATAATAACACTTGCTGACTCTTCAGGGCTGCTCAGCTCAGTGACCCTAGGGCACTGACGGATTGCTTTTGTCCACATACCTGAACATTTTCTTTCCATTTGTTTATTTAAATTTTTAAAAAATTCTAAATTTACCGAACACCACCCCTCCCCTCAGATGAGCATTTTTATATACAGGTGCCTGAAAATTGAATGGACTGGCTATGTTAACCCCATCATGTCGCATTCTGGACCACCAGTCAGTACTGTGAGTACTGACCAAATAAAATAAAAATTAGACGTAGAATTTTGGAGCTTCTGAATCACCATCACGTCCTGAGGCTCCAATGGGCAGTCTGTTTTGCTTCCACCTAACCTGAGCCCAGATATCTCTATGATGTCATCTTCTTCAACCTATGGTTTCTACGTTAGGCTGTTATAAACATACAGATGCACATTTTCATGGTGGTTACCATAAATGTAGGATAGTTCAGCTTCCTGTCCTAAAGGAAGTGCTAAATGTAAGGTTCTTGCCCTTCACCACAGAGATTTCATGGAAGTAGATGATGGCCGTGGAAACTCTCCACCTGAAGGAAATTTCCGAGTCTGGCCTAAGACTCATGCTCATTGAACTGGGCACTTGGGACAAACTGAGATCACCAATTCTTTGCCTTGCCTGACACTGAACCCTTGCAGCCTAAATCTAACTGGAGCCTAAAGTTAACTCAATAATAAAGCCAAATTAAGTGTTTATTTTCAAAGATACAAAAATGTTAAGGAACTTAAATTATATTTCTCACATCAAGGTACTTAACAAAAAATTTTTAAATCTAGAAATTTAGGGATTAGAACAAAGATGAAGAGATGAATGTGAAACTGACTGAGGATGTGTCAGTGTTACATAAGAGTGACATGTGTCAAGACACATAAGAGTGTCAGTAGGAAATATAACCACCCTCCCTCACCTGACCAAACCTAAATCTCAGCCACGGACGTTGTCCTCCCACCAGCCCTATCTTGGGCCTCCAGGAATTGCTGGTTCTGATCCTACTTCAACTCAGATACCACTTCCCATTTCTGGCTATTCTGCCTGTTCAGGTGCTTTGCCTCATTCATGTTTACATGTTTGCTCTGCATTCCTGACTCCTGCCTTCATTTGAACTGCTTAGTTCTTCCTTCCTCTCTTCATCAAAATGGGGAGGGAGGGTTCAGTTAGCACATTAGTTTCAAAAAATGCATCTTTGTACCCTACCCAGAGAGGGAGAACAGAGCTAATGATGTTTTTAAGACTTAAAAAAAAAATCAGCTACTTTGAACAATTAAGGAGTTTCTTACTCCATCATACATTGAACCTACAGATTGTATCACATCTGCTTTCCATCCTCTCACAATATCACTTAGGTATAAAACACATTTTTTAAAATTACTCTGAACAACAAATATTTATTGAACGTCCGTATGTGAAAGATTATGCTAAATGTCTCATCAAAGATGAAGAAAATATGGCAACTCTCCTTAAGGAACTTTCTATTAGAGATTTTCATAAATCAAACATAAGTTTTTCTAGTGAAATTAATGCATCTGCTATGATCTACTGAAACATGGCATTTAATAAATTTTAGAATTGTGGGAAACTAAAATTGGTATTTTTGTAGGGTGTGCAGTTCAAGACCATGGATCTTAACAGCATAATCCAACTACTTCAGGAACAACCCAGAGTAAGTATTCCCTGAGAAAAGAAATTATTCCATCACATCATAAAATTGTGTGGTCCTGGAGGGTTATGTTGTATTTTGCCAAATAAAAGTCAGATTTCTCCCTTTTTATTTAAAGGACAAGAATTTTATTCTAAATCCAAGGACACCTTAAATACAATATATGCACATGCAGCCAAATGCTAAATGGTGTAGAGTTAGGAATCAGATTAAAGTGGGAAAGGGCTAGAGGGAGAAAGTAATAGTAAAGTAACATAATTGGAAAGAATCAGCTTCTAAAAGGAAAACCTCCTCGCAGGACGAGTTCGCTGCCCCCGGATAAAGAGCAAATATTAGACAAATGATTCATTTTAGATTTCCCTGCTTCAGAAGCAAGATGCAAACTATGTTAACAGAAGAATTCTTTTGGATGACCCTTTACATAAAGTTTCATGGCAACAATATACAATACATATTGTGGCCATTGGTCAGTATCATCTTATACACTGGGCATAGTGCATTTTAAAACAGTGGTCAGTCTATCAGTGAAAAAATAATTTAGATTTAACTGGGGCATTTTTGCCAAAACTCATGAATGACCTGGAATATCTTTTAGAAATGTCTTAGTAGAGAATATAATCATGGGTATTAAATTTTCTTAGTGTATAAATTTCAAAAGAGAGACTTAACAATCATTTACTAAGATAGCATCAGAGATTTGTATTAGGGGAAGGAAGACCCTTAAAGCTCTAGTGGTCTCATGGGACCAAAATGACTTGCTTAATAAGGAAGCTATTACACTTAACAGAGGAAATTGTTTGAGATGAACACATAACTTTTATTTCCAATGAAATGGTTCACATATTAGTATGATATTAAAATGAAATTATATACAAATTGGAATATATATTTTATATCTAAAATAAAAAATAAAATTTATATATGTTAAATAATTTCTTCTTTTAAAATCTATTATAGGCATAGTCTATAGTCCAGACTAACAATCTTTTACTCTCTTTTTGTTGTGCTTTATCATAGTAATTTTAGCAACTAATTTATCCTAGAATTTAATGTGAAAAAAGTCTTTAAAATAAAGTCATTATTAAAATTGTCATTTAGGGACTATTTACTTAGCTGTTGACCTTAAGCTCTGCAAACTTTAAAGCATTACATAAATGAGCTTAATTATTACTAGCTCTAATTTTACTGATCAAATTGTGTAGCATTTTCAAATTTAAAGAAATATGCCTACAGGAAAAAAAATTAAAACAAAGGCTGGATGAGTATGGACAGTGACAGCTTGACTCCGGGTTTCCTTCCAGAAGAAGATTCTGATTGCTGTTTAAAATGATGGCCTAATTGTGGGCCCCTATTTCAGAGATTATAGTTATACTAGTAAAATGGCAAATTTGAGGAGAAAAGGGGAAACTCAGTCATTTTTCAGGCAGTGTTAGGAAAAGATAATTTGGTCATTAAAACTGTACTGCAGACTGTCTCAATCAAGTTTTAGCATATAGAAATGCTGAGTTTGCTCTATGTAAGGAGGATTTTATTTTTAATGTAATATAGTTTTAACATGTTACATTAAGTTGCATTTCTCGTTAGCATGGTTTCTGTCACTGATTTCATAAAACAACGTGAATAGACTATTTCAAAACTACAATGTCATAAAGTTGTGAAAAGCCTTTTGTTTAGCAGCACAGTATATTTGACACCATGATTTATAAATGCTTGTAGTTTTTTTAACTTTAAATAACAAAAGAACATTTCCAATACCTTATCAGCACAGAAGAATTACCCCTTATTATTTGTTGTAGGATGGTTTAGAAGAAAAGCAACTACAGTCTGTTAAGATGATGGTGCAGTGTTATCAGAATGGATTTGTATCCTTTACAAATTAATTGTTAATTTCCTTATCCAAAGACGGATCAATGATAACCGAAAATAATTTACATTATGTCCTTTTACAAAATGTTTTCATTTTTTGTTCTCCAAATGAAAAGCCTAAGTTAAACTGTGATGCATTTAGAAACAAGTCCTACCAATTTCCATGTAATCAAAAGGATCTAAGATATCTTCCTTAGTCATAGAGTCAGTCATTTGGTCCAACAGGCATTTATTAAGCACTTACTGTATGCTAGGCACTGTGCTATAAGAACTGGAGATGGGCAAAAAGTAGTCCCTATTCTCAAGGAGCTCTTGGTTTAACGGGAGAGACAGCCTGCAAACAGCTGCGTGGACAAGATGTGTGCAAGATAAATTGGAGATAATCAGCACAGGGAAAGGACTAATATTAAGCAGGGTCAGGTAAGACTTCTTGCTTAAGGTCAGGCTTTAGCTGGGACTTAAGGGAAGCCGGGGTGCCGGGAGATAGAGATGGGGAGGAAGAGCATCACATTCATGGCAGACAGCCAGTGAGAGGACCCAGAACTGGGTGATGAAGGAACGGCAAAGAGGCAAGTATCTCTTCTGGATCACAGATTTTGTGGAGGGGAGTGAGGTGTGAGATAACTGGACAGGTGGGAGGGGGCCAGACCAGGAGAGGATCTGAGCTCCAAAGCAGTATTTTATATTTTATGCTGGAGGTGTATAGGAAGTCACTGGAATTTATTCAGTAGAGGAGTGATGTGGTCAGTCCTGCAGTTTAGGAAGATCATTAATAGCTGATTGGAGAGTCAGCCTGAGTGAGGAGAGACTTGAGGCAGGGTGGCCAACCAGCCAGCTGTTGCAGTAATCCAAGCATGAGGGGATGAGGGCCTGCACACAGTGGTGGTGATGTCAGTGGAGAGCAAGGAGGGGATGTGTAAGAGACCTGTGGCGAAGGTAAAATTGACAGGACTTGGCAGCAGTCAAGTGACCAGACACCTCCTCTTTGTAATGAAAAGCAGAAATCTCAGTTCTAGCCCATTCTCTGTCAACTAGTTCATAGTTGATAGGTCACATCCTCAGTGGGTCTCAGTTTTCTAGTTTGTGAAATGGGGACATCAACCTAAGTCATTTTTAAGCTCTCTTCAGCTCTTAAAAGTGAATAAAATTCAATGATATTAGTCTATATACAAGCACAGCTTTTATAACAAAGTGGCAGGGTTCTTTTTTTATTCAAAGGCCAATGAAATCTGCATTTCCTGAACACTTTTATAAGGCATAAGATTTTTCTTCTGTTTCCAGCCTGCCTTCACAGACTGATTTCGCATCCTTCCCCTTCACGCACTATAGGTTAAGAGCCTCCTTGCTGGTTTTCAGTCTTGGCGTTCCTTTTCTCACTCTGTGGCCAGCCCGCATGCCTGGAGTGCACTCCCTCCTCACCTCAGCTTACCTCAGGGCTCAGCTCTGGTGACACTACAGGAGAAGCCTTTCCTCATCCCCGTAGGTATACGCTCTCCTTCCTTAAGTTATCTTGTACGTAGTTACACGTCTCTATATTACATCTGCAAAGATCTCAACTCCTTGACAGCAGGAACTGGCTTTTGTTTTATCTTCCTGTGTCTAATGCCTAGCACATAAGTGCATAATAAATGCTTGTTAGGTGAATGAATGAAAAAAAGGTGTGATATCACAATTAGTTTAAGCCTTGACTATAAGGTAAAGTCATCTAAAATTAATTTTAATAAACTAAATATATTTTACTAAGACAGTTCAGAATTTACGTCGCTTCATTCATCCCAAAGGCCTAATATCATACTAAAAACCGTCTAGGCAGCTAGGAGGGTGGTCTTTCTAACAATTAGACCAAAGAACATCACAGGTGACTCCCAAGGTGTTCTGTCGCTGTAGGTGTTCAGTGTATGCCAGAGACTCCTTTCTTGGGGGTATTGGAGAAGAGGTTCATCTGTTAAGGATTGAACCAATGGCCTCGAGGTCCCTTTGCAGCAATAGTTCTATGAAAAATTAAATTAACAAAGCAATAAATAATCTAGCTGCAGAGCATAGGTGCTCTGGAGCAGATATGACCAATTCTCAATTTGAGTAAGAAATATGAAACAAAATTAAGTATCATGCAAATATAAGTATCTATTTTCAATTCCTCCTATTCAATTCAACAAACATTCACTAAGCATCTACTGTGTGCCCAGTACTATGCTAGGCACTGAGGATACAAAGACAAAAATGAAAACAGCCCCACTTTCCAAAAGTGTGCATTCTTTCTCCTGTGATGGCTATACAGTAAATGTAAGAATCATAGGAATTATTTGGAAATACACTTTTCATCAGTCTTCAGTCGGTCAAATCCGCAAGCATATTTAAGCACCAAGACAACCTGAAACAGTTCCTGCCCTCGAGGAGCTTCCATACTATTGAGGGAAACAACATGTGCATAAATAATTATCAAATATATGCCAAGCAAATACAAGGTTCTTATAGTTATTTTTCCAATGAAATCGCATCTAATTTGATATGATTTGAGAATCAAGGAGAGGCAACCCAGGGGGATCAAGAAAGGCCTTGTGGTTGGAGCTGTTAGTGAACTGAGCTTTGAATACTCAGAAATGGACGTGAGGAGGGAGAGCTTCCCAGGCACGAGGTACAGTCTGTGCAAAGCCATGGAGGTGGGGTAACAAAGGCTGGGAAGGGGAGCAGGAGTGAGGGAGTGAAGAGCTCTGAGTTCCCAACAGAGCCTAGGTTAGGGAGCTTCCTGGCCAGGAGAGTGGAACAGTCACCGGTGATGGACAAATGTTACTTTGGCAACAACTACATAGATTGATGTTTTTCGGAGCAGTAACCAAGGTAAAGATAAAAAGAATCCTATTACAAATGTGTAGCATGTTTAAGGACTTCTTATCTTCTTCCTTCAACAAAAGTGCTGTTAGAACAGGAATTGCTGTCATTGTCATTCTAAAGATGTGTATTTTCTTAATGAAAACTAATAAAAGCCTCTCAGGGATTTGGTGCAAATATTTAAAGTCATGAGTCTTTGTTCAGAAAAGATTGAAGAGCAGCCCGGTTTTTTGGATAGTGTATGTGAAATTCTGAAACTATGCCGGTAAGTTCTTTTTCCTGAGTTTTATTTCACATTAGCAGTGTATTTTATCGCATCTAATTTTTTGCTGAGGCAAATAGACTGTGCATCATGGTGCTTTGATGAAGTAAGGAGCAGCTTGGTACAACACTGAGAAAACTTTAATTGATCCCTTGATTCCAGTAACTGGGATTCTCAGGGGCAGTCAGTTACCTGCAGTTGATTGGTCTGAGACTTCCAACACCAAGGGATTAAACAATAAGTATTGTTAAGGTGTGTTTTCTTGTTACCAATGGCTCTCAGGTGAGGCATAAACTTTAGATGAAGCCAAGGAACCATAATATCCTTAGAGAATTTTTGTGGGACAACATACGTGGGCGGATTGATTGGCAAGATTTAGAATGTAATTTTAAGGATAGTATTTTTGAAAGAAGGCTTTTTTTCTCTTCATTTAGAAAAAGAAAAATTAATTCAGGAATTTAATAAGGTTTTTGTTATCTTAAATTTTGCTTAAATTTATAATTAAATATCATTCTTATTACAATAAAAATAATTCATGTAATTCTGCTTGCATTTTTCAGAATAAAATTAAGTTGGCATATATCTTGAAAGATTCAAGTTGAATGACAAGTTGAACTTGACATGCATGTTTTTTCTTATTAACAAGACTCTTTAGCCAAAAGAATGAGTTTCTTCACTGATTTCTCTCTCAGTAGATAGCTGAGAACTGATTATGCTTCCTTGCTGCCACAGTGGCAAATGAAAGCCTATGTTTCAAAATTCTTTCTCATTTGTTCCACAATCCAGTATAAAATAATCTTCTTGAAGTTAGAATAAATCTTTAAATATTCATTTAGAATCAGAAGTGTAGATTCATTTCACTATTTGATGCTTACTCTAAAACTTTATGCAATCTATACATTTAATACTTTTTCGATATAGTTAAGAAAGCAACAACGATTGAATGAGCACCACATTTGAGAAATGAAAAAAATATATGACATGACCCCTTCAAGACTTTACAATCTGGTTGAGGATTGTACGACAAAATAATTTACTGTTTTTTTAGCAGAATCCCCCTCATTCTAAAATCCTTTATATTTGTGAGAATGTCCAAGTGTAGGAAGAGCATGTAAATAGGGTGTTTTTTCCACGCTAATGTTGGTATAGCATCCTACCAACCTAATACATTGATCTGACTGATGCTTTTGGTTTTCATTTTCCTCATTCTTACATATAAATCTTCTAAGCACTTTTATTTTTTTCAGATGTTACATCACTTTATTTTTTTTTATTTATTTTTTGTCCTTCTCTCCCTCCCTCTACTGTGCATTACAGAAGACCACCATTTGACACAGATGGATAGATAGATAGATAAACAGACAGACAGATAGATAGATAGATAGATAGATAGATAGATAGATAGATAGATAGATAGATAGATAGATAGATACATATATATTCATACATTTGTAAAACTATACCATGCATACTTCTGTTTGTCAGTTCTTTCTCTGGAGGTGTATAACTCCTTCCTTCATAAAGTCCTTTATATGACATTTGAATATTTATAATACTCAAAATAACTTAGTCATTCACAGTTGTTCTTTGAAGAACGTTACTATTACTGTGAATGACATTCTCTTGGTTCTGCTCATTTCACTTTTCCTTATTTCATGCTTTTCTAAAATCAGTCAGCTCATCATTCCTACAGCATGGTAATGTGCCATCACAGTAATCACTTTTATCCCTTTTCTTTCTTTTTTCTTAATTTCTACTGATGTGTGGCATTTGCCCCCTAAGAGTCTCTTCTTTCAGGTCATTTTGGTCACAGATAAACTATTTTTAAAAACTTCCATTTTGACTCTGGAAGAGTGAGCTTGTCCCACTTTATCCACACTATAACACTGACTTTTTTTTTTCCATTTTCCTGTTTAGTTGCAGACTATTTCATACCAAGTCTGTTTTGCAACTTTGTCTTCCAGTAAAAAAAAAAAAAGATGAAAAGTTGGGACAAGAAATTGTTCCTTGCACTTTTTATGAGTTGAATTGGATATATTATAAACTTCTCAAATAATAAATGCTAGTAAATATATCATAAAATTTGCAGGATTTTCCTTTTCTTGATTAATAAGTATTTTTCATTTTAGTTAGCTCATATGCCATATTCTTGTAAGTTCTATATATTATTTGTTTTTCTCTAATAGATTTATTTGTTAAGTACTATTTAATAGTTCCTTTTTTTAACCTCAGCCTAAAATGTTTTTTTTTTCTTCTAAGACTTCTAAGACTTGAAACTGGACTGTTTTCAAAGACCCATGTACTAAAAACTTTAGGTAGACAGGCTATGCCATGTGACTTTGATATTTGTTTGTTAACTTGGAGTTGCAAAAGACGTTCATTCATCTATCCAGTGTAGGGATGGATAACTTGTCCAAATGATAAAGGAAAGGATACTGACCTTTCAAGAACAAACAAGGCATTGATCCATTCACCAAAGTATGCAATACTTTGAGGAAAAAGTTTTTGATGAGTTTTTAAGTTATAAATAATCCAGAATCAGTTTCATATCAGATAACCCAAGGTCTCCCTGACCTACAGTTATAGGCTTTTTTAACAGATTAATCTACCTAAGTATATTCTATAATGTATTAAGTAAAATGCTTTTTTTCCCAATCTATGCCTTCCATTTAAATATCTTTATTCTTTTAAATAAACCTAGTTAATATCCCTACAATAAAGTTGGCATAACCCCATTTTATGGGGTTATGTAATTGTTTTCAAAATTCCAGTGCCAAAGAATAGTATACTGAGCTCATTCCCTATTGATTGAAAAGGAAAGATTTTTTTCCCTACTTTACAAATATTCCTAAGATCAAGATACAGATTAAAAACTTGCTCTTATATTCTTCATTTTGTATTTCAGTTTACCATTTCTGAAAAAAAAAACATCAGATGAAAACATCTATGCAAAAGAAATCTCAAAGGCAGTTGCACTTCTAGGTAAGTCTAAGTTTCATTGAGGCTGTGATGTGTAATCCATGGAACAGGCCACACAAAGAGGAAATAATCAATATAATGTAGCTTCATTTCCCTAAGGCTTTTGATGCAACCTCATAAGATGTCCTCTTTGGCAATTTAGGAGAACACGTGTAAGTAGCTGGGCAAATAACATGCTAGAAGGTTGAACTTTTAAAGTAATGAGCAAAACCTTTGATAGCAGTTTACCAAAGGCATGGGTTAAGGGACCTTTTTAAATTCGATATTATTATCAATGACTTACTAGACTATAGACTCAAAAATGTAAGTGTAGAGTTTGTTAAACATTGGAAAGATTCAAAATGGTAAAATGGTGTTAGGAAATTAGAAGAATAGTAACACACTAAACAGAATGAAGCAGGAAGCTAAGATAGTATGCTTCAAGGAAAAAAAAATATATATATATATATTGGATTAAGATTGGCCAGGCACAGTTATGATGGGGGAGGAAAAAATCTAGTGCCTATACTTAATCATGCTTCTTATTACCTGATACTGTACCATTGTAGAAATGTAGAATTTCAGAGTTGGAAGGGATGGCCTCAGCTATCTAAATTTTCTAAACCAAAGAATATCTGAGGAGTTCCTTTTCCAATATCCCCAAGAAGTGCTCATCCAGCATTTTTTTTTTTTTTTTTGCTTTTTGTTGAGGCAGTCAGGGTTAAGTGACTTGCCCAGGGTCACACAGCTAGTAAGTGTCAAGTGTCTGAGGTCAGATTTGAACTCTGGTCCTCCTGACTCCACGGCCAGAGCTCTATTCACTGCGTCATCTAGCTGCCCCATCCAGCATTTTTTGAAGGGCTCTAATGATGGGGATCCACTCCCCCCTGCAGCCCATTCCATTTTGTACTAGCTCTGTTTGTTAAAAAGATTTTCCTTCTATGGGTCCTAAATCGTTTCTTTGCATGATCCAACCCTTGTTCCTAGTTCTTTCCTCTAGGGCCAAACAGAACAAGTTGAATCTCTCCTACCTGTGACATTCCTTCAAATACTGAAATCTGACCAGAGTGTCCTCCTCCCTGTCCCCCACATCTTCTCTTCTCCAGGCTAACCATTCCCACTACCTTCAGCCAGCCCTGGTCTGACCTTGTCACTCCTCTTCCCAATAAGCTTCAGATTTCCCCATTCCCTCTAGGATCACATATAAACTCCTCTGGTTAGCATCTAAAAAGCCCTTCACAACCTGATCCCAACCTCAATATGGGTTATTTCTTTTCCCACACTCTACAATCCAGTCAAACTGGCCTTGCTATTCCTCACACACAACCCTCCTCCTCCCATCTCCTTGCCTTTGTCCTGGCCCTCCTCTATGCCCAGGATCCACTGTTTCCTCACTTTTGACTCTTAAAATCCTTTGTATCCTTTGAATCTCAGCACAAGCCCTACAATCTACATGAAGTCTTTACCCAAACCCCTAGCTGCTAGTGCCTTCCTCCCCAAATCCTCCTATTCTGATTCTGTGTATCTGTTGTTAAGGGGCGATGTTGAGGAACGGATAGAAAGCCAGCCTCCAAGCTCAGCAGACCTGGGTTCAGATCCTGCGTCTGACACATATTGGCTATGTGTCCCTGGGCAAGTCACTTTGTAGCTTAGTGCTCTGAGCAAGTCTAAGACTATAAGCTGCTTACTAGGTTCTGACCTACATTGGTGTTGAGTTGTTTAATAGGTATTAGGAAGCCATTTAAGAAGTTTGGGTAAAATAGTGAATAATCCAAGGGGTGTGGGGTGGGGGTGATGTTTAAGATTATTCTGCTAGTGGCTGTTACTTAGTGTGGATTAGAATAGGCAAAGGAAGACTTCTTTCTACTCATCTTTTCCAATCTGCCCTCCACTACCAGCCCAGGCCCTGAGATGACCCTTAGCTGCTTTCTGCTTCTCCTTGTCCCTGCCCAGCTCTAATAATACTGTCCAATCTCCTTCACTCTGTTCTACAGAGATTCTGACATAAATATAGCTACAACAGGAAACACACACTGAACTAAATCAATAAAATGTTTGCTAAATAGAGTGATTGCGGACAGGAAACCTGTCAAGTCATCTGATTGACAGGGTTTTTGACACGATGGCCCAACCCATGGGACATGGAGCCCTCCATAAAATATATTTCTTCCAAGAATTTTACCTATAATAGAGAAATTAAGAAGTGTCTGCCCACTAAACAGGAAAGCGGTGAATCGATAAGATTCTAAGTGCCTTTCTCCTTAGCATTGTACATATGAATGCTATATTTATTGTTTAGCGGTTTTCAGTCGTGTCTGACTCTCCATGACCCCATTTGGGGGTTTTCTTGGTAAAGATACTGGAGTGGTTTGCCATTTTCTTTTCCAGCTCATTTTACAGATGGGGAATTTGAGGCAAATAGGGTCACACAGCTAGTGTCTGAGGTTATATTTGAACTCAGGTTTTCCTGAATCCAGGCCCAGAACTCTGTGCACTGCGCCACCTAGCTGCCCTATGAATGCTATATAGAGTAAAACAAGTAAGTAATGTGACTGTTCTTTAAAAATAATTATAATAATAAACATACAGAATTTTTATGTGCAAAAGTGCTTTATCCTTTTTAAACTAGCCACCTGGAATATATGGTTGGTCCAACAGTGCTGCTATTGCTAAAAATATATTTTGAACTTCTCTTTTGGAGACCTTTCTGAAAATAAGTCACAATTCTTTTGAATATCTGTTAGAGCAACAGTAGTGGTAATTGTGCTACTATTCCAAGGCACAAATTCCTCATTCAGAACTCTTAGTGATTATCTTAGCAGAGAGGTGGGGATTGAAGGGACAGAACATTTAGTACTTTTCGTACATTGTCAAGTGCAGTCATTATAGTAATTGTTTTTCTTAACTAGTTTTCTTTGTTATAAGGTGGAGGTGCATACACCCTGATAGGTCTGTGGTATACAAACAAAAGGAACTGATAAATCATGCTTGGTTTTTTTTTTAATGTAGCATTTAACTAAGGTATTTAAGAAGAGAAGACAATTACCATCGCAGGCAGCCATAACACCAGATATATAACCTTTTGGCCTTTAATCAGAATTAGCCTAATAGTAAGAGAGAAACTGACCCAGGTAAATCTTTGGTGTATGGGGAAAGACACAGCTGGCATTCTGACCCACTGTGAAGAGAACTGGGGCAGGGGACAACGATTATGAGGTATCTGGGTGCTACCTCCCATGCCAGATGTATTAATCAGTCTGTGATGAGATGACCATTATGATATAGTCCTGCCTGCATGTATGATAAAGGGAGCTGAGACTTGAACCTTTACCAATCAGAAGCACATCTGAGAACCCCAACATCACAGTATTCTCACAATTTTGTATTCTGAGGAGAGATTTGGTTTTTTCAAACAACCAAAAGTCTTTTGGAACCAAATATGATGAAATAGGCAGATGCTAGCTGAAGAGCAGTGTTGAAATTGTTTGCATTTGGTTGTAATTATACAGTACTGAAACTTACTTTTTTTGTGTTCATCAACTCTCTTTGCTGGTAATTCCAATAATAGTTAAATTATGGGAGCATCACTAAAATAAATGTATACAAAGCCTTCTGAAGTGACTACTCTGAGGGATAATTTGAATATAAAAGTTCACATATATTTTTGTACAATCAGCCTTATTATCCATAGGACATTCATTCTTACCAGACATTCTAATAAAGCAATATGGTCTCTGCTCTCAGAGCCAGAAGTCTAACTGAGGAAACAGACTGAGCTCTTGGAGGAGGTCCAGTCATAACACTTTATATCAAAAAGCTCTGCACCTTTGTGAAAATCTAAGAACCTAAAAAATCACGGTAGAGAAACTTTGGGTGAGAATAAAAGAAAAGGCAAAGGGAAATGAGATCATTATGTAACTAGACAACATGACCCCATGGAAGACATGAATGATGAGTTCTTGATGTAAATCACAGAAAGGGAAGATAATTATTGATAAAGAACTTCAGCTCTTAAACTCATTCTGACATATAGTAAGAGAATGACAGGTTAGTGGCTAGCTGCTGCAGTCATATGTGAAAAGTAGAAAATGAGATTAGAGATATGTCAGAGCCAAGGGGGCACATGAAAGGAGAGCCATTTTAAAATCTAGAGAGGAGTAAAAGTAGCCTAATATGAAAGAGAAAGATGGGGGGAAAGAGAGAGAGAGAGAGAGAGAGAGAGAGAGAGAGAGGAACTCCAAAAACTATAAAGCTGGTGAGTTTGATGTCAATATCCCCAGTGTAAGTCTAGGATATGTTATTAAGAAAATTCATTTATGAACCGTTAGAAAAGGAAAAAGTGATGACAAGTATATGTTTACTAAAAACATCATGCCAGACTAGTTTCATTTCCTTTTTGGATTGGCCTAGGAGGTCAATGGAATGCCAAACCCTTCCATAAAGAGTTCTTTGATCTCTGCCCCTCCGTTAGTCTGTAATAATCTGCTTTTCATCTGGACTTATGACACTTTGTGCCTTTCTGCTTAACTTGTTATTCTCTAATTTGTATTATAATTATTTGTGTGCATGACTTCCTCCACTAACGTCCTACTCCAGTGCCTCATTGTGGCATGAAGATGAGGCTGGGTTTCTGCAGTCAGCAGAATGAAAGCAGTTCCTACCAAACTGGAAAGACTTTGAGTGTGATCCTAGTGATGGACTCTGTCCGTTTTCTCAGGCCTAGGCTAGCTAAGTTCAGAGAGGCTCATTGCCAGGTTGCCCACATGGTAAGGAATTTTTCAGCCATAAAAATTCTCAAAGACTGTCTACGGAGTCATAGGGAGGGACGGCCCATACCTAACAGATTACCAGTCTTTAAAATACTTAAGTGAGTGAACAGGATTTCCTTCTAGACTATGAACTCCCTGAGGGCAAGTACTTTATATCTTCACCAGTATCTGTTATAATTAATTATAACAGATGCTTAAGAAATATTTGATGAATGAATGGATAAATCCGGCAGAACTCTGATGGATCTGAGATTTTATCTGTGTCACCAGTCAATAAGTATTTATCAAGTGCTTGCTGTGTGCTGAGCTCTGGAGGATACAAAGAAAGGCAAAAATGTCAGCAGCTGTCACTGGGCTTTATTACTTCAGCTAAGACTCCCCTGAGGAAGCCAGGATACAGGTATATATGAGAGGCTAGTCACAACTGACAACATGCAATGTACAGGAGGATCGCATTCCCCCTCCTGAATCTGGCTAGAGCCACAGTCGGGGGTCGGGGAATTCTCTGGCTTCCCAACAAGGTTGTGTGAGAAAGTGCTTGTCCTCTGAGAAGCTCTATCCCCCCAGGGCCTGAAACTCCTTCTTCCACTGACCAGGATGCAGGAGTGTTAGTGACTGCTGCTGATTCAGAGACTCAGGCAGTAGCTTGAGCTCTGTCTTGTGGAATGAACTGGGCTGAGACTTGGTGAGCTTGGAAAGGCTGAAAGAGTAGACTGCCACAGATCTGTTGATGGGTGTCCGTTCCAAAGTGTGTGCGTTGCTGAGTTGGGAGGGCTGGGCCAAGCCTCAAGTCTCTTGCTTAACCTCAGTGGATCAAAGGGAGCCAAGGTCCATCTGTGCGGCTGCTACCAGAGGTGAACTTGGCAGGGAGGGGAGAACGCTTCATGACTGGCAACTGCTTACAGTTTGAGCCCACTCTTCCCAGGGGTCACAGAGGTAGAGCAGAACTATGCTTGTACTTCTGTTCTTGCTCTATCTTCCAAGTCCCCTTTTGGAGAAGAGAGGATAAAGGAGAGAAAATAGAGAAAGAAAGTCTTGTTCTTGTGTCCTCTAAGGCTGCAGGAAATAGTCTGTGTCTCTCTGGGTGAGCCGTTGGCATCAGGCTGCCAGTGCCAGCCTTTTAAACTAGGCTAATTATCAGACTCTGGAAGGAAAGCATGACTCTGGAGCGCTCCTTCCTGTCTCTAATAGGAGTCCATCTCAAGTGGAAGCTAGGGGAATACCCCTTTATCCCTGGATGACGTGTATTGTCACTAAACCCCTCTTGGCCTCAGTTTTTTCATCTTCAGAATGAGGGTGGTGACCTATCCATATTGAAAGCTATGATCCTGTCGTTATGGTGCAAACCCTACAGACATTTCAAAAGAAGAAATTGCAGGACTTATTGTTATAGGGGAGAAAACATTAGGATTAGAAGAAAAGTAGTCCTTTGTGCAGAAAGAAAACATTCTTCAAACCTCTTAGTTAACACTCAGTGGTAGAGGAAGGATGAGTTGCTTGAAGGGCAGAGTCTAGGAATGATTTAGACCTTGTTTTCGATCTGGTTCCATGGAACTGGGTCTGTCACATGAACGAGCTTACAAAGAGAAACCAGAAGGGGTATTAGACAATCTAAGGAGTTTGTAGAGCATAGATTTTCTTTTTCATTAAAATTCTGGACATGCTCATTGCCCCTTTCTAGAAATATCACTTGTGACAATGTAGCTGGTCATTTATTAGGAAGATTAAATGCCTTGATCTGTTGAGCATATAGCCAGCTTATTCTTCAGGTAAGAGCTGTGGTTAGCAACTATGATAGATGTTACGGTCTTCTGTCGTAGGTGATGGGAACCTCCTTCCTAACTAACCTCACTGAAGACTGAATATTTCTTTTCTTGCTCCCAAGTAGTCAGTGGCCATGCCTTATTGATTTCAAGTGCCAGAGATGTACAATCAAACTAAAACAACCATGGTGTGAGATGTAGAGGTAATACTAATTATTTGCTGACTAATAATTTCCAGTTCTTCAGTGTGAATTGGTCTTAGCCTAAAGAATTAATTAAATAGACTTCCTCAAAATCAAGAAAGGATACTTCTAACTCTGGAGCCAACTCATCATATTGCATATATAGTGGGTATTAAATGCAATAAATGGTGGGCCTACAGAGATGTCTCATCTGTGATGAGAATAGCTTAAACTTTAGGGGAACTGAAAGGAAAAAATAAGAGTTTCCTTTGACTTCCATATTTGTTTATTTTATTGAAAACATTCCTGATACTTTTCATTTGCCAAAATGCAAGCAAATTTGCAAGTCTTGGACATTATCAAGATGAGACCTGACTCCAGAGTTGAAGAAGCTTTTATAGGATTTAGAGTTCAGCGAGAGCTTTGAGGCTACAGTCCAGCACTCTGATAGTTCAGCTGAGGAAGCTCTGATTCTTAGGGAGTAAAGGCACTTGCCCAAGGTTCCACAAAGTCCTCTGACCCCCAACCCTTTGTTCTTGCCCCTACCTTAGGCTACTTCATATGATTAAGGACAGAAGGGATAACATGGACTCACTTTGTGAAGGGCTTTACATGCCAAATAGAGGAATTTCTATTGATCCTGGGGTCAAGGAAATGCTGCTAAAGCTTCTCAGGCAGGGAAAGGACCTAGTCCAACCAGGGCTTTAGGAATAACCTTTTGGCAGCTGTGTGGAAGATACGTTGGAAAGGGGACACGTTAGCAGCAGAAAGGACAAACAGGTTATTGCAGTAGTTCAAGTGAGAGGTGAGGAGGAGGGGGAAGAAGGGGGAAGGCGGTTAAGGGAAATTGGTGGAAGGGAGCAGATATGAGAAAGGCCTCAGAGATAGACTCCATCAGACCTCGCATGAAGCCTCTTAGAATTAAAAGACTGAAATGATACTAGGGCTTTGTTGTTTTAGCCCATTAGGATATCCATTAGGATATACGCAGATTCTCCTAAGACCAGTGCATGCTGAGGCCCTGGAGAACACAAAATACCTTTTCATAATTTCTCTTTGTTCCCGAGGCCTCTGAGCTAGGCTCTTCTTCTCTCTATATATTCTCTTGGTGATTTCATTAGCCCCCAAGGATCCGACCCTCATCTGTGTACTGATGACTCCCAAACCTACATGACCAGCCCTCATTTCTCTCTGGGTCTTCAGTCTCACGTCTCCAGCTATCTGCTGGACCCTTCCAAATAGGTGTCCCACAGGCATGCAAAACTCAACATGTCCAAAACCAAACACCCCCTCCTTTCCCACCAAGGTGTACTTCTCCCTAAAGTCCCTATTTCTGTCCAGAGTACCATTGTTATTTGAAACACCTATTTCACAAATCTTCACACTCACTTATACCTCCATAACCAGTCACCTGCCTGGTCTGCTCCATTCTGCCTCTACAGCCTGTCTCAGACCTATCCCTTTTGCTCTATTCCCACAACCATCCTCCTCCTCCTACTCACCTTTCACCTGGACTGTTGCAATTACCTCCTCTTTGTTCAGCCAGCCTTGAGTAAGTCACTGTCCTGCTCACAAAGCTTTAGTAGCTTTTCCTTGTCGCTAAGATAAAGCAGAAGCTCCTCTTTGGGCACTGAAAGCCCTTCACAGTGTAAAAGTCTAAGTCCAAAATAGCTTTTCAGGCTGGTTCACACTCCTCCTTGTCATATATTCTACCTTCCAAGCAAACTGGCCCACTCGCTCTTCCCCATGTATGACAGTTCTCTCTCCTGTCATCAGATCTTTGCACAGGCTGACCTTCTTGCCTGTAATGCTATCCTTCCTTACCTCTATTTCTTAAAACCTTTGGTTTAGCCACCTCCAAGGTGAAGGTCAAACACTACCTCCTTCACAAGTCTTCCAGTGGCTACTACCCCACCAAATACTTTATATTTATATATGCATGTGTTTACATATGTGTATATTTGTATATGTTCATCTATACATATAAAAAATATAAAGACACATATGTATATAAGGTATATATATGTGTATGTGTGTACATCTAGATAAACATGTATATGGGCACTCACATACATATACACACATAGTATTCTAAAAGCCTTAGTTCAATTTTAAGTTACTAAACCTTAAAACTGCACAGAGACTTTTAGGATACCCTGTATATAGTCTGAATCTACCACTCTAAGAATATGCTGGATCCTACCCCACCATCACCCCCACCCCCAGTAGCATGTAAGCTCCCTGAGGACAGAGGCTATCTCACTTGGATATTTCTATCCCCAATGCCTAACACATAGGAGATACTTAAGAAATGCTTGATGATTGAAAGTGACTGAATTTGCACTTGTGATGATCACAAAAATGGTGACTGGGAAGGTTGATCATATCACTGGAAGCTAAATATTATTTAAGATTTGTAATGATTATATTTTTGAATGCTGCTTTTCTCTTTCTGACAGGTGACTTAATAAAGGTACCAAATTCTGAGTTGAGGATACAGCTTTGTAAGTGTATTGTTGACTTTTACCATGCAGAACCACTGAAAAAGCAAATTGCAGGTGAAGTATGTCATTTGTATTTACCACTTGGCACTCTCTATCCACTGCAGTCCCTTTGAGTGGAGGAAGGCTTTTCATTATGGTATATACAAATCAAATCATTTTCTAGAGCCTTGAGATCTTTTCTGATTCTAAACAAAAACTAACTTTCTATGTACCTTTTATTTTAAAATGTTTTAGGTACTTAACACAATTTGTAAATGGTCTACCATTTATACATCTCCTTACAATTGATAGTATCTGAGTATGTAGGACATGTTTTTTTTTTATCATATAAGATACTTTACAATCATCCATAATATTTTTATCACTTTTTTTGACTAATGTGTTCACATCATCTAATTCAAGCCTTATTCTCAGATATTTTTAGAATAGAAATAATTCTTTATGCTCTTTTGGGAGGAGATCAGTGGAGGAAGATGGGATGGGTTATACCAGGTTATGAGTGGCAAGCAGAACAGGGATCATTATGTAAAAGCAGGACTGGTAACCCGGGCAAAGCTTAAGACCTGGCAGGCCTTGACGTCAGTAGGTCAGTCAACAAGCATTTATTGAGCACTTTCTGTATGCCAGACTGTACTAAGCGCTGGGGGGGGATCAAAATAAAACAAAGGAAGAAACAATCCCTACCCTTAAGGACCCCATATCCTAATATAAGACACATATACAAATAACAGGAAACATATACAAGACAGACAGCGAGTAGATAGAAGGTTATCCCAGAGAGGAAAGCATTAGCTGTAGAGGCACTGGGAAGGGACTCCTACAGAAAATGAGATTTGAGCTGAGTCTTGAACGAAGGTGGAGAAGTTGGGAGGGAAAAGATTCCAAGCATGCGAACAAGAACCAATGAAAAGGCAAGGAGAAGAATTGTCGGTCGGCCCATGTTGCTGGAGCATAGAGGGCATGTAAGAAGACCAGAAGAGTAGGAAGGAGCCAGTTAGTTCAGGGCTTTAAATGCCAAACAGGAATGTGTATTTGATCTTGGTAGAGATCCACTGGAATTTGTTGAGTAAGGAAATGATATGGTCAGAAACACCCCTTAGGAAAATCCTGTAGGGGCTCAATGAAAGATAGATTGGAGTGGGGAGAGCCTTGAGGCCCAGAGGCCAAGTAGAAGGCTGTTATGATAGTCTAAGTGGGAAATGACCAAATCCTGGGCCAAGAGAGCGTCTTTGTGAGTATAAAGAAGGGATTGTACAGAGGAGAGGTTGTGAGGGTTGATACTGTCAAGATTTGGCAGTTGTTTGGATATGTAAGGTGAGTGTGAGGTGTGGAGAATGACATCAAGACTGCAAAACTTCTAGGTGACTAAAAGGATAGTGTTGCCTTCAACAGTAATAGAGAAGATCAGAAAAGGGAAGGGTTCTAGTGGGGGAAAATGAGTTTTGTACATGTCGTCTATGAAGTCTATGGGAAATCCAGTTTGAGGTGTCCAAAAGACAATTGGTGAAATGGGACTGACCTCAGGAGAGGAATTAGGACTGTAGATCTGAGAATGATCTTCATCAATTGATCATTAATCCACAGGAACGTGAGATAGAATGATAGGTGGAAAAGAGAAGACAGCTCAGGACAGGCTTATAGAATACCCACAGTTAAGGGGTATGAAATCTAGTAAAAGAAAATAAGAATTATCTGATGCTGCAGAGGTCAAGAAAGATGAAGACCAAGAAAAAGCCGCTCGATGTGGCATTGAAGAGATTACCAGTAGCTTTGAAGAAGGCAGTTTCAGTTGAGTAATGAGGTTGGAAGCCAGATAGCAGAGGGCTTAGGAAAGAGTGAGTGGAGAGGAAGTGGAGGCAGCTGGAAGAGATAACTTCCTCCAAGAGTTAAACCAGGAAAGGGAGAAGAGATTTAGGACCATGGCTAGTGGGGATGGGTGAAGTAAGGGAGGAGAGATGGGCATGTTTGTGAGTATTAGGGAAGGAGTGAGGAGTTAAGGTAAGGTTGAAGATTAGAGAAAGAAGGGAGTCGGGGGATAGTAGGGAATTGCTCTCTGGACCCTGAGTACTTCCTGCTGAGCGTCATCAGTTTTAGACCTACTAGTGTTCACAAGAGGCAGTGACCATCAGAGACTGAGTCTTTCAGGTACTCTCTGATTCTGGCTCAAAGTGAAAGTAGACAAAATTTTCTAGAGGCCCTTATAAAAGTATAAATTTGAAATCTAAATTAAATCTCCATTTAAAAATCTAGCATCAGTGGACTCAATTTCTGCTTAGCATTGTCATCTACAGCCTGGGTTGGGGCTTTCCCAGAAAAGACATCCCTGTTCTGGGTTCAAATGGACCTGGGTTCAGTCCTGGGAGAATCTAACTTCAAAGAGAAAGGATCTGGATTTACTACCCGCCCTTTTCCTCCCCCCACCCATACTCTCTTTCTCTTTATGACCTCACCCTGGTGTCCTAGGGAACATCTCTTACATATATTTACTTATGGCTCATTCCCAAGGTCTCCCTAAAAAGGAATAAGAGGGTCTCTTCTAGAAATGTTCTCAGAGCACAAAGTGAAAACGTGTAGGAGAGCTATTTTATTTCCTCCAACATACAATAAATGTTTAAAACACAAAAGTTCATTGGCATGCATTAACACATGGTCACAACATAATGTATCATCTCTGTTTTACTCTCCTGTGAGGTAAGAAAGACTCCTGGGAATTTAGGCACCTGCTGAACACATTTTATATTCACCACAGATCTGTACTGTCAGTGACTCATGGTCCATATTGTCTGGTGAGCCAGCCATTCGTGGCTCCAGGTCATCATCTCCAAGATCCTACATTGAGACAAATCGAATGATTGTTCATGGGTAAGCAGGGGATCAGAAGAGTCCCCTCATTTCACTAGAATGGGGCATCTTCCACAAACCAGATGAAACCATCCCTCATTGGTTCCTGTGGACTTGCACTTTGGGACGATGCAGTAATTCCTCATCAGTTTCCACGATGGGGGGGGCTATGCTAAAGATGTCCAACAACCAAGCCAGGAAGAGTCTTTGCATTGGATTTGTCTCAATGTAGGATCCTGCAAATTAGGTAATACACTGCCACCTCCACACAGATGTCGGACCTTGAATGATTTCTAGTCATATATCTAACTCAGTAGGAAAACTACTAAACTCTATTTCAAGTGCAAATTGAGAATTAACAAAAGGATTTTTTTTCTTTTTATTCCTAAAATTTTAGGAAATTTGGGAATTATCTGTTAGAATAAGATTTGTTGATTTTTAAATTTTACTATTTTCCAGTCCCTCCCTTTTTTTTTTAAAAAAAAAAGGCTTTATGTATTGGCCAACTGCCTGTAACTCTGTGTGTGTATATATATGTGTGTGTGTGTATGTATATGTGTGTATATGTGTATGTATGTGATGAGGTTGGGATCTGGACCCCAGAAAGGAAAAACCCTGGACTTCCTTTCCCACATGACCAAATCTCTGGCATTCGCCTGAGGCTATATCCCATCAACTAGCCTTTCATTGTGGCTACACCCAATCTCCCTTCCATTGTCTTACCTCCCTATGGCACCTGGCCATTTCCCACCCTTAATCCTAGCTAGGCTCCATCCTCCCTTGGCCACGAGGTCCAGGTCCCAGGAGATCTGTTCACCCCAGCTTACTGGCCACTCCTAGGTCTCTCCCACAGTCTTTCAGTATATAAGGTCCATCTTGTCTCCATTAAGATGCTTAGATTCTTAAAATCTAGCCACTGCTGAGATTCTTATAATCTAGCCAACAGCTCACGCTAATGTTCAGACTCCTTAAGAGTCTGCCCAATATGACTGATGTTCTAATAAACCTTGTGTTTGGCTGAAAGAAGGCTTGGGTCGAATTCTTTTGGGCAGGACCTGTGTGTTGTGATATTGGAGTCCCAGCACCCCTGAACCCCTAAACTGCATCATTTGTATGTATATATGTGTGTATATATGTATGTATATGTGTATATATGTATGTGTATGTATATATGCGTATGTATATACACATATGTATGTGTTTCTGTATATATATACCCGTATGTATATGTATATATGTGTGCCTGTATATATACATATACATATACATATACATATGTATATATATACTGCTGTTATACATAATAACTGCCCATTTCCTCACTTTCATAGGTTATCAGCAAGTCACTTCAGCTTACAAGATCCAGATGATTGAATCAGGGGCTTTGGCAGAAACTTTAGTTCTTTCATGGGACCTCCTTCAAGCTGAACTTCTTGAAAAGTTATGGTTACTTAAAACTTTGCAGCATCTCTCTACTTCTGGTTTGTATTTATCATTAAAAATAACCAACTTTCATGCATCACTTTAGATGTTTCTGACTAACAAGCGAAGATTTCACAATACAAATAATTCATGCAGTTTTTGTGTGTGTGTTTTGTATGTTTTCAGAAGTTAATTGTAATTTAATGATAAAAGCACAAGCAGCCAACAAAATTTGCTCCTGCCTAAATAACCCAGATCCTTCTGGACAACTTCTGTTCCGTTCATCAGAAATCCTATGGAATTTATTAGAAAAGTCTTCAAAAGAGGAAATCATCAAACAGCTTAGTAACTTCGAATGTTTATTGTAAGTCTTTTGTGATAACATAAGAAAGCCTAGAGATCTCAGAGGTAGTACAGTATAGTGGGAAGACCGCTGGACTTGGAATCAGAAGACCAAAGTTGTAATTCAGGCTCCAACAGTTATTAGTCATGTCAGTGAGGCCCGATGACCTTTCTCAGCCTCACCTTCCTCAGCTATAAAACTGGAAGAAATACAGAACTCTCCAGGCTGTTATGAGGAAAACACTGTCTACCTTAAAGCATTATCTATCCGTCTATCTCTATTATGTATGTATGTATATATACCAGTTACTATTTTTATATACATTTGATAGGCCCATTGATTTTAGAGCTGGAAGTAACCTTAGAGGTCATTGAATGTCCTCATTTTACAGATAAGGTCACTGAGGCCCAGATTGCCTAGAGTGCAGTTAGAGAGTTAAAGTCTCTCAAGTACCTTCTAATTCTGCTAGTTCATTATCCATGTTCCTCCACCAAACCTCACATGTACCCCAAGTGGTGGGCCCTCTTCTCTTTTCTCGCTGCACTTTGTCTCAGTGATTTCATCTATTCCTATCTTTATGCAGGTAATTCTTATCTCCATTTCTAGCCCTAGTCTCTTTTTTGATTTTCTCTCCTTTCTGGATCTTCACACACTGCTCACTCCTGCTTCTCCTCCTACCTATCTGACCACTCTTTCTCTTTCTCCTTTGCTGGATCTCCATCCCTGTCATCCTCTGGCGAGTGGTCCCCAAGGCTCTGTACTTTGCCCTCATTTCTTTTCTCTGGCCTATCTCTCTTGGCAACCTCATCCTTACCCATGGTTTCAGTTATCAATTCCATGCAAAGGACTTCCAGGTCTCTATTTCTAGCCTTAACCTCCCTCTGGACCTCCAGTCTTCCATTTCCAGCTATCCCCAACTGTCCAGTAGATATCTGAGGCTTACCATGTACAAAACAACTCCTTGTCTCTCTCCCAAGCCCTCCCCTCTTCCAAACTTCCCTATTACTGTTAAAGGCAACATGACTCTTCCAGTCACTTTTCTCCACATATCTAGTCTGTTATCAAATCTTGCTTTAGTTTATGAGATTTATTTGGCTGAATAAGGGAGTCTGGTCCTACTTTCACATTTCTCTCCTTCTCACTACTCACACTGCTACCAATTTAGTTCACACCCTTATCATCCCTTTCTTGGACTAATGCAATAACCTTCTAAGGGGTCTCCTTACCTCATCTCCCTACTCCAATCCAGCATCCTTTCAACTGCCAAAATGATTTTCCTAAAATGTAGTTCACTCCCTTACCTTCTTCAGTAAGCTCTGTTTTATCTCCAGGATCAAATAGAAAGTCCTCTGCTTGGCATTTAAGACTTTTCACAAACATCTTCTCATACCTTTATGTACTCTGTGATCTGGCAATACCAGCTTACTTACAGTTCCTCACATGTGAGAACTCCATCGCTCATCTCTTTGACTTTTCCTTTTTTTCAACTAACAAACTCTTTTTTTCCTTTCCCACCCACCTCCTCCCACCCAGAAAAAATAAAAAGGAATTTGTGACAAATTTACATAATCAGGCAAAACAAATTCTCATATCTAAAAACATGCATCTCATTCTGCATGTTTAATCCATCACCTCTCTGTCAGTAGGTAGGCAACACTCTTCATCATCAGACCTCTGGAATCATTGGAATCATGGTCGATCATTCTATTGATCAGAGCTCTTAAGTCCTTAAAAGTTATGCATTTTCACAGCGTTACCATGGTGTAAGTTGTCCTCCCGGCTCTGCTCACTTCACCCTGCATTAGTACATACAGTCCTTCCCAGGTCTCTCTGAAATAATCTCTCTCAGCCTTTTTTGCAGCTCAGTCACATTGTTACATTCACATAGCACAGTTTGTTCAACCATTCGGTAATGGATGGGCTGCCCCTTAGTGTCCAGTTCTTTGTCACTGCAAAAAGAGCTAGAGTATAGGGTGGAATTGATGATATCACAAGAGGTCTAGGAATGCAAGAGAGGAGGACAGTGTGGAGTTAAATTGGTTTACCAAGAGGTCAAGATGAAGAAAAGAGGAGAGAGTGGCTAGTGTAGTGGAGTTGGCCTTGGAGAAAATTGAGGGGTTAAGGGATTGGAGGTCACAGTGCAAACAAAGAAGAGAGTTTGGTAAGGGAAGGCAGAGAAAGAGGTGTAAAACCAATAGGTTTTGGTCAGATAAGGTGATTTTGGAATTCTTGAAAATGGAAGTGGTATGGCACTAAATAAGCAAATTAATTTGGGTAATATTTATTCATATAGTTAATATACATATATGTATATATATGGGTAGTTAGACTCAAGTATTTTGCACATTATATAGAATGGAATGTATTTTTCTACCTCTTCCTGCTTTTTTTGTGTATAATATATAGAAATGCTGATGATTTGTGTGGCTTTAACCTTTGGCTTTTCAATGACTGCCCCCCCATCCCTGTTGTGCCTTCCCTAAGCTTTCACCACCTCTCTGTTAGGAAGGTATCCAACCACATAACTGACAATGAAAAAGAGAATAATATGCAGTGGGCCCAAAGTAAAATGAAAAAGGTGCCTATAGGGGGTAAAAGAGACTAAATTTGAATAAACATCTAAGTCACGCTGAGCCATTTGGAAAAGGGGACATGTAGGATGAGGGGGTTGGCTGAAAGTAGAATTAAATGGTTAACACATAAATTAAAATGCCATAAGGGGCCTCAGTTTCCTCATGTATAAAATGACTTCTGATGTACTTTCCAGTTCTAAATACATCATCTTATGAACATATATTATATAGTAGTAGTAGTAGTAGTAGTAGTAGTAGTAGTAGTAGTAGTAGAGTTTAATGATCCTATGTCATAAGGGCAAGAGCTACTTAAGGAAAGTATCTATTGAAGTAAAAATTGACATTGTTCAAAATATAAATGAAAGAGTCATAAAATGACCCCCAAATTATTAGATTTCCTGTGTTACTTTGCTATCGTTACTGCAATCCAGGAGGCAGAGCCATTGTCTTGGCAGAGAGATGGCAGCTACTCCCGATGGCCTGTTCTGACCGTCAACCCCTCTCCTGCTGACAGGCTGCCTAGAATGAAAGAAAATAACCCAAATGGTGATGAAGGGGTTTTCATTCTTTGCCACTTTTAAAAAATCAGGTGCATTATCTTAACCTTGAAGGGAAGTAAATGAACGTCATGGCGAGGTCACTAAAGTAGGTTGGCCTTTTCTCTGTGTGCGTTGTGAAGGCTGGTTGTTCCATGAGATTTGTATTGGCTGTTTGCTGTCAGCAGGTGGCAGTGGAAACACGGGTAGTGTAAGGCTCACAAAGAGTCTCTCCTGGCCTGACCAGAGAAGCTCAGTCTAGCAGTCATCTATCAGTCTCTCCATCTACCTTTTTACATTAAAAAATCTATATTATATAACAGCATGAATATTTATGAAACACTTGAGTTCTTGAATTTAAATAGTTACTCTGATAAAAGACTACTTAAAGACAAAGGACTGCTTAGCCTTGATAACCTGACAGACAACTTAAATCTAGTTTTTGTTATTATTTAATTTTATTGTCCCTTCTGGCCTAATTAGAATTCCTACTAGAATATTCAGACTTTGAAAAATAATCTCATAGCCCCTGCAAATTCATGAGAATCCCTCCCAGGCCTGCTTTAGCCATTGGACCTTATCAAAACTAATCCTTGTTTCCCGGTTGGAACTTTGAAGAGCAAGACTTAAGAAGTCCATTTGCTCCAAAATCTAACTTACCTAGCCCATACCTGCCTCCTCAGCTCCTAGCTCTGATTTCATAAGCTCATACAATTGGAACTAAAAGAGACTTAAAATATCACATCCAATTCAGAGAGTTGCATGGTGCGCAAAGAGTCAAGGGACTTGCCTGAGGTCCCGCAAAGGCAGGACTTGCACCCAGGTCTTCCTGCCAAGGCCAGCTTTTCATCCATTATGTCATCTCGCATTTGAACCTGGGATTAGACTTTGGAGTTGAAAAATATACCATTGAAAAGGAAATTGTTACTAAAGTGGTATTTTAAAATTAAATAATATTTTTATTTTCCTCTAGCTATATGTAAATATAATATTTAACATTCATTTAAATAATATTTTATTTTTCCTAATTACATATAAAAACAATTTTAATATTCTTTTTTTTAAGTTTTAATTCCAAATTCTATACCTCCCTCCCTCCACTTCTCCCTCCCTGAGATGATAAGCAATCTGATATAGGTTATACATTTTCAATCATGTAAAACATGTTACCATTATTAGTCATGTTATGAAAGAAGACAGACCTAAAGGGAAAAAAACACACCCAGAAAATACATAAAGTGAAAAACAGTATGTTTCGATCTGCATTTAAACTCCAGTTCTTTCTCTGGAGATGGGTAGCATTTTTCCTCATGAGTCCTTCAGAATTGTACCAGATCTTTGTATTGCTGAGAATAGCTGAGTCACTCACAGTGGATCATCCATCATACAGTAGTGCTGTTACTGTGTACAAGGTTCTCCTGGTTCTGCTCACTTCACTTTCAATCAGTTCATGTAAGTAAAAGTGATACTTTCGTAGAATATAAAAATACTTTTTTCCCCCCTAGGGCTTTGAAAGAAGTATTTAAGAATCTGTTTACTAAAGGTTATCGTCATTATGATCGTCAGCTTAGGAATGACATCTTAGTAATCACCACAATTATAGCACAAAACCCTGGAGCACCAATGATTGTAAGTATTAATGAGTCCAATGCCCTTTGTTTTGCTTCCATAGAGCTTTCGGTAGAGTTGTCAGTATGCCAAACAGTCCACTTTTTTGTCTTCCACATGACATTTTTGCACTCTTCCATAGATTGTACAATGAAATCATCTTTGTGAGATTCGCCATAGGTGGCACAGTGTTTAGCAGTTATGTCCTAGAACTGACATTCTGGCAGCTTTCCAGCCTCTCTCTCTTTGCTCTCTTGTTTCTTCCTCTCCTGAAAGTCTTCCTCTGTTACGTTCTGTTGATCCTGCAAATGGTCCTTCTTCTAAGACTTCTTGTGATAGCATGTGATCTCCTCCTTCAGAAATCCACATAGCTCTTAGTTTCTATCTCTGTGTCAATCAACACACTCCACAATGTAATGTGATTATTTGTTTGATTGGGATATCTCCCTTTTAGAATGTAAGCTCCTTGAGAGCAGGAACTATCCCTTATGCATCTTTATATTACTTGCAGCCCTGGGAGCAGTTTCTTATATGTGCAGCTGTAGTCATTTCAAGACATAGTTGTTGAAGTTAATTTAATCCATGAGTTTAATAATTACTTCAAAAAAAGAGTATAATAGCTAGCATTTTCATAGTGCTTTTAAGGTTTGCAAAGTACTTTACATATATATTCTTTTCTGATTTTAAACTTACAAGAACCCTCTGGGGAGGTAGGTTCTGTTCTTATTCCCACTGAGAAAACTGAGACTGATAAAACTTAAGTGACTTGCCCAGAGTCACATAACCAGTAAGTATCTGGGGCCACATTTGAACTCAAGTTTTTCTGACTACCAAGTCTAGCATTCTATCCATCCACTGTGCTGCTACCTGCCTCAGGCTAACATTTCTGGGCAGCACATTGAAGAAGCAAAGAGTTATGTATGTAATCTACCTTACTTTAATAGGCTATTGCTCTAGCAGCTGGGTGGCCCAGTGGATCAAGCACTGGGCTTAGAAACAGGAAGACTTATTTTTGTGAGTTCAAATCCAGCTGTGTGATCCTGAGCAAGTCACTTAACCCTGTTTGCCTTAGATTTATCACCTGTAAAATGAGCTGGAGAAGGAAATGACAAACTACTCCAGTGTCTTTTCCAAGAAAACCTCAAAATGGGGTCATGAAGAATTGAATGCAACTGAAAGACTCAAAAACAACAACAGTATTCTAGGTAAACTCTTTATGTGACTGGAAGCCCCAGGCCAACTTAGGAAGCTCTAGCCCCCAATGTTGAGGTCAGGGACTATTCATTTTTGTCTTCATATCCCTAGTGCCTACCACATAAATGCTTGTTGACTGATTGTTTGCTTCTTTTAACCAGGGCCTCAATGGTTTTCCATAGGTGTTTGAGATAAGGAAAGATAATCTTAGTACTCAGGACTACAACCTCTTAAAGTGGTTTATGCTCCATAGACTTATAGAGGCTCCGGGGTGAGCATGGACTAATTCTGGCTTTGTCATGCTTCCACAGCCCTCATTTAAATTAGAGTTGAGAGAACTCACAAAGTGCTACTAGAAAAAACTAGGCAAGTGTTTGTTACCCTAGGACTAAAGTACTATTTCATATCTTCTTCCATTGTCAAGTATTTGCATGCTAGTAGTCAATTTCTGGGGCTTTCTTATTTAAGAATTTGGTAGTGGAAAAAGCACTAGTAATGGGAATAGTTCTTTCAATGACAAAAACAATAGTAATAATAATAATAACAACAACCAGGAAGAATAGAACTAGCTTGAGGCTACCCTGCTTTTCTTCCTTCTTGTTCCCCTCAGGTGATACAGATATGGATAAAGTAGAACATAAGTCAGTACCTCTCTAGGTTGAACACATTTTGGATAGTCAGAAAATTTTGAAAAATAGCTCATAAAACACTCATATCCTAAAATAGCCTAGAAAAAGTCTGAAAAGTAAGAAGTGAAATTTTGAAAATGATCAAAAATCATAACTTCAAAAAAAATCACAAGAGTATTTGACCACTTGCCATGCATTTCCTACTTGTAAATGGACAAACTATAGGTACATTTAAGAGAGTATGCCAGGGGTTTTATTTCTCAAGTATTTATGTCCATATTTATGATTTAATATTCTATGTGTCTTATCAATTTGTTAGGAAAGTGGATTTACCCGAGATTTGATACTATTTGCAACATTTAATGAAGGTAAGACCTTGAATTATTTTCAGTTATTTATTGTAATGTCAGTGCTTTGTATCTGTGCCTAGTTCTTTAACCTGATCGTGATTATTTTGATAGGATTTGGTTGTAATGTTGTCATAATTTTGTTTTCAGTTAAAAGTCAAGATCCTTTGGTAAAAGGACTTAAACTTTCTAATAGCTATGAAGATTTTGAGCTGAAGAAATTGCTGTTTAATATCATTGTGGTTTTGTGTAGAGATTTGCCAACTGTACAGGTGAGGAGTGAGCAAGCAAATAAGTAAAATATGCATGAAAATTGTCCAACTTTCTTTGAAGTCTGGAGCTACAGACTTTGTCCCATTCTCAATTTTCTGCCTTTGTATCCTGGAGTAGTAGTAAGTGCTTAATAAATGCTTCTTGATGGATTGGTTTTTACCATAGGAAGTAGAAAAATTAACTGATGTAAATTTCTTCTTTTTAAAATTTTCTCAGGTAACTGCTGAATAAAGAATGTTAGGTAGCATAAACCAAGGAAAAGAGAAAACCAAGATCCTGATGGGTTCATAAATAATTCCAAGTGCTCTATTTAGACGAGTGGTCAATTCAGCTTACTCATACTCTGACACTGGGAACAGATGGTGCTTTGTAAGTAGGCTTGGTTATATGACATGACCACTGTCTTGAAAACCATTATGAATTTGCCACATCATTGGCCACCAAATTTATTTTTACAACTTCTTTTTTCTTTCTATTTGTCCTAAAGGCCCTTCTTTCAAATTTTATGAGATAACTTCCTAGTTCTAATACTCAGGCACTGTAAGTCTGTGTTTACCCTATCCACATTCTTAATGACTCTGTAAACTTCCATCAGGCTACCTCTTGGCCTTCATATTTCCACACTGAAGAATCCATCTCAGCTGTTTCCTATGAACTACCCATGGTATTTCAAGTGAAAATGCTTCCTATTTTTTGTACAAACCTTGGACCATGTTTTCTGTTTTGTTTCAGATATTATTCTTAACAGCAGACTAATAATCATTTGACAAGACAGCAGCTTTTCCCCTGCATATTTTTAAACCTTTATTTGAAAATACTAGGATAAAAAAATTTTTAAAACTTGACTATAAATTTTCATGATGGTTACATAAAGACACATCTAAGATATCCCCCAGTACCCAGTACACCCTTTACACACTCATACAGAATTAATAACAGTGAAATACAACATATTAAAACAAATTTTGGCTATCTTTTATATCCTAAACTTCTTTATTGTATATGAGGTATAACAAATAAGCAACCATAATTTTCTAGGACAGTTCAGTTTCAAGGGAGGGAAAAGCACATTTTTAAGAAGACTTTGCAAAATTGATATTTATTTATCAGACCATTTGTCCCAATTCTGATGAATACAATATGATCTCTATATGTAAATTTGTATTATATCTGTATAGTCATATACATATTTAGAATAATGATATTTTTAACTGATGCATCAGAATTTACATATTCAAATGAGCATCTCCTCCAAAACAGTCACTATGGGAGGCAATGTAAATATGCCAACAATTCTAACAATTTCTTGAAATGTTTTTAGAGTTCCTATTTGGAATTACCTTCAGGGTGTTGCATCATATTATTTTAAATATCCTGCTAAATGGTAAATGCTTGTCCCCTAAAGGTAGATTTGAATTTCTAAAGTAGCCAAAAGACATTCAGAGCAGTCTGTTATATTCTTAATTAAACTCTGGGGTCAAAAAGTAAGTGTATAAAGTGTGTGTGTGTGTTTAATCCCTGTTCAGGGCATCAAACCTGCTCTGTTATTTTTTTCTATCTCATGCCTGTTCTCTTCCACAATATCAAGTTTTGCAGCTTATCTGTTTTGTAGCTTATCTGGACATTTTTATCTCCTTTAAATTTCCCTCGAAAAAGTTCTATAAAGTAATGAGACTGGGTTTCTTGGCACAGAAACTGTCTCTGAAGGCAGTGGCATTGAAATTAATATAGCCACTCTGGTCTGTTTATCTCAAATATCACATTACTTTATAGTAACACTTCATAGAGTACTATGATTTTCTTCATTTGTTCAGAGCACACAGCACCAGAAAAGTTCTCAGGTTGGATATTCATTTTGATAAATTTTTATTTGATTCCCTGGAATTTCTTCTTCCTATTGATTTGTTATTAAAGGAGAGACCTAATGCATGGGGACAGACTGCACCAAAATCTCTTTGATATTTGTTTATTATGTACTGTTTTCATTTCAGGATAAACCACATGGTTTGTAGTCAATTTACTTTGTGTATCTATACCTGGAGGCTTTTGAAAGCAGTCTGCTCAAAAAACACAGAATAAAGATTAATGGGAAGAGGAAAGAAAAAAGGTTAATCTTTCTCCAAAGATAATGCTTTTAAACTTACATGTACCTCACTTTTTTTTAATTGTAGATATTAATTGAAGGCAAAACAGTGGAAGCTTTGTTTACCTATGTTAAAAAAACTGAAAGACACAAAGTGATTGAATGGTCTGCAGCTCAGCATGAAGAATTACAGCTCCATGCAATTGCGACTTTAGCATCAGTGGCCCCTTTGTTGATAGATGATTACCTGGCTTGCAATGGAAATGTTCGGATTCTGATGTTTTTAGAATGGTGTGTAAATGAAGGTGCGTGGATTTTGAAAAGCCTACTATGGTTTGATGTTCTAATAGAGAGCGTAGGACTGACCTTTCTCATGTACAAGATAGAAAATGGAAGAGTACTGATCAAACGAATGCATTGCTGGCTATAGATCATATATCATCTTAGAGCTGGGGGTAGTTTCCAGGTCTCTAGCACAAGCTTCCCACCTTAAAGATGAGGGGCCTGAGACCTAGAAAGGGATGAAGTCAGTTACTCTATGTCACACAGCAAGTTAGTGACCCAACTGGAACTAGAATCCAGGGCCCTTAATGGGCAAGTCAGTGCTTTTCTCACACTACCACACTATCTCTTTAATGGGCAAACAACTAGTTTGTTTTCCTTTGATTTTATCTTTTTAAAAATCTTTTTAAATGATTCAGAACTCAAAGATTGGACCAGAGATTGACAAATATTGGGCCATAACTGCAGGTGATACAAGTGAATTAAATTTTACAATAATAGCTCAGTCATTTTTAAATATTAGATATATCATCTAATTTAATTATCTTATCACACCTTATCCAGAAACAATACTAGATACTAGCTATTGTTCTAAATTATGGCCTGGTGAACTGAAGACATCTACATGTATTCTAGACTTGTACTGACCTTTTTCCTCAGGCCAGTGTGGTTTTACAAATGAGATTCTTCTCACTGAGGACTCAGGGCTTACTTTGATTCTTCATAGTGACATGGAGGGAGATGACCTTTGCATCTCTAGTGCTCATGTTAGTAGAGTATATGTTCTCCGTGACACCAGCAAGCCAGAAAGACTTTAAGCATGGACCTGATAATGTGTCAGCCATCCAAGGCCCTCCCTGGAGAAGTTAATGCTTTTAGATCCACCGTGATGATAAGCTGCAAGTAGAAGGAATGTGGGATCTGGAATCAAAGGTTCAAATCCTAGCTCTGCCACTCAGTCCCACTGGGCCTCAGTTTCCTTTTCTGTAAAACGGGGGTGGGGGGTGGGGAAGAGTTGGGTAATGACCTAGTTCCTTTTAGCACTAAATCTATGATCCTATGGTTAAGACATTTTCTTCTGCGTGGGTATCTTCCAGCAATGAAATGACAGGTCATAAGCATTGAAACTGAAAGCAGTCAAATCACAGTCTGTTTCCATTTATAGGCTGGTGGTTACTATGCTGCTAGGCTGCCTAATGAAATCTCATTAAAATTCCATGGACTCTTCAATTTGGAAATCATTCGCATTATAAAATTCTCTATGCTTAAAGTATTGATTTTTAGTTTTAAACACACAGCTTCTTTCCAATTACAGCTTTTCAGAGAATGCATGGTATATAGCAAAATAAAATTTCTGTTTTTTGTGTCTCCTTAGAGACCTTCTTTAGTCAAGGTAACAGTTTCCATGGCACGGGTGGCCGTGGCAACAAATTTGCACAGATGCGCTACACTGTGAGGCTTTTGAGAGCTATGGTATCCCTTGGTAATGATACTATAAACCAGGATCTCTGTAGTCATGGAGCAATTAAGCAACTGATAGGTAAGGTATAATAGTGAAAATTATTTTTTAAAATGTAGTACCATGCTTGCTACTATACATGTATATGTGTATATATACGTACATACATACACACACACACATACATTTTTTTCCTACATACACACACACACACACACACACACACACATGCACACACACACACATATATCCATCTGGTATTTTTTGCTTTGATAGCTAGAAAACTTGTACAATTTTTGCAGTATTTGGTATTGCTTCATGAATATTAGATAACTATTGACTATACTAGGTTATAGAAACTGATAACTCTCAGTCTTCTAAATTATTTCAAGTCATAATATATTTATATATCTATGTATACATATAAATTTAGGTTCTTTTATCTCATTTGTTGATATTTTTACTGTCTACTATAGTTAAGGCCCATTTTTCTAACAATATGACTGCCACCTCTAACTATGCTATTTAGATTTTTTTTTTTACTAATTGAGAAAATATACATTTTCTTGAAACATAGGGCATCCCAGATAGTTAGACTATTAGTATTAGGTGGATCCAGAACAGATTAAATGTACCCAAGAATGACAATTAATGGATTAATGTCAGTATGAGTCAAAGCCTCTATTAGAGTGTCCCTGGATTCTTTGATAACCTATTACTTCTTTTGTTTTGGACACCATGTTCTATTAATGTAATTTAAGATTACTTCTGTAACTGTGATCATGTCATTTACTTCCAAATCACCCTCAGCCTTGGAGAAATCTAGACAAAGGCTCTAAATTTCCCACCCAAGCCTGAGTAGAACACAATGGGCCTTAGATTAAATTCCTTGTAGGGTTGAGTGGGGTAGCAACACCTAGATTGAGGAGAATGTTAATCCTATCGGCTGTCATTAGTCCTGCCCTTCAGAGGCTGAGCCTTGAAATGAGGACTTTAAGTCACAAGTTTCAAAACCTTGTATAATGTCACTATTTAGGATCTGCTGTTTAACTTGGACTAGTGTAATTCATCCATGTTATAAACTTGAGAAGAGCCATTAAAAAAAAAAAAGGTTACTGAGACTATCCTCGGACTTCATTGGCTCCAGAGACTACAGGCAAAGGCTGTTAACTACATCTCCTTATCACCTGAGTATAAAACAACCCCAAGGCCCTCCATCTACTCTCTCTGATATTTGGCAGACCATGTCCAGAAACTCAGGAAAGGTAGTGTTGCCCAGCTGAATCTCATTGCTCATTTCTCCTGTTATAGCCAAGTAAATCTCATTTTGGTAACCATTGAAAAAACAAGAGCAAAAAAAAGAAAGAAAGAAAAGAAATGAGGACTTTAGAAAAAGGGGGAGAACTCTGGATGTCCCCAAATCATTGGTTATTAGTCATCATTTCTCTCATTCTGCTGTCTCACACTGCCTCACAATTCAAATGGGGAGAGAAAACTAACTTAATAAATGTTAATCTCAATGTGAGTCAATCCTGTCATGTGGCAGCCCCCAAAATGCTCATTTTTTTAAACATAGAGTTTGAAATATGGGAGATTGAAGTCCCATTCTACCTTGACCATGTCAGATTATATTTTAAGTACTGTTTTCACTTTAGAGGAGCACATTTTAGGAAGAATATTGTTGATAAGCTAGAGCAAGGGTTTTTAACCTGGGACTCATGAACTATTTTTTAAAATATTTTGCTGGGGCAGCTAGGTGACGCAGTGGATAGAGCACCAGCCCTAGAGTCAGGAGGACCTGAGTTCAAATCCAGCCTCAGACACTTAACACTTACTAGCTGTGTGACCTTGGGCAAGTCAATTAACCCCATTGTCTAGCCAAACCCCCCCCCAAAAAAACACACAAAAAAAAATAAAATATTTTGCTAACTTTCTTAATAGAATTGGTTTCATTTTTGTTCCTATAATTTATTTTGTGCATTTAAAAACATTGTTCTGAAAAGAGGTCCACAGGCTTCACCAGCCTGCCAAAAGGGGTCCATACCAACACAAAAAGATTGAAGAATCCCTGAGTTAGAGCAAACAAAGAGAACAACAGGTATTGACTGGTGAGGCTGAACCCATGCTGCATGATGATCAGTTCAATCAGTAACTCAGTCACCAGCTGTTTATTAAGTACCTACTAGAAATGTTTAGCCTGGAAAAGAGAAATCTGCATTCACATGTTTGATAGACTATGCTGAGACAGAGTCAACATCGTTTTGCTCATTCCAGAGGGGAGAGCCAGGGGTGGAGGGCAAAAGCTGCTGATGTGGATTGAACAGAAGCAAGAATTCCTCAACAACTAGGACTGTCTAGAAGTGTAATGGGTTGATTTAGGAGGGGAATGTCTTCCTCATTATGTGATTTAGTTTCAGATTAAACTGTGCAGTTTTATCCTGAGGTAAACAAAGGGAACTGGCTCCTGCCCCCTAAAGGACACAAGTTCCAGCCACTTTTGACTATACCAACAATAAGGTCAGATGAAGCTAACCACATGGGATGGTTAGAACTCCTTGGAGAAAGGGGTTGTACTCTTGCTTGCTTTTCAGTCACACTAGCTGTCTTGCCTCATCTGACTGAGGAGCTCTGATCTAAATGGGCTACATCAGGAAAACTTCATGTAGATGCTGGATCACTACTTACCTGGAAGGTTATAGAGGGCATTCCTGCCCAGGAACGAGTTGTACTAGCTGATGTCCAAAGTCCCTTTCATTTGTATAATTCCATGAGTGGACTACTTGGACCTCAACAGGGTAAGGGAATAGTCAGAGATGGAGTAGGAGAGATGGGCTGAAGTCATTTTATGGAGAACTTTTAACTGGAAGAGACAAAAAGAAACTATGCACTGAAGTACTATTGCTTCATAGCTCTGTTTCAAAGCATTTAGAAAGGATGGATTGTTCATTTTGTCCTTTACTTTGGATAGCGTCATATAAAAGAGCTTCAGTCTCAGGAAATGTGTTACTCAAGTAAAGGTCTTGTTAGTTCTGTGCTAATTCAAGTAACATCTAAAAATTTCAACCTTTTATATTTTATCCTACCAGGAATCTTAAAAATCGCAGTAAGCAAGCTTAAGGAAGAGGCCATTGTTTTGGAAATTAAGTCAGATATATTACTTATCTTGTCTGGTATTTGTGAAAATCATAATCAAAGGAAGGTATGTATTCACCTGAATTAATAAACTATATGTTATATGCCTCTTAATTATCTAAAATAATGGAGGACAGTATTAGTACAGTACAGAATTAGTATTGCCCACTCTCGCAGAGAAGTATAAATCCCAAAGATAAAAAATACAGTCTTAATCAATTAGCAACAATAGTGGAGACCATGGAAGCAAGATATAGTAGAAGGTGACAGGTTGCAAAATGAATGGTGTAGGGAGAGGCAGCCCTGTGGCAAGCTGATAATCCATGCTACAGAAGATAGCTGTATCAATGATCAAAGATTGGTTCTGTCATCAGATTTGTATTTAACAGTTATTACAAAACAAAAACAAAAAAGCCTCCCAAGGTTGTAGAATTTTAATCTTAGAAGTCAGTTGTACTCAGCAAAGGACTGGCCTTTTGTCTGTAATGGGAAGAGAGGGAAAGAAACAGGGACAAACAGGAATTAAATGTTTTATTCCAGAAACATTGTCATGTAGTTTAATCCCATCTCTTTAAGCTATTCATTTGAAAGAACTAAGTACAATATCTAAGATTGAATAGGTACAAATAAAAAAAAAGCAACATTAAAAATGTGTTATTTTCTCAACAATGTTTTGTTGAGGGTAGAAAAGTAGGATGAAGAAAAATAATGAACACAATATATGTTAATTTCAAGAAGTGATTTTAATAAACCTTTCATAAATAGGAAACATTTGGAACTGAAGGAGTGGATATAATTCTTCATCTAATGAGAGTAGACCCTAAAAAGTTTCAGAGTGGATTAGGTCATAACCGACTTCTTTTTAGTACATTGGACTGCTTGTGGTAAGTATTTTGCAGTAACTATGGCTTGGTCCTGTAGAACAATGGAGGTAGAAATTATCCGTAGTCAATTCTTCACTATTTAAACCATGCCAGAAAGTTGACTCTACCACTTTTTTTTTTTAAATCCCAAAGAACTAAAAGCTTCTTCCTTATGCCTATGGTAAAGCAGTTTAGTCTCTCTTGATCTTAATTTCAGAAAATTCTTTCCATATCTATCCTAACTCCCTTCACATCCCAAGAGAAACAAAGCTATTTAACATTACTCATACTTCATGTACTTGATGTCTGTTAAGTCCATTATCAATCTTCTCTTCAGCAGACTAAAGAAATTCCTTTAACCTCTCTTCATAAGTGCTGTTTCTCAAACATTTTGATGATATTTTTGTTCTTAAACAACTTCACCCATTACTTCTCTAAACAGTAATCTTCTAGATGGAGAAAATGACTTAATGCTTATTATTTAAGACTTAACCTTTCCTTTTTGATTCTTTCTTCAGCGTAGTAAATTCACACGAGCTACATGGCAGTAAACTACACATGGCAAGCTAATTCTCATCGTACCCTTTCAAATACACTGTATACAGTAGTTTGTAGGACTACTGAACTCATTTACAAATATACAGGGGCAAGGGGCAGGTCTGCCAGCAATCCCTCAACTGTAGAGAAGAGAGAGCATGAGTTCCTTGAGAGCCGATTCTTTTTCCTCTAAATTTGGTCTGTAACCCAGTGCCTGTCATAATACTCTGTGCGGAATTGGGTTTTGTGAGTGTTTGTTATATTGTGTTGGTGAAATGAGTCTCTATATAGGATTTCCAATTAGATTTAGAAGAGAGTACAAATCACATCTTTGTGGCTTACGCAATGTTTTCATGAAGGATAGTATGTCTTATGGCCTGTTAATATAGACTGCATAGATTGTACAGTCCTCTCTTGGGTGTAAAGGTTAGCTTCACTGACAAAGGTGGGGTGCCCTTTTCTGTCAATTGACTCCCTAGTGGCACGTAAAAGTCCCGGACTCTATCAGACTAAGTACTTAGCCCACAGATTCACTCTAAAATATATCTCTTTTAAAACCTTTTGAAACAAGAACAGGCATTTTTTTTTAAACTCATAGGTATGTAATTATGCTCTCCTTCCAATAAGTTGTGACAGCAAGTCTGGGTTCATTCCTTATGTGCCTACATTCATTGTTATTAACATATCTTGAGAATGTAAATATTGATTTTTAAGAAGATAAATATACTTATCATTTTTAATAAATTAAAAACACCCTTTGCATCACCTATATCCAAATTTTATTTTTATATCTTGAGAGCAACAATTCTTTGGCTTAAGGGAATGGCTTAGATTTCTTTTGGAATGCCTATGAAATGAACAAAATGTACCATAAATTGTGTTCATGTCTATTTAGGTGCTGTATTTTGGGATGTTATTCCTTAGAAGACTACTTTCTTGAGAAAGAAGGTATTTTTCTACTTTTGGATCTGCTAGCTGTAAGTATTGCAACAATAATAATAGCAAATAACAATAACTAACATTTATATGGTACTTACTATGTATCAGGCACTGTGCTAAAGTGCTTTATAATTATCTCATTTGATCCTCACAACAGCCCTGGGAGGTAGTTACTATTCTTATCCCCATTCTTCAGATGAGGAAACTGAGGCAAACAGAGGGTAAGTGATTTGCCCAGAGTCCCAGATAGTTAGTGTCTGAGGTCAAATTTGTTCTCTAATCTTCCTGACTGCAGACATAGCTCTATCCATTGTACCTCCCAACTGTAAGAAATACAAAACAAAAAAATGTGTATAGGTATTCTCAAAAAGTATAGCTCATGGGATATACATATACATACATACATATATCTATATATACATCAAAAGCAATTGAATTTTCATATTGGCTAGTCATCTCCTCTCAGTAAGAAAATCTACTTAGAAACCAAATTAATAGTCTTAAGTTTTCTAATAACAGAGTTTCAATAGGTAGGTATATTCCAACAATAGTCAAAGTACCTAATTTTTGCTCCTAGTCATAACATTTATCATAGGATCATAGGATTTAAAAGTAGAAGGGACCTTAGAGATCACCTAATATAACCCTTTTTATTTTAGAGATGAGAAAATTGAAATCCCAGAAGTGAAATGCCTTGCCCAAAACCACACAAGACTATCCAAAAGTTTTATTTGAATTATGATTTGTTCTCTCCAATTTTTACATGTTCAGAGATATTTCCCATTGTACTACATACATGATTTCTTTCCATTTAAACAGATTATCCCAAATATTATTTAATTGGATTTTTTTATCTGTAAGAAAATCATTTAGAAAAAACATACAGAAACATTTCACTTTGGTTCTAAAGATAGTATTTCTTTGAATTTCTTTCAACTTTTTCCTTCTCTCTTTTTCTTTATAAAGTTAAACCAAAAAAACTTCTGTAATCTAATTCTTGGCATAATGGTTGAATTCTGTGACAATCCCAAAACCTCTGTTCATGTCAATACTTGGCGAGGGAAGAAAGACCAGACAGCTGCCAATCTCTTAATTAAGTTGTGGAGAGAAGAAGAAAAAGACTTAGGAGTAAAGCGTGATAACGATGGGAAGATAATTGGTAAATATAAGCATATTTTAAAAATATTTATATTTTATTTTTCCCCAATTGTATGTTAAAACAATTTTTAACATTTTTTAAAAGTTTTGAGTTCCAAATACTGTCCCTTCCCTCCATGCTCCCTCCCTGAGACAGTAAGCAATCAGATATAGGTTATACGTGTACAATCATGTGAAATATTTAGTTTTAGTCAAATTAGTCATTTTGTACAAGAAGACTCAAAAGAAAAAGAATGAAAGAAAGAAAGTGAAAAACAGCATGCTTTAGTCTGTATTCAAACAATATCATTTCTTTCTCTGGAGGCAGATAGTATGCTTCATCATTAGTTCTTTGGTATTGTCCTAGATCATCGTATTGCTAAGAATAGCTGAGTCATTTACAATTCTTTATCCTGCAGTGTTGCTGTTACTATGTACAATGTTCTCCTCATTCAGTTCACTTCACTATGCATCAGTTCATGTAAGTCTTTCCAGGTTTTTCTGAAATCAGCCTGCTTGTCTTTTCTTATAGCACAATCATATTCTATTACAATTGTATACCACAGCTTGTTCAGCCGTTCCCCAATTGATGGGCATCCCCTCAATTTCCAATTCTTAGCCACCACAAAAAAAAGCTACTATAAACATTTTGTACAAAAAGGTTATTTTCCCTTTTTTTATGTCTTTAGGATACAGATGTAGCAGTAGTATTACTGGATCAAAGGATATGCAGTTTTATAGCCCTTTGAGGATATTTCCAAATTGCTGTCCAGAATGGTTAGATCAGTTCACAACTCCACCAACAATGTATTAGTGTCCCAGTTTTCCCACATCCCCTCCAACATCCATCATTTTCCCTTTTTGTCATATTAGCCAATCTGATAGGTATGAGGTGGTACCTCAGAGTTGTTTGAATTTGCATTTCTCTTATCAGTGGTGATCTAGAGCATTTTTTCCTGTCACTATAGATAGCTTTGATTTCTTTGTCTGAAAACTGCCTGTTCATATTCTCTGGCCATTTATTAATTGGGGAATGACTTGTTAAATATAAGCATATTAATAACAGTGAATAGATTAAAGGAAAAATAAACAAAATATACGTTTTATGAAAGAGGTATTACAAGGTATCAGAAAAGCATGAAGGAGCTTCATCCTCATTTAGGATGAGTTGAAAATACAGTAAATCTTTCCGCCAAAGTGTTGGCAGAAGCCCCCAGTTATTGGCAAATCACTTGTGTTGGCCCCTTGCATAGGTATTTGTTTCTTTTGCTTTGTTTTCTCTCTGTGACAAAATTATATCACCCTTGGACGGGCTGTTAATTTTAGGATGATGTTCATTCTCCCTGTCAAAGTGGAATTTTAGAAATGGCAAGGATCTGAAATATAGTCCAATGCCCTCAGTATGTAGATGAGTTCAAACCTGTGTCTTCTGACTCGGAAGTCCTGTATACTCTCCACGATACTGCCCCACCGAATGAAAAGCCATTGTTGTTCTGAGTGTTTACCCTAAATAACACCTGGTGAATGTGTAAATAGATCCCCCAGAATCCCCTTTGTCCTAGCTGTCATGTGCTCAAGATTTATATTGGGGCCCACTGCGCAAGAGACTGAGCTGCAGGGCACCAGCCCCAAGGGACAGTCAACTGGACCCCAGAGATGGACTCCACAGCAGACTCCTTTGCTTTTAAGCTCTCAGTCTCCCATGTTTACACTGCAAGAGATCAGGAAAAGGCTCATTGCCTTTGTGAATTTTCTAACTCTTACAAAGTAAAATGGACCTTTCAGATATCCAGGGGCCGAGCCAAGATGGCAAAGTAAAAGCAGTGACTTGCTTGAGCTCTCCCCCAAACCCCTCCAAATACCTATAAAAAAAATGACTCTAAACAAATATCTTTACAAAGTGAAATGTGGATCACTAAAAATCTGAAAGACTTTGTGCCACTTTTGTACTATAAAACCTGTCAAGAGAATTGGGTCTTTGTATGTAAATACTTTTTAGGGGCACCTCACTTTACTAAATAAATGTGTTCTTAAAAGTTTGCATAAATTATTTTTTGTAAATTGAATCAGGCTTTCCTATTGACTTACATTATTGTTTCAGATGTGCTTTATCATCATTTTAACTGATTTTTTTTCATTTGTCATTGAATCCTAATATTATGACTTTAGATTTTTCTCTTCCCTCTATCCCCCTGAAAACTACTCCATGTCTTTAACTTGTATGCCGTGTAATTAATGATAAGTAAGTCAATATATCAATTCATTAAGAAATGTTGAACTCTTTAAGGAATCTTTTGGGAAATGATGAATCTTTTCACAAAAATCTCTTGCTTGATTTGTTTTGTAAGTTTAATAAATGAATTTATATTACATTCTAGTAACATAGTAACCCAAACTCTATTCTTACAAAGTAAAACTAGAACTAATAAGTGTTGCCTTGATAGGAAAGTACCTTGCATATAGTTGGCACTAAATAAATGTTGAATGTAATTGAATAAAAATGATTTTTATTTAACATAAAAATTTTTATAAGTGAATAAATGCTTCAAAGGAACATGAGCTTAAAACATTTTTTTTTCTCTGTAGTTTACTATTCCCTCTGAAGCAATGCTTCCATAGCTAATTTATGCATGTAGAGGTTTGAATCACACAATCTTAGGGTTGTCAGTTTCCTCAGAAGTCATCTTGTGCAAGCCCAACCTCAATTACCAGTGACTTCTGCAATATCTCCAACAATCCTCCAATTGTTAGAAAGTGTTTCTTACATTAGGTTGGCATTTACTCCTGTGTAGCTTTCACTCAGTGCTCCCAAATCCCTTCTCCAATTCCAGGTCAAGAAGGTTTACTCTCTTTCCCCATTGGTAGTCCTTCACACTTTGAAGATGGCTGTCATCTCCTTCCCACATCTTTTTTCTCTCTCTAAACATCACCAGTTCCTTCCACAGATCCCTAACAACAGTCCTTAGTCCTGTATAACCTCAGGACCCCTGGGCCTTACCACCCACCCAACACTGAGCCTGCTAGGTTTCTGGGCCTTTCCATCTGCCCTGTAGCTGACCTCTCTGTTTTGTGTTGTCCACCCCATTCAAGTGTGAGCTCCTTGAGAACAAGGGATTCTCCAGATTTCTATTTTTGTATTCCCAGTACTTAGCACAGCTGGCTGGGTACACAGTAAACAGTTGATGGGTACCTTCTCACCCATCTGTCCATTAATTCCTGTCACTATCCACATTGTCCCTCCTTGGGTGAATTCATACTTTGTAAAGCAAACTATACTTTGCCCCCATTCCTCAATTACCACAAATCCCACATTAATAAAGTACAGATTAATGACATGTAATATTTATAGAGTTCATTAATGATATCATACTACAAATGTATATTTTTTCCTAACAATCTTTTTGTTCTTATTGTAATTTTGTTTAAACCCTAATTGCTCTGTTTATTCATTTTTAAGTGGAAGTTATTTCCCTTTAACAAACTTTGAGTTCCTCCTCTTAAAATAGCAAGTTAGTCATCTTTATTAGTACTCATTATTGAATCATAAAATAATTTTTATTTATATTATAACACATAATAAACAAAGGAAGAGATATCGTTCTTAACCTGATATTATTTAATAAGTATCAAAATTAGAATAGATAGTTCTATGGAAGTGCCCTTTTAAATAAAATAATTTTGAAATCAATTTCATGTTTTAAAGAATGAAAATGAAAATTCTCAGATTTTCTCCTGAATAATGGAAAAAAAACCAAGAATATAGACTTAACATTTTCTTTTCTTCATGGTGTATATTATTAATCTATTAAATATATTTCATAAAAAAGAAGATAATTGCTCTAATAACTGTAACTCTTTCTCTTGTTTTATTTTCCATGATTTCAACAATTAGATGCAAAGAAACCTCTAATTACTAAGTTTCAAGAAGACCAAAAAGTCATTCCAATGCCTGCCAGCTGTCCTACTACTTCAATCATGGAGGTCTCTGAAAATATCAGAGCAAAAATTTATGCTGTATTAGGCAAACTAGGTAAGAAGTTAGCCAGACTCATTGAAATGACCAAGTGGTAAAAGACATTGCATAAGGTCACAATCCTTGGAACTCATATTTTGGCCCAGTAACTTGTTACTGTTCAGCCTTTGCCTCTGTCCATTGCCATCCCCACAGCTACAATGGTTCCTCACATTTGCGCGATCATTTGCTTTCACTTCTGTATGTGTTCCTCTCTCTTTCTCCCTCTCTCTCTCTCTCTTTTCCTTTTCTCTTTCTTCCTCATTTCACTCTCTGCCTCCCCCTACCTCCTACTCACATCCCACCAAGATCTCACCTAACAGTTATGGGCCTAGGCCCCTTTAAGTCCCTGTTGGGGTGAATGTGGCCCTTCCAACTAATTTCTATCTATTCTGATTTATCTCCCCCAATTAGAATGCAAAGTCTTTGAAAGCAAGCACTATTTCACTTTACCCTTAGCACAGTGCTTGGAAAATTGTTAAGTTCTTGTTAAGTGCTTTTCCATCCCATCTCCTTTTATCTAATTGTATTGTAATCTAACCCACATCTCTACATCTTTTCCAATGAGCAGAATTTGAGATATTGTCACATGCTTTGATAATACTGTCTGCAACTTTCCTCACTCTGCCAGTCTGCCAAATATAGTTAAAATAAAGAAAATGAGATTATTCTGTAGGTCTGTTTTTCTTCAAAGTTATACAGGTTTGTTTTGTGATCATTGCTTCCTTTTCTAGATGTTTGTTAACCATCCCTTTAGTGATACCCATTAGAATTTTGCCAGGAACCAAAATCAGGCTCATTAACATATAGTTTGTGACTCCATTTTCTCTTCCCTTTTATGAAGTTCAGCATATTTGCCCTTCTCCATTCCTGGAGTCTGTCTCTGTCTCTGTCTCTGTCTCTCTCTCTCTCTCTCTGTCTCTCTCTCTCTCTCTCTCTCTCCCTCTGTCCTTTCAAAGATCACTAATAATAGATCAGCAAACACCTGCCACTTCTTTCAGTAGTCTAGGATACATCTGTGCGAGTTGACTTGACTTTGTCAAGAGCATCTAGGTTCCCTTTTACTTTTTTCTTGCTTATCTTGGATATCAACTCTATTTTAGCCATTTTGGACCTTGCCAGTCCAAAGATCATCCTCCTTGGTAGAGAAAACAGACGTAAAGTTAAAAGAGTGGAATAGCTCTGCCTTCCTTCCAACATTAGTTTGTTTAACCATTCTACCTACCCAGATCAGCAGATTTATTCGTTGTCTTTTCCTTTCCCATGATAGAAAATTGCATCACCACCACAAACCACTTTTTTGTTCTCCTCTCCTTTTCTTCACCAGCTTCAGATAATTATGAGCTTTAATACTTTTGTCACTATGCTTACAGGACCGTGCCATTCTTATCATTGTTTCCATCTTCTGTACATTTTTTTTTAATCTAAATTTCTGAGTGAGTGGCCCACTTGTGTGGACCATCCACAGTCGTCTCTTTAGACAACTCTCCCTTTTCCTTATTGTCAGAATTGTTTCTCTTTGCATCTTGGGATTTTCAGTTATGAGAGCTTCCTGGGCTAACTTTCTCTATAGACTTTTTATCTATGGAATTCTACCTATCTTTTCTCTGAATTCTTTGAAATCTGTTCTCCCAAAATCTAAGATGCATGCCAAACTCTTGAGTTTCCTTTTCTTCTCTATAGCAAATTGTAATGTACAGTGGTCTCTTCCCCCCAAAGTTAACCACTGTTTTCATCCCAGCAATAGTTCCTCCTTGTTGGAAAATCAGATCCAGAATAGACTTTCTCCTTCTTGGTTCCTGCACTTTTTGTCCTCTTTTTTTTTTTTTAAAGGCAATTGGGGTTAAGTGACTTGCCCAGAGTCACACAGCTAGTGAGTGTGAAGTGTTTGGTCTGAGGCTGGATTTGAATTCAGGTCCTCCTGACTTCAGGGCCGTTGCTCTATCCACTGAGCCACCTAGCTGCCCATTTCCTGCACCTTTCGAAACTAACAGTAAGGCTACTTCAGAAAATTATTAGCTGTTTTGCCTATGGCAGCAAGGGAGCTTCAGCAGATGTCCGGATACTTGAAAGCCGCCTCACAACTCCATAAAGTCTCTGTGCCAGGCCGGCACTGTCCTTCCCAAACTCCTCATTTAGTCCCTCTTTTTGGTGCAGGCCATCTGTATTTGGCTCCCAACACAATACTGTCTCTTGTTCTCCTTCCACTGATCTTTACCGTGCTTGTCCCCTCTGGTTCCTCACATTCCTCCGAGCGGGCAGTCCCCCCTGGCTCGGGGGCCTTCCTCTTTGCGCAGTCCCCCAAACATGAGGACCGAGGGACCAGCTAATCACACATGCCCTGAGCAAGCAGTCAGAAGACCGATTGTGGAGGAGAAACTACACAAGGATTTCTTCTTAATCTAGAATACTCTATCCCACCACAACTCTGAACTGTTTTGCTTCTTTTAAATAAACAGGATACTTTCCAAGCCTCATGAGAAGCATGAATCTCATCCCAAGTCTCAGTGATATATAGGAGATCAAATCTGTCCCATATGGGAGGATTTCTAATTCATCTTCATTTTTCAGGGAACAGGATAAGGAAGAAAGGACTCTTCCTTGAGCCTGCCTGGGCACACCTGCTGCTTACAATGTTACTCTACCTCTTAGATGTCAAGTTTATTTCCCACATCCTCAACAATTTTCTTCTTGTGTTTGCTCTCATTCTACAATATCTATGAAGTAGGCTCTTTACTTTCACCATTGCTTCTCTACCCATGATATTCTAATCCATAGTTTCCTACTATACTTTAACCATCACCCTAGACTTCCTTTCTTTATATGTTCAGCTGCTGTAACCATTCCTAACCCTGGATATCACCCACTGTCCTTTCTGTTCTCTTGCCCTTCAGTTGCAGAATACTATTAAAGAGCTATGCAGATGTGGCCCACTACAAAGTAATGCAGTCCATTTTCCAGTGCAGTACCTACCCAACCAACTGATAATGTACGTGTAAAGCACCTAGCAAATCTAGCCAGGCCACATCTTCATCTGACCAAACCATATACAGCCTTATGTTGTTTTACTATGTCTCCCAAAATAGATTGTACCCTCCTTGAGAGCAGGGACTCTTTACTTTATTCCACTCATGCACTCAGTAGCCAGCAAGCATTCAATTGAATATGTGAAATAAATCAATGATGCACATTTAATTCATTGTATTGAGTTACAGAAGCTAAACTGGGGCAGCCTTCTTCTGTAGGGAAATTCCCAGAATAGGCCCTGCACTCAAGGATCTCCCATTCTATTAGGGAGAATTTTTCAATTCTGAAAAAATAATAGTGAGGATCAACTTAGCAGTCATAATAGGGAATAGTAGTACCATGCCACTGAAGATTCCTTACCACCTACAGAGCTTGTTCATCCCGTTTGGAATCACAATCATGGACTAAGTCTATGAAGTTAGAGATGGAAGGAGCAGGAGAGGTCATCTGATCCAACTCCTTCATTTTTTCTATGAAGAAGCTGAGACCCAGAGTGGTTAAGTAAGCGCCCCAGGGTCACACAGGTATTAAGTTACGGAACAGCTATTCCAATGTGGCTTTTCCCATCCCAAAGTCAGCACTCCTAGAGTCCCTGGACTAATATATTGGTCAACAAAGTCTTTTTGGTACTGGGAGGCTACAGCAAAGCCACAACACCCTCTTCCTCTTCTAAAATAGCCCAGAAATATTCTCTTATTTTCAAAATTGAACCACTGAGCAGAAGGAGTACTTCTTCTCTCCACAGCTACTGTTTAATAAGAAATTATGGGTAGTTAATCAGCACAGATTCATGGGCAGAAAGCGATCAGTCACAGGAGTGAGGTGTTACATTGCGTTGAGACCAAAAGTGGCTAGCTACCAGCATTAATTTCCGTGAAAAGTATGTATTTTCTCATGTCTCTCATGCTGTTAAAGTAATTCTTGTTTTATAAACTTCATTTAGATTTTGAAAATCTACCAGGCTTGTCTGCTGAAGATTTTGTCACACTCTGTATCATACATAGATATCTTGATTTTAAAGTGAGTATCCTCTTAAATGATCGTACAATTGATATGCTGCATAAAAACCAGCACTATCAGAAACCTACTGGTAGCTGTGAGTGCTAGATGCTGGCAATATGGGTGCACCACATAATTATTAGCTTCCATAGAATATTTGATATTGTTGTAGAAATACATCTATACTTATTTACATCCTCTTCACAGGACCTTAGTTCTTTTTTATTCAGATTAGTGGTTTGTGTAAGGATGTAGAGAATTAACATATAAAAAGTCAAATAACAATTATAGACTGGGCTTAGTTAAGTTTTTTTAATTAGTTTTTTATTGATATGTTGGATTTTTTACATCACCATAATTTCCTAAAATATCCCTCCCCATCCCTCCCAGTAGTTAAGTTTTTTTAAATTAGTTTTTTTATTGATATGTTGGGTTTTTTACATCACCATAATTTTGTGAAATATCCCTCCCCACCCCTCCCAGAGAGCCATCTCATAAAACAAGTAATATTTTTAATGACAAAAATAAAAGAGAACAAAGAGGGAACAAGTCAGCCTGGCTGATCAGTATGTCAGAGAAGTCTGAATGTTTGCAGTGTGTAGCACTTATATCACCCCTTCTTCCAAGCCAGGCTGGCTTGTTATGAGTAATTTTGCAATGTTCACTTTGGACTTTTTTTTTCTGGTGGTTCTTACTGTTTCTGTTGTTGTAGTCCTTGAATGTATTGTTTTCTTAGTTCTGCTTACATTACACTGGGTTGGTTCGTAGAGATCTCTGTGTGCTTTTCTGTATTCATCACTGTCGTCATTTCTTACAGCATAGTAATATCTCCTTACATTCATATACCATAGTTTGTTTAGCCGTTCTCTAATTCTTTACTATCACATAAAAGTGTTGCTGTAAATATTGTGGTATATCCATGGGGACTTTTCTGTTGTCAGTGGCCATCCTGGGGTATAAGGCTAGTGTTGGAATATTTAGAGGTAGTCACAGTGTGGCACAGTGGATAGAGTGCCAGACCTGGAGTTAGAAAGACTCATCCTCCTGAGTTCAAATCTGGCCTCAGATGCTTACTAGCCATGTGACGCTGGGCAAGTCACTTCTCCCTGTTAGCCTCAGTTCCTCATCTGTAAAATGAGCTGGAGCAGAAAATGACAAACCACTCCAGTATCTCTGCCAAGAAAACCCTAAATGGTGTCATGAAGAATTGGACATGATTGAAATGACAGCTCTAAAAGTAAAATACTATATATGGTTCCTGACTTCCCACAACCCCTCCAACATTGACTATTCCCATCTTTTGTCATCTTTGCCAATCTGCAAGGTGTGAGGTGTATCCCCAGTGTTGCTTGGACTTTGTTGATATTCAGTCATTTTCAGTCATGTCCAACTGTTCATGACCCCATTTGGGGTTTTCTTGGCAGAATATTGGAGTGGTTTGCCATTTCCTTCTCCAGCTCATTTTGCAAGTGAGGAATCTGAGGCAAACAGGATTGAGTGACTTGCCCAGGGTCACACAGCAAGTGTCTGAAGCCAGATTTGAACTCAGGTCTTTCTGATGCTAGGTTTGGCACTCTATCCACTACACCTATTTGGATTCGGAGGAGAAGGAAGAAAAAAAAGAGGAGGAGAAATGGGGCATGATTTTGTTTAGTGACAGGTAGTGATTTAGAGCATTCTTTCAAGTGACTTATTAGTTTACAAATCTTCTTTTGAGAACTGTTTGTTCTAATCTTTTGACACATATATTGGAAAGTGACTTTTGGTCATATATCCCTATACTTGGGTGTTTTTTTTTCTTTTTAATGCTTTTAATCAGTCAGTAGTTGGAATTAAGCTCTAAAAAGTTTTCTACAGTTATACATTCATTATTTTATGAATAGATAAAAATAATATATTTCATTATTTTACTATCACTTCAGAGCACTAACTAGAGACTTTGCCTTCTCTGCCTTATTTTTTCCCCTTTCTCACTATGTAGTTTTTTGTAAAGTACCCCTAAGGTACTAGAGAGTTGTTTGGTTCCTGTAAATATTCTCTTTCTTTCCTAAGCAAATCTAAGCAGCGTCTTCCCTATCCATTCTCCTTCAATTTTAGAAAAATTAAAATTAGATTTCTTTCCTTTCCTGAATTAATGTGATTTGATCTTAATTTAAGTAAATTTTCCAATATTCAGCAAGTGCAATGTAAGGGATTTAATCTGTTTTATGAATAATTTACTTTCCCACCTGGTATAAGCACATTTCTCCTTAGCACAGAAGGAAGCAAGTGCTAAGCACCCTCTAAGAGTCATTTTAGAGGTCCGGTCTCATTTGTGACTTGGGGAGTAGAAACAAGGTAGCAGAAGCCAAGGCAATGTTTCACTGCTACTACAACTCAGAAAATAGTGGGGGCCGTGAAACAGAAGGCAATAGCAAAAATGTTGCAGTAAGAGTTGTGAGGCTGTGGTTAAATTGGCTATTCACTTGACCCTATGCAAACTATTTAATATGTAGCACCCCCTTCTGTTACAAATAGATTCCTACTAATCTGTAACTGCCCTAAAAACATTCCCAAGAAGTAACAGAAGAAAATCTGACTAAGAACATAGTATTGCTAAGGAGTCGATTCCCTAACAAAGACTGGGATCAAATGGGATAAAATCCAACATTTATTTGTACTCATCATAAGGCTTAATTTCTTATAAAAGACTGGAGAAATATGGAATGAAATAAATGAAGAAGTAAAAGCTGAACAATTCAGACCCATCAGTGCCGATAAAGAAATACTGGAAGCTGTTACGGTAGCTTCAGAAAACATTGGGAAAATGGTGGCTGCGCTGCAGAACGAGATGGTTGAAAGCCAGCGGAACCAGGACATGCACAGTGAACAGAAAGCATATATAAAGGTGAGCTAGAGAGGATGTAGGTAAAAGGCCATACTCCTCTCAAACATGACCAATCCGTACAAACCTGCTTTATTTAAGATGTATAAGAATATTCTTTTTCTTTTTTTCTTACTTGTTTCTAAGTCATCTCTCAGGTTTTAAGGTAAAGATTTGGAGTTAAAAACTCTAGTTTCAATATTTCAAATCAATTTCATTTTCTGATGAAATCATAACCTATATTAAGCTCTTCAACTTTCCATTTTCTTTATTTATAAAAAGAAATAGAATTAATGAGTGCAGTATTACCTCAGAACTCAAAGGAGCTTCTGCTTTTCATAAACCAAAGAGACAAGACTGGAGAATATACATGCAGCAGGACCTACTATAAATGAATGATGGACCACGTTGGCAATAAGGCCTCAGATATTTCTGGAATACTATTGATATTCTGGACTTCACTGGATTTGCCTAAGATTCATACGCTTTGAGTTCTTTTTTTTGTTTGTTTCTTAAGGCAATTGGGGTTAAGTGACTTGCCCAGGGTCACACAGCTAGTTAAGTGTCAAGTGTTTGGTCTGAGGCCGGATTTGAACTCAGGTCCTCCTGACTTCAGGGCCGGTGCTCTATCTACTTTGCCACCTAACTGCCCCCTTACTTTGGGTTCTTTTATCAAATGCATCACTGCATGACCTGAAAATCACTTTAACTTCATACACTTTGATTCTTTTGAGGATAACAATGTTCGTCATGTACCAACAGTCCCAGAAATATAAGAATCAGAGAAATATGTAAAACACTTCAACTGAGTAGTTAAGGAACACTTTCATTCTAAGATAAAACTAGTCAAATGGGTCTTCTGTGATTATACTACCACTAGTTTTATGAATTGTCCAACTGGTGAGTCTTTTGCTGTGCTCACTGGTTTTGCTTTGATGTCCTTTAGTTTAATAAATATGGCATGAATGAATGAATTTCCATGCCCCTGAATAGTGGGTATCCAGAACTATCTTTAAGGAGTGGAGTTATAAGAAGGGAATCAGTCGTGTGTGTATAAACAGTTATAATGCAAATTAAAGTATGTGTCCAAAGTGCTGTGAGAAATTCAAAAGGAGGTGATGTGGCACACTAAAAAGAGCACATGATTTGGAATCAAGAGAACTAGGTTCAAATCCTGACCCCAACACTTATTAACTTGGTGGCCCTAGGAAGGCCATTTTTACCTTTGACTTTCTTCTGAAGAAACTAAGAAACTCTCAGTTTCTTCTATGCAGTGGGGATAATAATTGTACTACATGGCTCACAATGTTGTTATGAGGAAAGTGCTTGAAAGCCTGAAAGTGTTACATAAAAGTGATATTATTTTCATTCAATAAGAATTTATTGAGCACATCGACAATGTGACAGGCCCTGGGAATACAAAGACAGAAGTGGAAGAGAAAAATAAATTCCATCCTGAGTAATCAGACTTGCTTTAGAAGATCATGGTTGTTATGAAAATAATAATGTCATTTTATATCACTGTTCCTTTAATTGGCAATTCAAAGAGTAAACTGCTCAAAGCTTGGCCATACAGAAAAAAAAGGAATTTTTTCATGGCAAACTTAATTCTATCTTTTGTGTTGAGCTGTATAGTTCCTTTAGCCAGTTTATGAACTGCTGAAAATTCACTTTGGTGAAAAAGAATTGAATCCTTCAAAATCTAGGGCTTTCTAAATAAATACCACAACACCAATTCAGATACCAAGAACCATATTCCTTTACCACATACAGAAATCTTTTAAAATAAAAAAGTATGTGTACGTCTTTAATCTTTTAAAAATATTTCTCATTACAGATACATGCCACTAATAAGCAAAAGGATATGGCTAATAAATCTTGGGCAAAATTCTTGACTAGAACATCAAATGCTAAAGCTTTAAAGGTAAGGTTTTGAAAGAATTGTGCTAGGCTAACATGCAGTTATGTCCATTCGAAGACTAATTAGACTTCAAAAGCAATTTTTGTTCATATTGCTGGTAGTATTTCTGTACAATAACAGTATAGCCAGAACATAACAGGTTTATAGCAATGGCTTACAAAATGTAATTTTCCTCTTTCACCAGAAAGTTCCATGAGTTTCATGGAATGTATTTATTAGAGAGAAATACAGATGGCCTGAGTGGCCCTGAGAGGACCAGAAGGCAGGACATGATAAAAGCATTAAGTGAGAGGGGGCATGAGGGATAGAAAGAGTGTATTTCTGTTTCAGCCTTGTCATACTCCTGCATCCATCATCAGTGGGCTGATTTTTCTGCAAAAAACATTGAGGTGAGGGGTAGAAATTAGGGAACAGTTCTTCCATCTTACCCTGCCTCCTCAACTGTTGGTTACTTCTGTGATCACAAAAAGAAGGTGTTCAATGAAACACAGTAAAGAGAGCTAGGGGAAAAGCTGATGCATATGCTGTATAAGACTGGCAAAGCTTTGCTTCCCTTCTGCTGTTTGAAAACTAAGCACAAGTGGGACAATTCAGACAAATGGCATATATTTTTTCAGTTAGGGAGGCAGAAATCCCAATTTCATAAATGTGAATTCTTTCTTTTCTTTTACACCTTTTCCATTCAATTTTTAGAAATACTTTATTAAGCATTGCAAATCTGTCTCCTACTGTGAGATTGCAAGCATCAAATCCCTGCCTCAAAGCAACAGGCCTAGTCCAGATTCTGGCATTTTAAAAAAAGGTAGTAAGGTAACACAGAGCTACCAGGTGTACCTGTTTTGGGGAGCAGCCCTTCCAACCTTAGTCACAAATCATCCCCAGCTGTTCTTTCAGTTTTAACAAACAATCTAGAGGAGCTGGTCCTCGGCTCTGCAGATCAGTCTTTAACTTCCCCCTCCCTCACTTCCTCCAGTGAATGTTGAGTTCTAATATGACCACAGCAAATTATATTGACTTTTTACTGTTTAATTAACTTTAGGCAAATCATCTAAATTTATGCAAAATAGCATAAAAATCTATACTAATAGATTTAATCCAAAACCTCACATAGCCATATTCCATGAATCAAGCCAGATTCCCCTTGGCCTAGCCTACCCCTTGATTTTTAAGTCAATTATCTTTACAAATGGCATTAACTTTTCCAGATTGCTGCATCTTTATTTAATACGCTGAAGATAAAACTTTCTAATAAAATCCTAATGCCTTTAGAAAGTAAATAAAACTTCCAGATGTGCCTAATGAACAGCCAGAGAATAAATTTGACCCATATAAAATATAGTCTCTCATTCTGAACACATGCTAAAGTGATTGCTGTTGTAGCAATTTGTCTGATTTTCTTTTTTAACTTTTCCATATCTTCAGAAAGCAAAGAAGCTTCAGGAAAAGGCTATTGAGTCTTCCAGACCCAACGAATACCCACAGAATGCCATAATTCACTCAACGGACATCAAAGGCCTGAATATAACAGTAAGATTTTTCTCCCTTAATGCAATTGTCTCTTTTTTTACATAGATTTAGGCAAACAAGTTAGCAGTTACTTCTGAACAGCTTCACACTTTGCCAATGTTTCTCTTTTAATCTTACAAAGGGTCAGGTTTGTTCTTCTCTGGAGCACCACCCCAAATTCAAATTGCAAGAGTAGCCAGTAGTGGTCTCATAGAACTGAAAGTGGAATCCATCTGTATGACTTTTTTTCTTCTATTATAACACATCTGTTAATATCATATGTGGGCCCATGAGAACATAAATCTGTTTTGATGATACAGAAGCAAAAGTTTCAATCAGCACATCATCCTAACAATGGTGTTAGCAGTACTTTTCCCCCCCAGATAATCCCTTCTTAGGCCATGTTATTTTCTTTTGAAAACACAACTGTCATGTGCTGTAACCATAGTAACCTCAATAGCTTGCACTTACGTGATGCTTTACATTCACTAGCTGATTTTATCCTCATCTCAATCCTGTCCAATGCATCCGTCTCACCGCTGCCAAATTGACATTCCTAAAGCCAACGTGTGACCGCTCATCAGCCTGAGGCCTCCCTTCTTGCCTCTCACGTGAAAAACACGCTCCACTGTTTGGCCTTTAAAGTGTTTCTCAGAGCTAGAGCCCCAGTCTCCACTCAAGCACCCTTTCCTGGGGTTCCTGCCTTCAAGCAGTATTTCCTATTAGTAATTGTGAGATACTTAAAATGTCAGCTGATCTTTGCAACTCAAAGATTCAGCGAAGTGTTTATTTAGTGCTTGATGTTATCTTTTTAATTGCATTTTTTTATCATGTCTACCTCAAACTGTGCCAGAGTATTTAGAATACTTGTGACTGATTAAAGTACTGAACTAAATACATTTAAAAAATAAAAAAAAATTTACAAGTATAAGCAGGAAAACATTTAGAAAAATACCCATGCTTGTAGGACAGTAGAAAGTTGCCAAGCCAAAAGCTTTGTGCCTAAAACCTTGTGTACACATTTTAAAACAGGAAAACAGTGATGGGAAACTCTTTGCAACAAAGATAGAACAAAAACCAAATGGGCGAAGCGCTTTAAAGAAGGCCTTAAAAGACCCACCTCCTCAACAGGATGTTTCTGTGAAACATGTCAACCAGGAAAACTTGACACAGAATTCTCTCACGGATACATTGGAAGCTCAGACCAAAAAACTAAAAAAAAAGACAACAAAAGATAATCAAATCACAACAAAAAATGCTAAAAGCACTTGAAACCACAACCACTTAAAATTGAACAATTCTGTCATAGTTAGAAACAAAAGCTGCCAGTGATGAGTGGATCTACAAAGTAAAATGCATGTGTACATATTTAGTGTGTGTGTGTGTGTATACATATGTATATACATACATTCATATCTACAGAGAAAGCGTTCAGTGTAAGAAGAATCACATAATCGATGTCAGAAAAATCATCTATAGTCTAATATCACATGGCAAGAAGAGGTTTAATGGATACAAAACTTTAGGAATAGTACCCTGGATTTAGTCCCAGTAGAGCTTTTGTCTTCCAGGCTTCCACACGTCGGCGGTTATCCCCAACACTTCAAAGATCTATGGTTTCATTATTATGAGTTCTTCCACAACGTCGATTTGAACACTTCTGTAATTTGAAACAACTCTTCCAAAATTGCTGTGGTCAAAAAAATTCATCACCCTAGAGCCAACCTGATAAACCCAACCTAGGTGAATCCTCTGCCAGCAGACATAGAGTCCATCACTAGGCCCTTCCTCAAAGGCTTTCAAGCTTGACAGGCCCTACCAAAGCATGTAATGCTGGCATGGTCTTTAAGAACCTGGGGCATTGCCTAGGTCCCCACAGAAGACTATGTAGGTTAGCAGACATCCCCACCACCATCAAGGACTTTTTAAAAACATTTGAAAATTTGTGAAAACATAAAACATGCAACTTTCAGTTTTTTAAATTCCAGCTTATGCTGTCAGTAGCCTGGGTCATATCCAGAGATTCATCTTCATATTCACCCCTTCTTCATATTGAATCCAAGTTGGAAAAGCATTCTGTTGCTGGAGTACAGCTGAATACTTGCGTCGCATATACATATATGTGTGTGTATGTATATTTGTATGTATGTATGTATATGGTGCACAGAGCAAAACAAATGCCTATTTGGGAAGACTATTCAGCTAATCCAGTGTGGGTAGATGCTAGATTTTATCAGTCTGCACCACCTACCTTCCCCTTCACTCCACACACACTCTTACCCTACCTGCCATTGGCCTCAGCAAGGTATCATTTCTGGCATGACTTCTCTTTCCAATTTATCCTACAAATGCCAATTGTTTGGATCCAGACTCAGACCCCTATCTCCCATTTCCTCTGGCATAAACTGATTCAAGTTTTCTTCAAGACCTTGACTTCACCCAGTGTACTTCCTGTCTCTCCAGCTTTGGGCTATACTTCTCAGGATCCCGCTAAGGGATTCCTAGCCTTTTGCTATTACTGTGATAATATGTAAATCTTCCAAGCTACATTTCCCAACATCCCTCTTCTGCTGATTGTTAAGTACAGAAAGGCTTCTCTCCAAGCCTGTGGGCAGAATCACTAGAAGGGAAAATGTTTTTGCTTAGTATTTAAATGGATCTATAGGCATTTTATTGCAAGGAGTTCAGATTTCAACCCATTCTTGATTTCTTATCTTGTCTGACTCTTATTCATATCCTTCCTTCATAGGGAGAATAATACAACCCAATGTTCCAAGAGATTTTTTCTTGGTCCTTTAATATTACCTTGGTACAAATGCAGCCCACAAGCCCTCCTTATTTTATCTTTGACTCATTGCATGAGTGACTCACCTCATTTTCTGATCATACATCTCAAATAATATCTTTTATAACATTTGCAGATAATTCCCCCTTGGTAATATTCTGCAGCCTGTTTATACTGACATATTTCTCTCTGTTGCCTTTTGTTTGACCTGGAATTTGGATTCTTTGGAGATTGCTGCATTCTGTGACTGATATATAGAGAGCAGGGACCCCAGGAGATTTTTTTTTGTCTGGTTCTATGACTGAATCAGTATAGGGAGCTCACAGGAAGTAAATCTCACTTACCAACACAGATCAGCAACTTTTCTTAAACTTAGGCTTGCAAAATTACCTTAACTAGAAGAATTTGGGTTTTTGTTTTAGGAAAAAACTTGGGCTTATTAAAACTACTGTGCAGTTTTTCCCAAGTGAAGTTCGTTTGCTTTCTTTCCTCTATTCAATATGGCACCCTGTTCAAATACTTGTGCTGATGAACCAGTTCCATGAACTGTCCATCCAGCTGTTGTCTGGACAAATAGGCATTCATCATCCACTTGGTATTTTCTGCATAGATGTTTAGATCAAACTCATTTGAATGGCAATAAATCTCATTTATGTACAGTAGCATTTGCAGACATACGCGCATGGAATTCTTCTGTTTGGATTAAGTACCAAACATCCTCCATGATAGAAGCAAACACATTGGCAAGGATGTAACTCACTTTTTTGGGCATTGCTTCATGTTAGTAATTAGAGAATTGTGGATCATATTTATATCCCACGTGTCTATCGAGGAATCTAGTCTCATCTTAACCTATGCGTGGGTGTTGTAGGAAGACTACATGTGGCTAGCTACATTTTGCTCTAATGTATCTAATGTATCAATGTATCTAATGTTTCAAATAATTTTTAATAATCAACAAACAATATTACCTATACTTTTCTGGAAATTTATGAAAGTATAGTCTATTATAGAAAATTATTTGCAAAATTCTATCATATCATTATTTTTTACCAAGGATATCCTCAGTAATTGTGTAACAGTCCTTTCAAAGATATTGAAGAAATGAAAAATAGGGATAGGCATCAGTAGGTATTGTTTTCTTGATTGCTTTTTTTAGTAATAATATTTGAGAAAACACACATCCAAAAAGTTACTAGTAGCAATAACAGTAGGAGTAATGTTTGGCATAAAGATATTTATTATAGATTAATAAAAGTAGAAGAGCCCTCCATCAATCATCAAATTTATTCTCCTACCACTAAATGGGACTGTGTCCAAATCATCCCAAATAGTCCAGGACCATTATACAACATTGTAGCATGATCGATCTCATTCTATCTCTTGTGTCAATCAAGGATTTTCCTTCTTTGAGGAGTCAAACAATTCATTCCACTTCTTTCATTGTACTGCCCAGCACTTCACAACATTTTTTTTTAAGTAAAAAGACTTGCCTCTTCAATATAGCTTTCACCTTCTTCATTTTGAATCAAAGTTAGAAAAGAATGCAGATTAATCTCATTTCCTTTTATAGTTTCATATGCTAATTAAAGATACTGCCATTGAACTCCCCCTACACACACATACACACACACACACACACACACACACACACACACACCTTTGAGTTAAATAATTTTTGGAAAATTGCAAAATGCTTTTCAGTGGTCGTAAGATACTTACTTCCTAAAAAAAAGGCCTGTGTCTTTAACAGTATTCTTCCAGTGATTCTTTATGACTGTGACAAACAAAACACTAGGAACTTGGAAAAAATCCAAATTTTAGGTGATCCAGAGTTTGAAAGGGGTGCTTCTGTATGCCACAGCAAATTAACAATGATGACTCTCACACAGGGAGTGACATAATAGATGTCATCAAGTACATATATGCAAAGAAGAAGGGCGAACCAAAGAGTAAGACCATGAAACAATATATCAACAGTCAAAATGCTGCATTTGTACGTTTGGTGTATTAAAAGATTCAAAACACTGGCTACATCCTTTATGGAGGATGTACATGAAAAGCACAAGAAACACAAGACGAGGAAGGATTGTGTTGTGCAGCAGTGGAAACAGTACCCAGGCCATTGGCATCAAAGACTCAACTCTATGTATGTCACTGAAAATTGATGCTCAGAAACAATCGGTATCAGAACCAATATAATAGCTAGTTGTCACAGTGGATGGTTCACTGAGCTTGGAGTCAGGAAGACCCAAATTCAAATCTAGCTTCAGATACTTACTATTTGTGTGACCCTGGACAAGTCACTTAACCTCTGTTTGCCTCAAGGTTTCCTTATCTATAAAATGGAGTTGATAATAGCATCTCACTCCCAGGTTTGTTGTAAAGATAAAATGAGACAATATTCGTAAAGCACTTTATGAGTGTTAGCTATTATTATCCACAAGGAACAATGGTGTTGATTGCATGTGAACACTGAAAAGAGAGTCAGCAATGCTGTACTTAGCAGAAACGAAGCCACATAGAAGAAGCAGTGTTTGGCAATTATCTGGGGGAAAAAATCGTTGAGTATAGTCGCATATCTTTATAACCATTACTTGCCAATTTTCAACTGAAATCCATGAAAAATTATGAAAGATATGTTTATATGAAAATTTTACCTACTGTCATTTTATTTCAGGATAGCACACATTGAACCAAAGGTATACATTTATATCCTTAATAATGAAACAGTTTTGGTCAAACTTCATTCCTTCGGAAGTTATTATGGAACAAACATACAGGCAAATTGATGAGCTTGATTTAAAACAGAGAAGTCATTTGACTTGGTCAGTGAGTCTAAAGGGAACTTAAAATATTATTTTCAGCAGCCAGAAACACAATGATATCAATAATAACAGAGAAGTTAGGGAAACATCAGGATTTCTGCCTTTTCTCTTCATGACTTATGATGCAGTGAAGCATCCCAAAACAATGCCAGCCTGAGGCAGCCTTGAAAAAGAAAAAACTGGAGGAGATTTGAGGATCACCTATATGGAAGTAATAATTGATGCAGAAGAGGAGTGGGGAAAGTGGCCAACCCTGCAGTGAATCCCTCAAAGAATGGGGGGAAGTGAAGTGGAAGGCCCACCAAAAGGGGTTGCCAAAAGATACAAGTGTAGAAGAGCCAAGAGCATCATAAATCTAGAAAATGAAAAGCATCTTGAGGAATGGGCATTGCGTATTAAAGGTAATCAGGCAGGTAGAATGAGGCTCAGTTAGAGGGAATCAATCCCTTGATCCTGTCTTTTTGGTAGATTGGGAAAGCAAACTAATTATGAGAACAATTAGGGAGTGAGAGGAGAGAACTTAAAGTATCAGTACTACACACAGACAAGGATTGTATATGTGAACAATGGGAATGTAACGAAGGGTTTCTTGGGGAGGGAGAACTAAGGTGATCATTGGTGTCACATGGGGAAAGACAAAATTTTTTCCCCTGAATGTATTTTACATAGACAAGTAATCAAGCATCATAAATAATAACAAGCAGGTGATCAGATACCTGACAATACTTATTTTTCTAGCAACTGCTCTAGATGTCTAATAGGGAATTGTTTAAAGGCCAGCTGAGGTCCTGGGATACTAACAGACAAAATGTGGAGTCAACATGACATTCAGCTCTAGACCAAATTAAAGGCCTCCAGAAGAATAGGATGTTTCATACCACCTCCATGAGACAGGAACTTGATTTCTTTACGCACATATGACAGTGAAACATAAAAACCTAGGCAAACAGTCCTGAGAAAGTCCAGGATCACTGAGACCAATGTGCGTAGCCACCAAACCTTCTGGTCTCTCTGGATGTCATGTCTGTAGTCTTTATAGCGTCTTTTCTGATGCCCTTTGATCATGTGGTTCAAGTACCGCCTTTGTTAAGCCTACAGAAAGTCAGTGTTTTATGTAATGAAAGAGTACATCGTAGGAACTGCCCACCAAGAAGTACTCCCTTTCAGTCACTAGCCAGGTGTCTCTTCAGAAACTCTCTGTCACAAGTGTGAGGTAGACTTCCAAGAAAGCAGTATTCCCACTGGCTTCCAGGGAGCAATTAGCCCATAGACTTCTATACTGCTTTCCTCAAAAGTCTGTGTCTTTTGAGGTGGTGCTGGTCAGGTTTGGAATTCAGCTAAAAGATGAAATAGAATATTACTCGAAATATGAAGCAGCTCTGTGCCCTTAACTTCTGTGTACTCCCAGCCCATCTCTCTGGGATCTCCTGTCATCAGGACTCACCCATATCCCAAGGCCTTGATGCACTGTGATTGGACATTGTGAAAAAACAAAAAGAAGTCAAGCGCTTCTGTGGATCCATCTGCCTCTGGCCTTCTTGAAACCCTGCCCCTGCTTGCCTTCTGAAGTCTTCTGGGGCACTGGCAGGAAGCTCTGAAACACCTGTGTCCTTAGCTCATGAAAAGAAGTAAAGAAGGAGGTGGGTGAATTCAGGACCCTGTCTCTGAATCAAACAGGGAAAATATCTTTGGAAATCAGCCTTCCCTTCTCAGCTCACCAGCCCAACTCTATTCCCAATAGCCAGCAGTCTCAGCACTTTGGATCTCCTTTTGTAGTGGTTCCTGACCACTCTGCACCAGGACCAGAATCTCCTTCACCTCACCAGTCCCAAGAAATCTTAGTCGCTGGTCATTCTAGATGTGGGCTGCAGCAGTAGTGGCCTCTACAACATCCCAGCTCCTCTTGTCTACATCATGGAAGCCCAGCAATTTCAATCCCAATCCAGTGGTGGCTCATTCCTAGTCACCCTCCTGGCAAAGAAATCTCATTCCTTTCTTTACTGTATTGTGGCCTCCTGCCCATAGCAAGTATGGCCCCAATGCCTACGATGAGGGAAGAAGGGCAGTCAGCCTCTTGTGTGTGCTTGGATCAACCGACACCATTTTGCCAGTCTCTCTCTCCCCAAAACATCACCCAGACCCAGAGGAAAATGATATTTCAGAGTGGTAAGAAGGACAGGTATGGGCATTGTTTATACAGAATAGTTTTTATCTTAAGAAAATGTTCTTTTAACAAAGAACCTGTATCACACCATATGTCCTGATTTGAGATTTAGAAATTCAGTATACCTTAATTGATCACCTACTATATTTAAAGATTGTACTAGACCTTGGGGGAGGTATAAATAGAAATGACTCAATCCCTGCCCTTCTAGAGTTCCCAGTCCAATGTAAGACATATACAAAGACTTCATCCTAGCCCTTGTCAACTTCATCCCTTCCCACAGCTCCAGCTATCACATATATAAATGATCCCAAATCAATATTTCTGTCTTGACCTCATGTCTGTGCTCCAAAACTACATCTCCAACCACCTAGAGAACACCTCCACCTAGATATCTCACCTGCACTTCAAATTCACTATATTCAAAACTGAATTCATTATCTTTCTACTACATTTTCCCTTATGGTCACCCTGTTTCTTTTTATCTTTTCAACCGATATTCCTTTTATTTTAATTTCCTTTCTCATTATGAACTTAACAAACAATATTTAAATAAAGAACAGAAAAGAGGATTATATATGAACCTGGGAACTTCAGTTACATAAATTTTGGGACGTTTTGATGTCTTATCTCCTTTTGAACTTCATTCTTTGTGTTTTTTCTTTTCTGTGTGTTTTTGTAATATTTGGTTGATACTGTTTTCTTTCTTGTATTCCTCTCACTACCCACCAATCCCGCACCTCAAAAAGAAGCCCACCCTCATAACAAATAACTAGAGGCCAACAAAACAAATCAACACTTTGGCTCTGTCTAAAAATGTATGCCTCATTCTTCACCTTTTGTCTGTCCTCTGTCTACAAAGAAATGAGAAGCATGCTTCTTCTTAGTCTTCTGAAGTCATGATTGACCACTGCATTGATCCAAGTTCTGAGGTCTTTTAGATGTTTTTCCTTTGCACTCTTGTGGTCAGTATGTAAATTGTGGTTCTGCTCACCTCGTTCTACATCAGTATGGATCTTGCCAGGGTTCTTTGAATCCCTTTATTATGAACACACCATTTCCCAAGACCCATCCCTCTGGAGAACTTTGCTCTATCACCTTCTTCTGTTAATGGGGTTGGCTAGAATGCATAGAACAGTTTTAGGCAGTAGAATGGCAGGGAACGAAAGCCTAAACTTAGTCACAAGATGGCCATAATCTCATGGCTAAAAGCCTTGTGTTCTCTGGGGCTGTCATATTTAATTTTTGACCAATTTCACAAATGAAATTCATGAACCACATATATTTAGCATCAAAAACCCACGAAAAAAATAAAGTCCTGAATGACAGCCCCAGAGGGATGCAGAAGGCAGGACCCCTCGTTGTGTTTTGCTGGAAGACACACAGAATAGCCAGCCTTCTCTTCCGTGATGAATTGAGTGAACAGAGTGACTGTGGGCAGAGTGGACAGTGCTAGGAAAGTGCTGTGGTTAGTAAAGTAGGTGAGGTGCCCTGTCCAGAGTCAGGGAAGCCAGGTTCAAGTACCGGCCCTGCCTATCGAAATGCTTTTCTTCCCCCAAGGCCCAGCTGAGTGTCCACTCAACCTCAGCTGGTATCATTCCCTCACTCCTCAGACTTTTCACAGGGTGCTCCATCTGAACCTTTTCTTTGCCTTTATCTCCCCTGGGTCCCACTTAATCATATTGTCATTACTTTACTATTAGAGTCTAAGTTCCTTGAGGACAAGGATTATCCTTATTCCTCTTCATATGCCCAATGCCTCACACAGTGCCTTGCTTTTATAAATGGTTGTTTTTATTAAAGCAATGAAGCACAACAACCACAATTTGTCCGAGGTAAAATTTAAACCAGGAAGAAGAGGCTCAGACAGTGGGGGGGGGGGTGCACACCTGTAGCCCCAAGTCTCAGGGAAGGCAAAGCAGGTGAATCTTTCCATCTCAGGAGTTCTGACCAGTCAGGTGTGTGCATTAACTTTGGCATCAGTTTGGTGAGCTGCTAGGAACAGGGGACCACCAGGTTGCCTAGGGAGGAAAGAAACTGGCACAGGTTAAAAATGGAGGGAATCAAAGCCCCCATGTAGATCAGTAGTGGGACCAGGCCCAGAGTAACCCCTTTGCTTCTAGCCTGGGCAAGATGAGGAGACTCAGTCCTTTAAAAAAAAAAAGGCTCTGAGTAGAATCTGCCCCACACAAAATAGTAAAAGGAACAGCCTCAGGATTATGAAATCGTAAAACACAAGGGCAGGGCATCCTGAAATGGTAGCCAGTAAAGTACCAAGCATGAGCTGTATGCTCAGTAAATGCTGGCTGATAGAGTGACCGTGGCCAAATAACACGCTCCCTAAACACCAGACGCACTGTTCTACAGGCCTCGCTGGGTTATTGTGGGAAAAATGCTTTGTAAACCATGAAACGATGCGTTAATTTATTGTTAGTCACGTAAGGACTTCACCATGAAGCACCAAGGCCGGCTTATGTCCTGCTCGTCAGAGTTGAGGTTCAGCCCGTGTTCAAGAGGCCGAGGCAGTCAGCAAGAGACTCCACACAAAATGGTGGAACTCTCTGGTTCCTCAAACCCTTCCCCCTATTCTGTCCAGCACTCCCATGCTGCCCCTTTCCATCTTTGAGGAAGGAAAGCACTCTAACATAACTCATTCATATTAAGGCAGTAGTTCTTACATGGAAGTAATAAATACATTTGAAGTAAATACACTGAAGAAAAAAACAAAGCCACCCCCTCACACAGTCATCAGATGGAAAACAAGTGATTCAAGGAAACATGGGCAAAATAAGAAATCATTCCTGGAGGCATTCACTGAGTGTTCCACTTTTTAATCACCCTTTATTTATCGGTTGCCCATGGATACAATAAAAACCCAATAAATGTTTAGTGGATTAATGAATACACAAGGATTATTGGCTAAGGCCTACAGATAAAAAATGTTAATCTATCTCATCTCTAGCTGAGTCACCTCTGCTTCTCCAAAGGAAACTGGGTAGAAATTGTTCCCTGAGGAAAATATTCTAAAAAAAAATCTATGGGCGGTGGTTGCCATCCACTATGACTCCCTACTATATGTATACATCTTTCTTTCTTTTCCTTTCCTTTTACTAGTCTTGTCATTTTTCTCATATTATTTTCTTTTACTTCCTTTCTTTTACATAACCATTTTTCTGTTGTGTTTACAATACCCTGTGGAACATAGAGGTATTTCTTCTCCTCTCCCATCAGTGCACACTAAACATAGTGACAAGGGTTTCTGGTGCCAGCTGACCTATTTACACGGTGACCCTGTGCAAGTCACTTAATGTCTCCGAGGCTTCATGTACTTCATCTGTAAATTAGGGCTAATACTAGCCACCCCCAGTGTGAACAATGCTGAAAAAAATAAGAATGGGGAACCACCTTAGGTCCACAAAGAAATATGACTTTCAAAACGATGTTAGTAACATATATTGCATACTTTTAAGAAATACTCAATTCTTCTCCAACTCTGAAATCTGTTATTAGATTAAAAGAATTATGACCCATTTGAACTGAGAGTTGCTTCTGACTAAATTTGATCCTCTGTCTTTACTTTTGACTAACTAAACTCTAACTTCATTGGATGTCAAATAGTGCTGGGCCCCACTTTTCACGGGGCCTAGAGCTCAAGCGATGCTGTCCTCACTGATACTTGCATTGTTTCTTAATCTACCATATCTTTCTAGACACCAAAACTCCTCTCCGCATCCCACTCACACATCCAGCCTGCCGCCCTCCCATGATGAGATTCCTTACATGCTAAACATTAATCGGTATGTCCCCATGGGACAGTCATTTACCTTCCACTATACACTATGACATCAGGTATCCAACTGGGGAATCTCGAAGAAAATCTGAATACATATATTTTGGGGATAATCTTCAAAGTTGGACTGAAGGATGTTGGGCTTTATCCTGTAATTTTGAAAGATTAAAATGAATTTCCTTTTTCTAGGTTCCCACTGGTCAAGTGATAACTGTGGAAAGTACTCCTGTATACTTAATAGGGGGACCACTAGCAGACACAGACATTGCCCTGAAAAGGCTGCCTATTCAAGGAGGAGCTTTACAAAGAGTCAAAGGAATTAAAATAGAAGATAAGCCAAAAAATTATCACGGTCTCTAGCATCACACTCACTTTAAAAAAAAACTGCTTCTAGTTTTCTAGTGAATAAATATATTTTTATGCAAAATGTTTATGGCAGACATTTAGAATATATTATTATGGTTTTGACAAAGTACTGTGTGGGGCTTGGGGGGAAATGTGTAATTAACCATGTTCTATGAATGTATTTTGTGATTGAACATTTCGATAACATGTAGCATCAGAAATTTAAGGAACTTATTGACAGTCTTTTAAAAGTTCTAGCTGAATAAATTTTTATGTTCTCTCAAACTAAATGACAGAAATATGGTAGTTAATTATTCTTGCCATAATAAAGAAATATTTGTCATTACCTAAACAATTTAAAATAAAGAAAATATTTTAAAAATAGCTTGTTTGTCATCTTAAACTACATACGAAGCCTGGTTTTCCTGGGGCAGGGCTCGTAGACTCACATTTCCCCTTCTTTGGAAAGCACCAAACACAACGTTCGTGCAGAGATGAATCAAATGGTCAAAAGAAGGGGTATGGCAGAGCCATGACCAGATGAGGTTGCCAGCTGCCTAGTAGCACAAGTTTTCTGCCAACCACATCCAGGGCGTTCACCCTCAGAATCAGAGTGAGATACATCTCACATCTTTCCTCTTCATCCTCTCCCCTTTCTTGGTGCAAGCAAGGTTCTGATTTCCTGTTTGGATCCTAGCAATCTTCTGCTTGAGCACACCTGTGGGTCTAGTGGGGAATGAGGTCAGCAGTTCATCCACATTTGGAGATTGGGTTACATGAGAACTACTGCAAGAAAAATGTGTTTCTAGTGCCACAACACAGTATGTAGGGATATAAATTCATTTGTTAAACTAGAGTTTATCAAGAATTTAATAGACCCATGACATTGCATTCAATAGTTTTAGTCATTTTTCAGTCATGTCCAACTCTTCATGACTCCTTTTTGGGTTTTGTGGGCAGATTGGTTTGCCATTTCCTTCTCCATCTCATTTTACAGATGAGGAAACTGAGGCAAACAGGATTAAGAGCCTTGCCCAGGGTCACATTTGAACTCATGAAGATGAGTCTTTCCGACTCCAGGACAAGTATTCTATCCACTGAGCTACCTACCTGCCCCATTTCATTAGATACTGGGATACAAAGACAAAATTAAAAAAAAAAAAAACAACACAGTTCCTAATCAAAAGGAACTTACATTCTGCTAGAACAAGGGAGGGGAACCTTTGGCTTTGAGGCCACATGTGACCCTCTAGGTCCTTAAGTGTGGCCCTTTGACTGAACCCAAGCTTCACAGAACAAATTCATAGATGAAACTTGGATAGAAGCTAGAAGAATATATAGCATTTATGCAGATAAGGAAGTGCAAGTTGATCATGGAGTAAGGGGATACTAACAGCTAGGTATACCAGGAAAGGTTCCCTGTACAAGGTGACATGAGTGAATGTGTCCCAGGCATGTGGGACACCTTGTGTGAGAGCATGGATGTGGGAGATGGAATATACCAAATTCCAAGGAACCAGTTTGGAATAACACAGTGTAAAGGACAGCAACATGAAACTAAATCTGGAAAAATCAACTATAATCAGACTGTGAAGGACTTTTAAGTGCCAGTCTGAGCAATGTGGAGTCGCTGAAAGTTTCTAACCTGGGGAATGACATGGCAAACTTATTCTTATGGTTGTGTGAAGGGCAGATTGAAGGCAGTAGAGAGCTGAAGCAGGCACTTCAGGAGGCTGGTGCAGGAGACCAGGTGAGAGGCATGATGAATGGCCTAACCAAGGATGATGCATATTTGAGTGATGAGAAAGGGAGAGAGAAGGAATGTGGTAGTGAGAGACTAGGCTAGACTTGGCAGTTGATTATGGGGGGGAGGGTGAATCCACTTTACATTTGTCATCTGCCTCCTCTCAAGTGATTGTAATATTCCATAAGATTACTTCTTTTATGACACTAGAATAATTATTTGTTCAATATTTTTGTCATATATATACATATAAACATACTTAGTGAAATATAAATATACAAATCTACTTAGATTGATCAAGACCAATCAGTTACCTATAGATAAAAATCAAAGTATCCTGGGAAACCTGACATACTGTTACTTCTCCAGTATTGATAGAGATCGAAATATACATATTCACATGCATAGATAGATAGATAGATAGATGAATGGATGGATAGACAGACACACACATATGCATGTATAGACTGTCTCAGAAGTCAGTTGAAGAAGACATCAAAGTATATCTTGCCCTCCAACTTATGCTTAAGCAGAAGCCTCCATACAACATCCCCTAAAAGTGGTTTTCCAGCCTTTGTTATGTGACTTCCAATGACAAGCCCATTGGCTTTCAATTCCAGAGAGAGCTGGCATCGCTCTCGGCATTCTTTGACAGCTCCTCATTTCAATGACCAATTCCTTAGTATGAAAAAATTTCTAACTATTACATTGTAAATGAAAAGGGCTACATTCATGTCTCTACCCATTTTCTGCTAATATGCTAAAACTAGGGTGGAGTTTCTCAGAGGGTGGTTCAGACCACACCATTGGAGGTCATAGCCATCATGTGAACTATATTCTGTAGAATTCCTTTGGAGCAAGAAGACTTGACATCCTTTTCCTGAAGACTTTTGCTTTCTGATGATATGGAAAGTTAAGAAAATAAGACAATGTCATCCAGTGTATGACCAAGCAGAACCCTTTTACAACATCCCGCCAAAATGGTTACCCAGACTTTGTTTTATGGCCTCCAATGATGATGATTGAACTACCTTATGAGAAGGCCCACTCTACTTCTCGACATCTCTATTAGAAAGTTTTCCTTATACCAAGCCAGAAATCTGCTTTCAACAACTTCCATAGTGCTATTCTTCTCTCTGATGAAAAACCAATCTAATGCATCTAAGATCTGGCCTCTCTTCCATGATAGCCTTTCAAATATGTGAAGAAAATGAGTATGCCCCTGCTTCTTTAAATACACTTCAGACTCAACATCCCAAGTCCCTTTAATTTAGCTGTGTTTGGACATGCACTGGCTTGCCAACATCCTCCCTAAAATATGCTACCCAAAAATGAATATAGTATTCCTGATACTGTCAAAACAGGTCAAAATACAGAGGGAATATTACTACCTTCATTTGGTACACTCTTTTATAAAGGTACCTAGAATCATAATATCCCAGATTTGAAAGAGTTGAAAGTTATCCAGTCAGGTAGAGATTCATAGATTTACATCTTGTCAACATGAAAAATATGGGTGGGGCAGGGAGAAGGAATGGAAGAAACAGAGGTGGAAGCATGCAAAGTGTCTATTTCACGATTTTGTATGGAACAGACCCCAATTTGGCTATACATACACATACACATACACACACACTACATATGCATTTTTGTGCATATATGTATATGTGTGTGTGCACATGTCTGTGTGTATTACAATATGCATGTGTGTATGTGCACACACATATATGTACACATGTGTGTACAGAGTATATATAAACATACACACTACATATGCATATATATTTGTGCATGCATATATTTGTGTCTGTATATATAACATGCATATATGTATATATACACACATATGCATGTACAGCCTATATGTGTGTATATATATAAACACACACCATACATATGTATATATTTCATAGACAGGCTCATAAAATCTACATATCTAGGTAGTGTGGTCCATTCATTTATAACAAACACTCAAGAGTGCAATAAAAATCAGCTTATCTTTATCTGGAGACAAACGCCATTTTAAAATTTCAAACAGTAAATAAACAAGATATAAAGAGCAGGAAACTCCCAAAGGTAAGTGAGGCCAGTTTGCCAGGCATTGATGAGGCAGAAGCCAGGGGCATGATGAGGAATGAGTGGTGGGGGTGGGACGTAAGTGGAGGAGGGGTAAATTACCAGATCCCAATGCAGAAGCAAATACTGACCAGATCATTAAGCTGGTTAGTGAGCCAAACAAGGTTCTAACAGATCATTACTGTGTTCAGTTCAAGGAAGCAGTGCCCTTCCCTCACAATGCACTGACCCCTGGCCTGATACCCTAGGGCTTCAGAGTCCCCAGGCTTCCTCCCTCCACCACCAGGAGAGCTTCTGCCTCTTACGATCTCTAGCTCTCACATCCTTAATTCCCTTTACCAACATGGCAAATGTCATCTAGCCCCCGCTTGACAACCTCTAAGGAGGGGGACCCCCACCATCTCTCCAGGCAACCCCTTCCCCCTTCTGGACAGCTCCAATTTTCGGAAAGTTTTTTTCTTCACATTAAGATAAAATCGGCCTCTTAGCAACCATCGATTTTTTTTTTTGCCTGCTGGAGCCAGACAGAACAGATCATATCCCTCTTCCTGATGTCAGCCCATCAAATACTAAAAGAAAATTATCATGTCCCCTTGCATTTTCTCTAGGCTACACATCTCCAGCACCTCCAAATAATCCTCATATGATGATTTAGGACAGAACCCTGGGGGACACCTGAATTTAAGGGATTGGAAGAGTGTTAGGACTCAGCAGAGAAGCCAAAGAAAAATCAAAGAAGTAGGAGACTGTGAGATTGCAGTGTCATGGAAGTCAAAGGAGACAGTATTCATAAGGCAGTAATATTCCATGTTCTCAAACGCCAAAGAGAGATGTAGGAGGATAAGGACAGGAGAAAAAAAAAGAGCAGTGGATTTTCTAATAAAGAGGCTATTAGTAACCATGGAGATAGCTATTTCAACAGAATGGTGAGTATGGAAGCCATATTGTAAGGGCTTGAGCAGAGAAGCAGAGGCAGAAATACAAGACACTCTTTGGCATTTTAGCAGAAAAGGCTACAGATTAAAAGGATAAGGAATTTACAGATGGAGGAGGGAGGTTTTTAACCTTTACTGCATTATTCATTTGCAGTTTGGAGGAAGGAAAGGTGATGTTGAACAAGTACTATACTGGAGACAAATCAATAAGCAGACTTTCTAGCTTATATTATTTTTACTTCAAATGTCATTTAGTTCTTTTAAGAATGTATAAAAGGTATTGAGCTTTGCATCTCAACTAGAAAATGAAGCAGTAGGATCCAGGTGCAGAGAATCTTTTAACAGCATCTAGGGCTGGCCTGCCCAAAGGATGTGAGAGCCAGGACAATTCACAATGGGGTGCCTTGTCCTACCCAGATACTGGTATATAGGAAATCAGGTAAAAATGAACATGGAGAGTAGATGACCTGAAGACAAGAAAGAAAAGAGGTGTCACAAAATGTTTAAAGTGGGCGTCAAAGGCAATATGGTATAGTGGAAAGAGAATTTGATTTTAAATCCCAGGAACTGAGCTCTGCTACTTGTAACTGTGTGACTTTGAGCAATGTCACTGAGCCTCAGTTTCCTGACCTGTGAAATGGAGGTGGGAGGTTGGATTAGATAAGCCTTAAACATCCCTTCTAGTGTTGTACCTTTCATCTTGAAAGTGTTAACAGAAGGAGCCAAGATGGCAAATTAAAAACAACCCATCTGAACTCTCATCATCTCCCTGCAAAAAAAAAACAAAACTTTAAAATAATACCTCAAATTGAATTTTGGAGCAGCAGAACCAATAAAATGTCAGGATGAAGTATTTTTTCTGCCCAAGAAAACTTAAGAGGTCTGTGTCTATGACACTAGTGTGGAGCCCACTCACACAGCAGAAGCAGCCTCTGGAGCTCTCAGCCCACAGATGGTAAGGAGATCAGACAACTGGTCTGGTCATAAACAGGTTATAGGGGGCCCTTTGCTGGCACTGGGTACAGTGGGCACTGATTGGCAATTCTATTGCCCATACGTAGTTCTGGATCACAGTTCCAGACTGGAGAGAAGCACTAGGGATCAGTCACAAGGGATCAAGGGCCCTGGGTGTAGTTCCAAGGCAAAGATGAACACTAGCACTTGTGGCTGCAGGGGATCAGGGGCCTCTTCTTGGTAAAGACCAGAATTCAGACAAGGAGAGCACTACCCATAGCTCTCCTAGAATCACACCACCTTGAGAGCTCCAAAAACTTACAGACCCCCAGAACTAGGTCTGAAAACAGTAGCATGAAAACGCCTGAAGCTTGGGACAGTGCCTCCCCACCCCCAAGTGAGCAGAGCCCAATTTTAATATAAAGTTCAAAGTCAAGAGATAGGCTGTAAACAACAAAAAAGAGAATTTGACCATGAAAAGCTACTATGGTGGCAGGGAAGGCCAAGACATAAACTCAGAAGAAGACAACAATGTAAAAACAGTTTCAAAAAAAATCCTCAATGAAAAATGCTAATTGGATCCAAATCTGACAAACATTCCTGGAAGAGTTAAAGAAAGAGATGAGTAGTAGAGGAAAAATCAGGAAAAAGAAATGAGAGTGATGCAAGAAAATTATGAAAAGAGAATATACAACTTGGTAAAAGAGGCACAAAAAATACTGAAGAACAGGACACCTAAAAAACCAGAACTAGCCTAATACTAAAAGAGGCACAAAAATTCACTGAATAAAAGAATTCCTTAAAAAGCAGAATAGACCAAATTGAAAAAGAGCTATGAAATCTCACTGAAGAAAATAATTCCTTAAAAATTAGAATTGGGCAAGTGGAAGCCAATGACTCTATGAGACATTAAGAAACAAAAAACAGAGTCAAAAAAAATTAGAAGAAAATGTGAAATATCTCATTGGAAAAACAACCGACCTGGAAAATAGATCGAGAGATAATTTAAGAATTATTGAACTACATGAAAGACAGGATTAAAAGAGCCTAGGCATCATATTTCAAGAAATTATAAAGGAAAACTGTCCCAATATCTTCGATCCAGAAGTTAAAATAGACATCGAAAGAATCCACCAATCACCTCTTGAAAGAGATCCCAAAATGAAAACTCCCAGGAATACTATAGCCAAATTCCAGATCTCCCAGGTTAAAGAGAAAACACTTCAAGCAGTCAGAAAGAAACAATTTAATATCATGGAGACACAGTCAAGATTACACAAGATTTAGTGACTTCCACATTAAAGGAGTGGAAGACTTGAATGTGATATTCTAGAAAGCAAAGGAGTTAGGATTACAACTAAGAATAATCTACCTAGCAAACCGAGTATGATTCTTCATAGGGAAAAAGGGATATTTAATGAAATAGAGGACTTTTAAGCATTCCTTATGAAAAGACCAGAGCTGAATAGAAAGTCTGACATTCAAACAGCACCCAAGAGAAGTATAAAAAGGTAAACATGAAAGAGAAATCATGAGGGTCTCAGTAAATTTAGACTGTTTACCTGCCTATATAGGAATATGATACATGTAACTCCTAAGAACTTTATCATTATTAGGACAGTTAAAAGGAGTTTACATAGACAGAGGGCATAGAAATGAGTTAATTCTGTTGGGAAAAGTGAAGGAGGAGGAAAAAGGGATGCATTGGGAGAAGAGGGAAGGGAGAGGTAGAATGGGAAAAGTTTTCAGCCAAGGAAAGCTTTTATAGTAAAAGGGAAAATGGAAAGCGAGTAGGGGTGGTGGCAGGCAATTCTTGAACTTCACTCTCATCAGAATTGATTCAAAGAGGAAAGAATATATATATATATATATAGGTGCTCAGTTGTGTATAGAAATATAACTTACCCAATAGGGAAATAGGAAAGGAAAGGGATAAGAGAAGCAGGGGGTGGGGGAGAGGAAGGGACAGGAAATAATAAAAAAGAGGACTGATTAAGGGAGGTAGTGGTTAGAAGCAAAATAGACTTTTGAGCAGGGACAGGATAAAAAGAGAGAGAGAAAGAAATAAAAGAAAATGAGATGGAGAGAAATACAGTGTTAGTAATCATAACTGTGAATGTGAATGGGATGAGCTCACCCATAAAACGAAAGTAGAGAGCAGAATGGATTAGAAACCAGAATCCAACAATATGTTGCTTACAAGAGACATTCTTGAAACAGAAAGATACACACAGAGTTAAAATAAAGGGCTGGAGCAAAATCTAATATGCTTTAGCTGAACTAAAAAAACTCAAGGGTAGCAATCATGATCTCAAACAAAGCAAAGGCAAAAATAGACCTAATTAAAAGAGATAATCAGGGAAACTACATTTTGCTCTAAAAGGTACCATAGACAATGAAGTAATATGTAAAAAAAAATTTACAAGTTTCCTTGAAAATGGCCTAATTTCTCAAATGTATACTGAATATAAAAGAACCAAATTTATAAAAAATAAGAGCCATTCCCCAATTGATGAATGGTAAAAGGATATAAAAAGACTTTTCAGAAGAAGAAATCAAAGCTATCTATAGTCATATGAAATTCACTATTGATTCAAGAAGGGCAAATTAAAACAACTCTGAGTTACTACCTCACACCTATCAAAAATGACAAGTGCTAGAGGAGATGAAGGAAAAACAGGTACACTAATGAACGTTGGTGGAGTAGTGAACTGTTCCAACCATTGCAGAGGACAATTCGAAAGTATGCCCTTAGGTTTATAAAACTGTGCATACCCTTTGACCCATCAATACCACTACTAGATCTGTCTCTCAAAGAGATCAAAAGAAAAGGAAAAAGACCTCTATGTACAAAAATATTTATACCAGTTCTTTTTGTGGTAGCAAAGAATTGGAAATTGAGGGGATGCTCATCAATTGGGGAATGGCTGAACAAGATGTGGCACATGATTGTGATGAAATACAATTGTACTGTGGGAAATGACAAGGGGGGCGGTAGTCTCAGAAAAAACATGGCAAGATTTATATGAACTGATGCAAATGAAGTAAAAAGAACCTGGACATCAATGCACAGTAACAGCAAGGTTATAATGATGATCAACTGTGACAGACTTGGCCACTCTGATCAATACAATGATCCAAGACAATCCCAAAGGACTCATGATGAAAAAATGCTATCCATCTCCAGAGAGAGAACTGATGAACTCTCAGTACAAATTAAAGAATACTTTTCTCACTTTATTTTTCATGTTTTTTTTTAATTATGGAAATATATTTGTATGATTTTACACATATAATTGATATCATATTGCTTGCCTTCTCAGTGGGTGGAGAAGGAGGTGGGAGGGAGGGACAGAATTTGGATCCTAAAATTAAAAAGAAAGACAGAATATTAAAAATAAAATACAATTATTAAAAAGAGTTAAGAGGTTAATGGGGAGAGAGGATGATGATGATGAAGAATTATTGATGAAGAATTGCTAGGAAAAAAAGTAACCTAAAGGATGTCATTAGAAATTTATAACCAGCAAAAGATATGAACAGGCAGTTTTCAAAGGAAGAAATCCAAGCTATCTATAGCCTTATGAAAAAAGTGCTCTAGGGGCAGGTAGGTGGTGCAGCGGATAGAGCTCCAGCCTTGGAGTCAGGAGGATCTGAGTTCAAATCTGACCTCAGACACATGACACTTAGTGTGACTGGGCAAGTCACTTAACCCCAATTGCCTCACCTAAAAAAAAAAGTGCTCTAAATCACTAATAATTAGAGAAATGCATTGACCGAGGGATTTTCCTCACCTGAGAGTTTCCTATTCAAATTAAATTTCAAGCCCTATCTATAGCCTTTGTTTAAAGTCAGATAGGAAGAATTTCATCTTGAAACAATGATAATGCCCCTAATCCTGGGTCATGAGCTCAATTCTGTGTGACCACAATTTGAGACTCAGCCTCAGTGAAAAAAGCCTAGTTCTGTGTCCTTTTTGACCTAGACCTTGAGAGGTACAAAATCCTCTTGATTGACAGGGAGAAAGCCTCTGAGTCACTCAGTATTGTTTGAGGGAGTGGATGCCTCCCAGGGTGGTGGTGGTTTTCTTTTAACATTTATTTTACACTGATCAATGACCTCAGAAACTATCTGAGTCACTGCGGATCTAGGTGGCCAATTTCTCTGAAAAGAAACTGAGTGGAGAAGACAATCTGATTTAGCTGGTGAAAATTCTGAGTATTAAAGGTATATGAAGTTAATGCTTTATTTTTAGACACTTGATGACCAATTGGGTTAACTGAATTCCACTGAAAGAATGACACAAATTGGGAACTGTCAGTATTTTATGAAAATGAATGCTTACTTTAGCCATAGTAAGGGAATATTCAAGGACATGACATATCCACATCTTGGTTACCTGTGATATTATCAGGCCTACTCCTCCTGGAAGCAGGAACCTCAAATTAAGAATACTCTCTTCCAACTGCATCTGGGGTACTGTGTTTAGTTCTGGGATCTGCATTCTAGGGATAACCAGGGAATGACAAGGAACCCCAAATTAAAAATACCCTCTTCCAACTGCATCTGGGGTATTGTATTTAGTTCTGGGATCTGCATTCTAGAGACAACTGGGGAATGACCTAAGGATAGCCAGGATAATGCAGAGACTGGAAATAGGGCCACATAAGGCTCAGTGGAAGGAATGAAAGTTGTTTAGCATGGAGGAGAGAAGATTTGGGCAAGGGAGTGCAGAGGTACTCATGATTACTGTCTTCAAGAATGTGAAGGATTGTCATATTGAAGAGATATTTGACTTGTTCTGTTTGGCTCCACAAGGTAGAATTTGAGTCAATAAGCAGAAATTGCAAAGAGGCTGATTTCAGTTAAACACAAAAGAAAATTCCCTAAAAATTAGAGTTGTCCCAAAATTGGAATAGGCTGTCTGAGGAGGAAGTGGACGTAAGTAAGTAAAGGCTTACTTTCAAGTAAAGTAAAAGCTGTATGACCACTTATTAGTTGTGTTGTCGAGGCAAGATCTATCCAGGTACTGGTTGGGCTTGGTTGGACATCAAAGACATCAGAGTCATCCACTGAATCCTGGACCATTGCCAGTTGTCTTGACTTTTGTCCTGCCACTGGCCTTCAATGACTCAGGAAGAGATAGTGAAGCTGACCTTGAAATCCTGCCTCGCTTAAATCCAATTCATGAGCAAGTCAAGACATCACCCATGATGTCATTGGTCTGCTTCGAAAATGAAAGATGAACAAGTTGGACCAGGTGAATTCTGAGGTCACTTCCAACTCTGAGACCCTCATCTTCTAGAATTCATCTTTCTTTCTTGGCCTCAGCTCCACTGAGTCTAAGCTGGGATTCAATCATTCAATTCATAACACACTTATTAAGAAGAAGAATGAAAAAGAAAGAGGCAGAGAGGAAGGGAAAATTTATTAAGCACTTCTTATGTGCCAGGCACTGTGATAAACACTTTACCAATATTATTTCATTTGATCTTACAGCAACTTGGGCAGATAGGTGCTATTATTATTTTCATTTTACAGATAAGGAAACTGAGGCACACAGAGGTTAAGTGACCTACCAAGAGTCACACAGCTAGGGGCTGAGGTTGGATTTGAACTCAGGTTTTCCTGACTCCAGACCCAGCACTCTATCTACTGCATCATCTAGCTGCCTCTAGATGCCTACCATTCGCTAACTGATCAGGGTACAAAGACAAAACCAAAATGGTCCCTGCCCCTGAAGAGCTCATGTTCTACCAGGGGAATGCAACACAGGTATTCAAAGTCTAATAGAAGAAGAATTGAGAAAAGAGACACTATTAACTAAAGAGAGGATAGGGGAAAGGCTTCATGAAGAGAGTAATGTCTCAGCTGAGACTTTAAAAAGAAAACCATGAAAAGAGAGCATATCCCAAATGTGGAGAATAACTAGTGTGTAAAGGTGGAAAAGGGAAATAGCTGGTCATCCAGTTTAGCTGGAACATTGAGTTTATGAATAGGATTAATATGAATGAGACTGGAAAGGTAAACTGGATCTATGTTGTTCAGTCATGTCTGACTCTTCATGACCCTATTTGGGGTTTTCTTGGCAAAGATACTGGAGTGGTTTTCCATTTCCTTCTCCAGCTCATTTTACAGATGAGGAAACACTGAGGCAAGCAGGGTTAAGTGACCTGCCCAGGGTCACACAGCTAGTAAGTGTCAATGTTGTTGTTCAGTCATTTCAGTCATGTCTGACTCTTCATGACCCCATTTGGGGTTTTCATGGCAAAGATACTGAAGTGGTTTGCCATTTTCTTCTCCAGCTCATTTGCCTCACTTGAGGAAACTGAGGCAAACAGAGTTAAGTGACTTGTCCAGGATCACACAGCTAGTAAGTTTCTGGGGTCAGATTTGAACTGGGGTCTTCATAAGTCCAGGCCCAACACTCTCTCCACTGCACCACCTAGCTGCCCTTAATCTATATTGAGGAGGGTTTTAAATGCCAAGTATAGGAGTATATAATGCCTACGAGTAATAGGAAGCCATTGCAAGTTCATGAACGAGGACATACTATGGCAAAAGCTGTGCCTTAGAAAAGTTATTTTGACAGATGATGTGTAAGTTGAACTGGAAGAAAAGATACTGGAAGCAGGAAAACTATTAGAAGATAATTAAAATAAGCAGAACCAAGAAAATAATACACATAGTAGCTGCAATTTAAATGGTAAGAACAATCACACACCAAAAAAATCAGAAGTCAGTGTAACAAAATTTATAAAGATTAAGTAAAACTGAAATAAATATGCATGAAAACACTCTCTCTATCTACTCTGTGGTGGAGGTGGGAGGTCCACTGGTTACACATTGCACGCATTTTTGAACTTTCTCAATGTAAGTTGTGCTGACGTTTTTTTCCTCTTTTAAAAAAAATACTATTTGTGGTATGCAATGGCCCTCAGGGCTGAGGTAGGGGATACCATGATAATGTAAGAAACAGAAAATATCAATTAAAAAAAAGAAAGACAATTATAGCATGCCAGGTGAGAGGGGTTGTAGGCCTGAACTTGGAGTCAGGGTGAGGGGGATGTTATTGGAGAGAAAGGTATGGACACGAGATGTTGTGAATGAATAAATGGAACATTTTTAATATAATATTTTGCTTTTTTCCCTGATTACGTGTTAAAGCAATTTTTAAAAATATTTTAAGTTTTGGGTTCCAAATTATAACCCCTCCTTTCCTCTGTCCCCTTCCCCCTCCCTGAGACAGTATGCAATCCAATATAGGTTATCCATGTAAAACATTTCCATATAAGTCATTTTAAACAGAGCATTTGTTAAGTGCTTACTGTGTGCAAAACTCTGTGCTAAGTGCTGGGAACACAAAAAGAAAAGTAAGAAAGTCTCTGCTCTCAAAGAACTCATGTTCTAACAGGGGAGACAACATGTATGTAAGGTTTCAATTGCAAGGAAGCTGGAAAAGTGCCATGGTGCAGCAGCAAAGTAGATGTTGATGCCTCTTCCTTAACGTCATCATTTCATGTCACTATCCCAAGGGCTCTTGGGTGCAGGTTTCTCAGCTGTTCCCCTCAGGGTATGAGGAGAGATGATGGTCAGGAACGTGGGGTGGGAGGGGGAGAGTTGATTTTCCCTGACACGCCGCTGCTTCCTGCCTCTCCCTCAGGTCATTTTGCTGCTTCAGCTAGATTGACTTGCTTGCCTTTTTCTGGAGGTAGAATCAGTAAAATTTGGCAACTGCTTGGCTATAAGGGATTGAAGAGAAAGGAAGAGTCCAGGATGGCTCCAAGGTTATGAACCTGAATGAGAAGATGGTAAGATCCTCAACAGAAATGTAGAAGGTTAGAGTAGAGTCCAAAAAGGAATTTTGGACATGTTGAGTTGGAGATGTCTATGCAACATTCAGGAGAGATAGCTGAAGATTTGGGACTGGAGTCCAAAAGAGCCTCTATAGTTGGATTTGGGAGTCATCTATGTAGAGATGATATTTAAACTCATGAAAACAGGTGAGATCACAAAGGAAGAAAATCAAAAAGAAGCGTTCTTAAGCTGGAGTCTACAAACCAAAACCCAGTGGGAAATTATAGATTCCCCTTAGAGCAGGGAGTCTTAACCTAGGATACACAAAAGGTGTGTGGATAGATTTTAGGGGGTCCATGAACCTGAATGGGGAAAAATATTACATCTTTACTTTTACTAACCTAGGTGGCTCAGTGAATAGAGCGCTGTGCCTGGAGTCAGGATGACTTGAATTCAGATCTGGCCTAGGACAATTACTATAAATTCCTGTTTGCCTTAATCCACTGGAGAAGAAAATGGCAAACCATTCCAGAATCTTTGCCCAGAAAACCCCATTTACTGTCTGGTCTATTGGGTCGCAAAGAATTGGACACAACTGAACAGCACTAACAAGACTTAAATTTGGCATTTCCTTAATTAGGAATATAGGCAGCAAACCACAGCAGTATTGGGCTTCATCAGATTGCCAAAGAAGTTCATTACATAAAAACATGTGAAGCACTTCTGGTCTAGGGAGAAAAGAGAAGAGCATTAAGGACAGAGCCCTAAGCTAGCACCCACATTAAGGGGACAGGAAAAGGATGCTAAAGGAATGTAAATTTTGATTGCTGAAAGTTAGCAAGATATTTTGGGGTTTACAGGCTAGATTTCTTTCTTAGGGATCATGCCTTAAACCCAAATCACTCTGGCTCTCATTGATTGGCCAACAATAGATCCCAGCCCAAGCCTCAGTTGGTCATTGTTTGGATTCAGATGGCTTGAAGCAAGTATAAATAGCAATTGTTTCTTTTTTTGGAGGGGGGACCCTGAGGGTCTTCCCCTCCCAGATCGAATTTTTTTTTTTTGACTAGGTAAAAGAGGCCATTCTTTGCCTCATTTCTTACCTAGTCTTAATCAATGAATGGGCATTGCCTCAGTCAAGATGAGACCTGAGAAAGACCTTAACTTTAAAAGGCCAAGGTCTCCCACTGCATCTGGGGTGATCTCCAGTCATCCCGATCTATCTTGCCACCAGACCTAGACGGCTTCAGAGGGGAGGGTGAGGCTGGTGACTTTGTACAGTTCTCCCTCACTTAAATCCAATTCACTTGCAAGTCATGGCATCCGGAAGGTCTTAATGTCACAGTCCGACAAACAACAAACTTAACAATTACCTGTTGGCTGATTAGCTCTCTTCTGGCAAAGAATCTAAGAACCCAGGGTCACTTTGACCCTATGTTGAGATATTGGAGAAGAACTTTCTTGTAGCCACTCACTGAGGGTCTATGTATCTGTTGTCTAGAACCACCCTCACAAAGTACAGAGAGACTCATCACCAGCCTACATACAAGATGACAGGATGATGAATTATTTTGGCCACAATAACTCTCAAAGAGCATACAATCAGTTGCAAAGAGGTTTTGATCAACCAACAGAGAGAGCTCCCTCATTGGGAAAAATTACAGATCCTTGGAGTATTGAAGTAAATAATTCTTTCTAATAAACCTATCACGGTTTCCTATTATTCATTGGTATAGATGTGTAATTTTCTGCTCCCATGTCCTTTAGTGCCTCAATGATTAACTCAATTTTAAGCATGCTGAAATGAGACAAAGCAAGAAAAAAAGTTAGATTAAAGGAAGCTCTCAGACTCTCTAAAACTGAAAGAGATTGTAGCCCCCTTCTAAATGACAGTGGGTTTTTTTTTTTTATTATCTGCCCAAGAGATTCAGTAAGGAGTCATCAAGTCCATTCTTTGCTCTATTACAATGGATATTTAGGACTAGTCTCTTGTCTATGAACTTGTCAACTTTAGTTTCTCTGTTGGTAATGATGGGATAAGATTCTTTATTTCATATCCTTTACAAACACTGTAAGAAATAAGGAATAATCTGCACAATAGTTGATCATTTGCCCATTTCCATTCATCCAACAAATATTTCTAGGTTATCTAGAACATGCAAGGCTCTGCTCCTTACAATTCAGCAAACAGCTGGCACAGAAACCACCCAAGGAGAAGGCAGTCTGCAATGGGGATCTGACAAGGAAATCCATTTGGGGAATGCCAGATGCCAGTTCTAGAACTGTCCTGAATCTAGTTTAGTGCTCTATCTGTATAATACTGTGTAAATGAAGTCACCACTTTGGTCTGCAATTTCTTCATCTTTAATGGAAAGACCATAAATCAGGTACCCAATTCCTCAACAGGAAAGAGAATTACCTAGAGGAAGGGAAGTCACAGCAGTAAAGAAGTGGATGGATGAAATAGATGGATGGAGTGAAATTCGGAGGAGGAGAAGCTGCTGAGCCATCATGAAAGGTAAAGGGCCTGAACATGGCAATGGGAAGCAAGGGGTGTGCTAACTGCCCATCCTGACCCCATATGTCAGGTGACATCAAACAATAGGCAGTCAGGTACAGGAATAAGTGGTCATGGGTACAAGGGATTCCGAAAAGATGAGATCTAGGATGAAAAGAAGTTTGTTCAGGGTTAAGCAGAAGTTTCAGAGATTGCAACAGAATGGTGGGGCAGAGGAGGAAAGATATTGAAGAATAGCAGCATTGAGCAACACGGGGACAAAAGTATGGGGAGATGTAGTAAGGAAATGAGGCTTTTCTCCAAGAGGCAGTGATTCTGAGCCACTAGGAGGCCTGGTGTCTTTTGACATTGGCCTTTATGACCTGGTCCTTTTGACACTCAGTCTGACACTGAAGGCCCTGAGGCCTTTGCCTAAAGTCTCATTCTTTTGAGCCTGGTATTTCAGCCTAGCCCAAGGGTGGGGAACCTGTGGCCTTCTAGGTCCCTGGGTGCAGCCTTTTGATTGAGTCCAAGTTTTACAGAACAAATCCTTACATTAAGGAGATTTGTTCAATGAAGTTTGGAGTCAGTCAAAGGGTTACACTTGAGGACCTAGAGGGCCACATGTGGCCTCCCCTGGCCTAGCCTGATAATGCTATCATTAGGCCTTTTTTTCTGAGGGACTGGTCTTTCTGGCTCTAGGCATGGTGTCTGAAGCACGGGTTGAGTGGTTTTTGCCACTACCATGCCTGGTAATTCACAACAACAGCATCAACAAAAATAATAGTAATAATTATAATTTATATAGTGAATTGACATTTGTATGCCTCTTTTGATCTTTTTAACAACCATGCAATATAGGTACTACAGATATTCATATTTCACAGGTAAGAAAGTTGAACGTTGGAGACATTGAGAGATTTGTCCATGGTGCATTCATGTTCCCTGTCTACTATATTGACCCATATCAACAACAATTTACTAAGTGCCAGGCACTGTGCTAATCTCTGGAGATACAGAGAAAGGCAGAAGACGATCTCTGCCCTTGAAGATCTGACAGTCTAATGGTGGTAGACCAGATGCAAATAACTATGTACAAATAAGCATAAATAGGAAATAATCAGTAGAGGAAAGACATTAGAATCGAGAGGGTACAGATACACTATAATTGAAAGGGTGGGGATACAAACTACAAAATGTTTGGTTTTACAGTTATTCAGATTCCTGACTTGTGGTAGATTTGGGCTAGCAAAGTTCTCCCAGAACTTGTCTTCTCCTTTTCTCCAGACATGACCTTGGCTGCAGCACATTTCCATTCTACATCCACACAGGTTACTTATGATTCCTTCTCTGGTCCTTGGCCTCATGGATGAGGAAGCATTTCCCTCCTTCAACCCCAGAGATTTATTCTCTGGTTTCTGACCTTCACCTCCATGGTTTCTTTCCTGGTCATATCAAAGAATTGTAATCCCTGGAAGTCTTTCCTTTGCCCTTGATTTACTTTTCTCTAGTCTATACCAGCTGTTTTTCTGAAAGCACATTTTCCAGGTGGGTCTGATTCTAAAGCTTTGGCAAAACTGGTCTTCTTGTCCTGAGCAGCATCTTGACCTAATCTTCCTATGCCTCAGGACCTCAACAGTAGGAACCATCTTCCCTAGAGCTGCATGTAACATAGCTACCCCCTTCCCTTTTCTTTACCCTCACTCTGATTTCTTTTAGCTTGAAAGCCTACAAACCTTCTTGAATCACCCATCACATCCCAGTCTTCTACCTTAGGAACTTTCACCCCTCTAATACTATGCTGCCTTCCTAATGATCTATATTCAAATGAACCTATGGTCTCATGTATTTAGGACTTCTCTCTAATACATCAAAGTATACCCCATCCATGCCCATCTTACATAGCTCTTATCCATATACTCCCAAATATGCTACAAGATGGGAGTAGTTTGGGGGCCCACCAAATGTTCTGAAGGTCTGTATGCTAGAGAAAGACCTTCATTTCTCAACTAGTAGGGGAGGTCATGGCCCAACCATGCAAGGTCTTGAATTTCAGCATGAGGAATTTAAATTTTATTTTGCTAAGCCCTCTGAGTAGCTTTGAGACCTTGTTCAATAGTAGTAACCCACATTCTTATAGGAGTTTCCACACAATTGACCCTGTGAGATAGAGAGTATAAGTATAAAAATCCCTATTTGAGCAATAACTCTATTTTACAAAAGAAGCAGAAACACCTGAGGACTCAAGTGATTTGCCCAGCTTTCTACAGTCATTAAGTATGAACATTGGAAATTCAAAGGCCAGCTGATACATTGGAATGTGCTCTGTTCTTAGGAGTCAGGAAACATGGGTTCGAATCTCATCCCCTATACTTGTGTGATTTTGGCAAGTCACCTCTTTCTCTGGGCCTCAGTTTTTTTTATTAGAAAAATGAAGAATTTGGTCTCAATAGTCTCTTCAATGCCTTCCAGCTCTCATATTCTGTCTAAAAAGAAAAGGGATTGTTTCATCCTATGTATCTGTATCCCAAGCCCCTAAAGCAGATCTTAGTATAGAGGAGGCACCAAAGAAGTGGTTATTGGTTAGACTGATTGATTGAGCTTAGTTCTGGAAGCCATGTTTGGTTTTTTGCTAGGGTTAAGTGATTTGCCTAGGGTCACACAGCTAGTAAGTGTCAAGTGTCTGAGGCCAAATTTGAACTCAGGTCCTCCTCACTCCAGGGCTGGTGCTCTAAACACCACACCACCTAGCTGCCCCTGGAAGCCATGAATAAAAGAGGGTGTCTAGGATGGAGGGTCCAGCAACTATGTCATGTTGAATAAGCAATGAAGCGACAATCAGTTTCTTGCTCTTAACACTCCCATCACTGTCCCAGATGGTATTCAGAAGAGGATGCATCACATTCTTTTGCATTACATTCAAAGGCACAGAGAAAACTTTGCAGGTGTGATCCTGGTACCATTTTGGTCATCTTTGAGCTTTAGCCTGGCAGAAAGAAACTTAGGAATAAGTGCTAGCTGCCTTCATGCCTTTGCAAAAGAGATCAGCCTTGCTCTGTGCAGTGTCAGCACTCAGTGAGAGCTACAACTCATTTCCTCACCTTACAGTCTTCCCTCATACACCTGGGCTTCCTCTACAATGTTTTGAATTTGTGTATTCTGTTTATACATTTAAATAAATTGAGTTCTCTAGGGAACACATTTCATGGCATAAGAATATCTTAGGGTTACATAGCACCCTGAAACTTACAAAGTGCTCAAAATACATTATCCTATTGGAACCTCACAATGACTCTGGGAGTGCAGATTTTATTGTCCCCTTTTTAGAAATGAGGAAAGTGAATGTCAGGGAGGTCATATAGAGACATTCAAGTGTCAGAGGCAGCATTCAAACCCAGGTCTCTCCAGATTCCGGGGCTAGCACTCTACCCCACTATAACACATTTCCTCTTCTAGTAGATGCTGCCTCTCCTAGAAGCTTAGTAACAACAATGTTAGCCAGTGCAAACCCATGCCAGTTACTCAATTTCTCTGGGCCCCAGTTTCCTCATGTGCAAAATAGTGATGATATTACTTTACAGGTTTGTCATGAGACTCAAGTGAAACAAATGTATGCAAAAGGTTTTGCAAATGTTAAAGTTCTATATGAATGTCAGCAGTTATCGGATAGCTATTTATGAAGCAAATGAGACAATATTTGTAAGCAGTGCTTAGCACAATACCTGGCACATAGTAGACACCATATATTCCCTTCTTACCTCCACCCCCAGCAGGAACTATAAATCAAGCAAAAAAGACTTTCTGCACATTACAGACTATGGTAGACTCAAGGAAGGAAATGAATGAGTTTCACAAGATGAGGGGGCATGGATAGGTCATGAAACATTGGAGGGAACATCCAAATTATTGGAATTACAGATACATCTTAATATAGAACATTATGTGGGACAACACAGTACAGTGGATAGTGAGCTGGCCTTACAGTCAGGAAGAGCTGGGTTCATGTCCAGTCTTGTAGGCATACCACCTGTGTGACCCTGAGCAATTCACTTAGTCTCTTATCAATAGAAAGTGTTCCTACCCCAATGAAATAGAACCATAAGTCCAGACCGAAAGAAAGATTTTTATCTTGGAGCCAAACAGTTGGACTTCTAACTGCCTGCAATGAGCATTAAGGGGCAGGGTGGTCAAAACAGTGTCAAGGACAAAATCTAAACTCTAATCTCCTAATGAAATACCCTATATTGAATTTTGATTACCTAGAAGTTCCAAATCCGATTTCATCATGATCTTTCAATTGATGGACTACTATTAATCAATCTCAACTCTGATAATTGGAAAAAAGCAACCAGAGTCATTCAGTCTAAAAATAACCTGCCTTTTGGTAGGATGTAGCAAAGCACGAGATGTACTTTATGCATCCCCTGACAGCCACTGAAGTCACAACCACACGGTATTAAAAAAACAAAAATGATTCCATATTCTAGGCTTCAATTCACCCCCTACTCTGTGCCTTTGGCCCAATTTAGGAGGAAATGTTTTTCTCAGAACAGGACATAGCTTTGTACATCAGCTAATAGAACAAGGAAGCAAATCCAATTTCCAGGAAAAAAAGAAACATAAAACACATGTATTTTAATATGCCATGACAATATCTCTTCTACCTTTATGAGAAGTAGAGTAATGCAAAGAGCAGGAGTCAGAAGAGAGACCTTGTCTTTAGTGCTACCCCTGACACTTAGCTTTGAGAAAATCACATACATCTCTAAACCTCAATTTCCTCATCTGTCACAGGGACTTCATTCTACCTGTCGGATATGATAATGCAATGCTTCGTAAACCTTAAAGCCTATAAAATGTAAGTTATCATGATTAGTGGTTACATTGGCTAATATGACAAAGGGGCTTCCATTTTAGAGGCCACTATTCCAATGGTTCTATAGCCATAGCCATCGCACCCCTCTGCCAATCTAGATTTGTTTTGGAGGTGAGGAAGATTGGTCTTTCTGTCCCCATCTGGCCTAAGAACCTAAATCACTTGGGACATCCAGGAATAGCACAGATCCATGAGGGCAGAAGTCAGCACCAAAGGCTGTGGGTCCTCTAGTCCTCTTCTGCCTCTCTCCCACAATCCCTTTACCTAAACTCAACCCTTGTAGTTTCTAGTCCTTCTCCTCCTTTTTGCTTCATTTCCATTTTATTTTGTGGATCTTTCCTCTATTATAGTAGGTGGGAAGAGTCAGAGGAGCTGGGTCTGAAACCCAGCTCTGGCACTTACTAGTTGCATGACCTTAGGCAAATAACTTCATTTCCCCAGGCCTCAGTTTTCTTATATGGAAAATGGAGACTTGATGAATTCTGAGATTCCTGTTAACTCTATGACCCTAGAGTTCTCCCTTTTATAAAATTTCCTACATATTTGAGTACCCTCTGAAACCTAGCTTCTTCCTCAAAACATCATATCTCTTGCTTGGTATTCTCTCCAGTACTGGCTGCTCCTTCTCTCATACACCAGTCACACAAGACCAGAAGAATACTCCTTAATCCTCACCACCACTTTCAAAGTTCCCTCCATCCTGTCTAAATCCTCGTTGTTGTCATCATGCTCCCACCTACCCATTAAATTCAGTACCTGACTCAGTCTTCTTCATCCCAATACCATATCTGGACCATTTTCTACCTCCTTGGCTTTTTAGCTCCTCAATCTTCTCAACTTACTCCCGCATATGTCAACTCTTTGCTAATCCCACCCTTCCTCACTCACCCCCACCATTTTCCCCACCATGAATTTGTCCCAGGGCCAAAATTCCTCATTAGGTAACCTGGAAAGATTGTGAATGGGTATAAAGTGACTGCTTCCCCTTCTTGCAATAAAAAAGTGTAAAATATTTGCCATTTGGAAGAATACAAATACTAATTTCTTGTCTTCTGTGAATAAAAACAAAAAGGAAGCTTAAGTGATATAGCTAAATAATGAGTGTTTATTCAAGCACCTACTAGGTGGTAGTCACTGTTCTGAGTATATGAAGACAAAACTGAAAACCGTCTATGTCCTCAAGAAACTTGCAGGTTGGTTTTGAAAGGAAGATGCTAGCACCTGGTGGGATGAGGAAACCTCTTGTAGAAGGTGGTAAGGCATAGAATCTTGAATGAATCTCAGGATTCTGAGAGATCAGGTGACAGAGACTGATCCAGACATGGGGGACAGCCAGTGCAAACATACAAATGGGGAAGATAGGGTACCACATGTGAGAAACAATAAGAAAGCCAGTTTGGCCCGACTGAAGTGTGCATAGTGGGAAGTAATATGAAAAAAAAAACAAACTAGAAGGACAGTTAGGTGGGTACACTGGATAGAGCACTGGCCCTGGAGTCATGAGGACCTGAGTTCAAATCTGTCTTCAGACACTTACTAACTGTGTTACCCTGGGAGAAAAAAGGGGGGAAGAAAAAGAGAGAGAGAGAAAGCTGGATAGGCAGCTTGGGGTCAGGTTATGAATGGTTCATGAATGTTATCGTGCCAGTAAAACAGAGTTCCACTGCCTTCCCCCTTTCATTCCTTTATATGCCTTCTCCCCCTCCCACATACACTCCCTCAATAAAGAGTTAAACCACAGCCCTAAAGAAGAACATAAAGATTCATGGTATTCATTGCATAGAAAATTACTTTAATACATGAGACTAAACAGTTGATACAATACAAGCTTCAGTAACCACATGGCCCATGAAGCTTAAACTACACTAAGCTTAAACATCTCTTATTTAAATTTAATGCTGGCCTTCCTTTTAAAACAAATATTCAAACACAGTATTTTATAAAGGAACCATTGCCATTTTGCCTCATCAGTGAATGTATAAGAATACATCAAATTTCCATTGCAGTTAAGGTTCTCTATCCAGCAAAAGGGTGCCATTTAAAAGAAGGCCACGACAAAAATAAAGACACTTAACACTAACGAGTTACCTGAGACAACACAAATAATAAATTCAAAGACCTAAATCAACACAGAGAGGTTTGGGGAAAAAAATAAAAGTGCTCATGGCCTGTCTTTGAGAAAAGGGCAGGGGTGGGGGAAATTCATGGTTTCTGGAATACTTTTTAACATATCAATACTGTCAGAAAACATGGGCCTCATGAAAAGATACTGAGGAACATAGACAGCTCAGATTTGCCTGTTAGGAAGCAGGCTGTCATCTCGCTGTGAATGTCACCCTGTTTGATGTTTTAATAGTCTTCTTCCTCACGCTCCTAGCGCCAATGCTTTGTACAATCCAACCCTGTGAAAGGAAAGAGGGAAAAGTTCAGTGATCCTTGCCAATGTGAAGGATTTTAGACCACCCTTCATTAGATTCCTGAGTTAGTCCCCAAAACCTAAACATATTTCCTTTTGGATTAAAAAAAAAAAAGATTCATTTGTAAAGATGTAATGGGATAAAAAATGCTAGCTGTAACAGGATTTTCTCATACAGTGCTTGTTAGAGAAAATAAGTGAACCACTGGAATGAGCTATCAAAATACATACCAATATCAGTTAAAACCAAATCCTTTTAACATTAAAGATACTTAAATACTTGTATCTCAATATAGCTTCTATATTATAATATAGAAGCTATATTGAGATCCAAGTATAATAGTATATCAATATATCTTATATAGTTATACTTATATCTCAAGGATATAAATTAAAACATGTAAAGAACAAAACCATGGCAAATTACTATATATGGAAACATTTTTTAATCTGACAGATAAACTGGGGGGGGTCAAATGGAGAAAACATTTTTACTGAAAATGATTACTGTTCAACACATCAAAATTACTTCCTGCTATCTTCCATGGAAATGTCGAAATAAGCCAGAGGAGTTGTGAGTTGTCTCCGTCCCATTCCATGAGCCCTTGACAGTGCACAGTCTACATACATACTCCAGAAATCCTGGGCTAAGTTGATGAAGATATTATAATGGGGGGGCCTTTTGGATTTCTGCAAGAACATCATAAAGTTCCAGAATCCAGGAACGGTATTTGCTACCTTCAGTTTCTTCATTTCTATCAACATCATGGAGCAAAGCTCCCAACACTCATGATCAATTTCTTCCAGGTTCCCTGAACTGATACTTGCGAGAGCTTGCTTTTGGATTTCAAAATTAGCAGTGACCAGGTTCATCATTAGTATGCAGCTCAGCTGGAGGTACCACCATCTTCTGTAGACGCAGCCCATGCTGCAAAAACAAGGTACCTACAGGGAAACATAATTTATTACTTTTATAATGAAGTATGACATGAAAATTATTCCCCCATTCTAAGATTTATGATTTTTAAAATATGAATACTGTGCCTAATTCTAATGTATAATTGTATGCATGGTCTAATTAAGAATATTGCTGCAAAATTTATTATCAGTATATCACACAGATTGATTTCTTTAAAAATTGGACCAAATTTACCTCCTATGTAATTTCTTGCAGTTGCCTCTGTGAAATTGTCTAGTCTCAAAATTTCTAGGGAAATAGAAATAGAATTCCAACTTTATTGGAACTTTATTCCAACTATTAAATTTATAAATACTAGTATAGACTCATTGAAATCCAACAGATTAAGGTTCTTTGTTGTGTTTTTCCTTTAGGAAGCATTCATTTCAATTGCAGCAATATTCTTATAGGATAAAATAGTGTCATAAATTTTAGAAGGAAGGGTTTTTTTAAGATGTCACAAACTCAGTAACATGGAAAGGAATAGGATCTCTAAATCATTTTTAAGCTCTAGTTTCCAAACTTTTTAAGTTCCTTCCTTCCCCATCTGTTACCTGAGTAGACAACATAGGCTTTGACCTGGAGGAATTTTCATTCTAGTTGGAGCACATATAAATGAAATGAGAATAATTCTAAGGTGATCTATAAAGAAATATATTATAGTGTTGTACACATCACCAATACCCCAACACTTTAAAACTTAAAAATGTTTCTTTGCCCTCTTTTCTTTGACAACTGATCTGTCTCAGAATATCTCTAAATCAATCTGAAGCACAGAGAAATCCCAGTCAGACTCTAAAGATTAAAAAATCAATAAAACCACTAGCCTATACATGCTCCCATTAACAGCCCAGAAAACTGGAAATGTTCATGATGTCCCAAGATAAATTAGATGGCAGAGTGACTGAAATCTTCAAAGCCTTTGAAAAGAGAGGGAATTCTGGAAGAAAAGCATAGAACACACCCACATCCACCTCTGGAGAGAAAAGGCTACAGATCTGATTCCTCCTCAAATAAATTTCAATTTAAGATTTCACACTGTCCAGAATTTTGCAGAATACTCAAATTGGTATGTATCCTGCCAGGTTCCAATTTTGGTCTTATCAGGGTGGAGATAATGCTACTGAAAGCAATTCCCCCCCTGCTCTCTCAAGAAAATCTCAGGACCCAGGCAGAGAAATTCCATGCTCTGGAAAGGAAAAAGCAGAATCCAGTTTAGTTGGGGCTAAAGTGTCTCTCCTCCTTCCTGAGGTGGAAGGCACCTCAGAACTGTTCTTTCCAGGGGATCTTAGCCTTTTTTGTGTCATGGACCCCTCTAGCAGTCTAGAGAAGCCTATGGACCCGGTTCGGAATAATATTTTTAAATACATAAACTAACATACATAGGATTACAAAGGAAACCAAAGATATTGAAATGCAATTATCAAAATATTAATTTAAAAAAACAAGTTAATGGACTCCAAGTTAAGAACCCCAGATCTGGCCTATAACCTGAACCAGAATCCCTCTATAACATTATACCTCCCCAAGGTGGTATTATGCAATTAAAAATTATATTCATAACAGCCTGGTGGATTTGGACGCAACTGATCTGTGTTCGAATTTTCGTTCTATTACTACCTGTATGGAACTGGACAAGGCATTTAATCTCTTGATGCCTCAGTTTCTTCATCTGGAAATGAGGGAGTTGGATTCGATGACCTTTAAGTTCCCTTCCAGTACTATAGGATGGCCAGGACTTCTGCCAATACTCCCAACCTCTGCTCTACCTGCTCGCGGTTCAGTGCGCTCACCTGGGCACCGTACCTGCTGGAGCGGCAGGAAGGCACGCTGGGGAGAGGCAGCGGCTGCGGATGCAGACACAGTGGCGGGAAGGGAAAGGGGTGAAGAGCACCAGCTACCTCGAGTCGAGGAGTCCAGCAGCAGTTCGTCCTCCTCCCAGCACAGCGAGGTCAGATCTTCCCAGCTGGACCTCCTTCCCCTTCTGTGCCTTCTATGCGGCTAGCGCAGGAGCCCAGATAAAGGAGAAGGGCAACCCCTGCGGCGGCCTCCTCCGCCTGAATCCTCCCCAAGTCCCACCTTCTCTCTTGGGCTCACCTAGGCTGCTTGAGGACAGCCTCGCCCACCCACTTCAGGCTGAGTCAAGCTCTAGATCTCCCGCGCTCAGCTAGGACACATCCACCAGTGCTGGGGACCGTTACTTGCTTGAAATCTCAGTCGCACAAGGTTGGATTATCCTCCCAGATGTTTTCTCCTCCTCCTCCTCCTCCTCCTCCCCCCCCCCCTCCAACCTTGGATATCTCAATAACGGACTCCTTCAACCAACACACACACACACACACACACACACACACACACACACACACACACAGAGTTTGCTCTCCTCCATTGTGACTGGGTATTACTGAACCGAGTATATGACTGTTACAATACTTTTCATTTTCTGCTGCCCAATCCTAGCTGAAATTTGTCAGTAAGGCATATATATTTGGTTACATTCCTGTGATTTCTTTGGTGATGTGAACTACACATATAGGACCTCCCTGAATCAATGCAGATTGGCAACTCCTTTCATTTATGGTCTTAGAGTTAAAATATCACACTTTGTTTTGTTTCTTTGTCTCTCCAGCTCTTTGCACAAAGCCTGGCTCATCGTAGGTGACGAATACATACTTTTTGACTGACCTTTCATAAAGAGGTTGGGGGCTATGGGTGTGGAATATTGCATATGTTGTCAGACTTGGTTAATGTGGTAGTTTTGCTGGACTGTTTTCTCCCTCTCCCCCTTCTTTTATTCATTATTATTATTATTTTTTTTTTTTTTTTTGCTTTTTGGTGAGGCAATGGGGGTTAAGTGACTTGACCAGGGTCACGCAGCTAGTAAGTTTCAAGTGTCTGAGGCTGGATTTGAACTCAGGTCCTCCTGACTCCAAAGCCAGAGCTCTATCTACTGCGCCACCTAGCTGTCCCCTCTTTTATTCATTATTACAAGAGAGAGGCAACATGTAGATACCTAGAGAAAAGGGTGTAAGCCAGGAAGACCCTGGTTCAAAGCCTCCCTCTGACACATACTGGCTGTGCAACCTTGGGCAAATCACTTAACCTCTGTGTTGCAGGCAGCTCTCCAATCAATCCATCAATAAACATGTGCCTACTTAACTGTGCCAGGCACTGTGCTAAGCTCTAACACTAAGTTGCTAAGATGATGAATTAATAGCTCTATTCAAATGAAATCACAGGTCCAGATCCTACCTCCCTTCCTGGAGAGGGGTGTGGGGAGGAACAGATTTGAAAAATGGTGATGTAAAAACAAAAGGTAACCAAAGTGATTAAAAAAAAAACTTAGAGTCTTAGAGAGTTGCACAGTTTCTGAAGGGAGTCCCAGACTCAGCATAGTAACAGAATGCAAGGCCACTGACCCTATCACATATGTGAAAAGTCTCCCTGTCTCTCCCAACTCACAATACCACTAATCAATTGGGGCCCCACATGGGTGACTGTTACTACTTGTAGAGTTCTAGGTATAACCCTGCAGGGCGATTATCCTCCCATACACTAGCTTACGAGCCCCAATCAGTTACGCTTCCCTTAATCAGTCAGTAGATTGATTTGATTTTTACAAAAGTTATTTACTCAAATAGGCACATAGAAGGAACAGTAAATACAATTTGCTCACAACACTGGGGGCACATTTTCCCACAAATATACTGAGATTCTAGAAGAGGGGAAAGAGTGGGCAGTAGTCCAAAGTACAATAGTAGTAAACCATATATCTTGGAGATAAATGTGGCCAAGGCAAACTGATCACTTCAGAACTGTAGGTTTTTGATATACTTTCCCTCTCCAGAGTATTCTCGCGTATATCTACAAGGCACTCAACTGTTCAGCTCGGCTTCCATCAATTTTCAATGTCTTGGCTGGGTAGGTTACTCAGTGGGCTCCACACCAGGCTCCATGGTTACTAGACCTGACTGGGCACATGAAAGCCTTGCCTCTCCTCTTCAACAAATTCTTCCTGCCCTGCTCAATAGCCCCTTCTATCTATAAACAACTCCATGTTCCCTTAGGATGATCCATATTTGGGTGGCTAGGGACAGTTACATGAATTGTCTTTCTGGTCTGTTTGTATGCAATTAAGTAATTCAAGTCTTCCACCTTGTCTGGGGTCTGAATATTTATTTTGTATCTGAAGGCTTTGCCCTTTATCCTTCAATGTATCAGTTTTTTTAACTTCTGCAGATGTTTAGCTTTTGTTGAAGTCTCACTTGGACACCCTCCTTACATATGTTTGATCTTTTAATTGGATTGCAGGCTCCTACCAGGGCCATGCCCTCCATTTCTTTCCTAGGGCATTGATTAGAGTATAAACTGAATAAATGCTTTTAACTGATTGATAGCCCATGAATAACATTTCCAATCTCTAAAATTCTTTTCTTTTTTAATTTTTTTGAGACAAATCATAACACTCACCTCCGTCAGGACTCCAAATCCTGTTCCCTGCATAACTTTCAGGAATAGCCTTAGTTTAGTTAGGTCAGTAGCTGATCCAATGACCAACACAGTCAGCTAGGTGGTAGACTGGATAATGTGCTGGAAGTCAAGAAGTCCTAAGTTCAAATTTGGGCTCAGACATTTACTAGTTGTGAATCCCTGAGCAAGTCACTTAACCTCTGTGTGCCTCAGTTTCTTCAATTACAAATTGAGCATAATAATAGTACTACCTGTGTTGTGAAAATCAAATGAGATAATATTTATAAAAGTGCTTTGCATAGTTTCTCTCACATAATAGGTCCTTAATAAATATTTGTTCCCACTTACTTTATCATTTTTGCCCACGTCCCTGTTCAAGTGTTTTAACATCCTTGGATCAGATTTCTGTTAATTCCATTTTTCCATTAACATAGAAAACTTTTGAGAGTTCACTTCTTTTCAACTCCCCACTTAGAAAAGCTAGGAAAGCACTGCACTTGGTGGGCATCCAATAAATACTACTGAATAATACTAAATACTTATGAAAATACTGATACTCAATAGCTGTAAGACCTTGGATAAGTCCTTTCACCTTTCTGAGCCTAATCTGTATAAAGAGGTTGGAATAAATGGCCTCTATGGTCACTTATAGCTCAAATGATCTATGGCTATGAATTAAGACTAATAATTCAACATCTTAAATAGATTTCATTTTAAATGACATTAACTTAAAACAATTTACAATTGAAAATGACTCTAGTAACCTATTATTACAAATGTAATTAAGGGCCTTTAGGGGATAGTTAAAGGAAGTAGGAAATGAAGTTGAAAGAGCTGTGCTCCCAGTAGAAAACAAATAAAATGTATTAAGGGAACTTAATAAAATGAAGGGGGGAAAAGTCATATTTTTCTAGATTTATTTCATATTATTCTCTTTCATCACATGGCACAGTGGATAGATAACTGAAGACCTTTGTTCAAGTCCTACTTCTAAGCCATGCTGGCTCTGTGAACTTGAACAAGTCACTTAACTTCTCAGGGTCCTAGGCAGTTCTTTTAAGACTATATAAAAGTTACAGACAACCTACATTGACAGTTTCCTCACTTGGAAGTTCTCAATGTCATTGGAATCACATCCCTATCCCTCCTTCACTCTATAGCCAAATTGACCTACCTGCCATTTCCCTACATGGGATTCTATCTCTCATCTCCATGCCTTGGTACTTTCCATTCCCCCTGCCTAGACTGCTCTCCCTCTTTACCTCTACCTCATGGAATTTCTAGCTTCATTTAAGGCTCAATTTAGGTGCCACTTTCTTCAGCAACTTCATCCTGATTGTCCCACCAATTCCTAGTGTTCCGTCCCAGAAATTACTTTGTATCTGCACTGTGTATATTTTGTATCGAATACTCTATGAACGTGCTGTTTCCTTCTAACAGAAGGTAAGCTCTGTGAAGGCAGGGACTGTTACATTTTTTGTCTACTTATCCTCAATGCTTAACACAGTTCCTGTCATAGAGTAGGCTCTTGATAAATGCTTGTTGAATATTGACTGTTAAATACTACCCATGGGAAATGAAAAAAATGACAAGTATAGAAGTCGAAATAAGTGGAAATTTAGGCAGATGCTGAAAAATTTTGGAAGTAGACAACATTTGGAAACCACTGAAGCTTTAAACAGTGAAAAAGGGAAATATTTAGTCTGAGAAATAATGTTTATTTTGCTTGAAAGAAGAGAGTAACAACAAATGAAAGAACAAGCAGACAGATCTTGCAAGGGCAATTCATTGTGTTAGGAATAATTTTCATCCCAACTGTGTTCAGAGGTTAGACATCATTTGTAGACCTAAAAGATGGGAGAAAGGGAAGCTTAGCCTCATGAGTTTCCCTTGAAAAAACAAAAGCTAATGAAGGCTGTAAATGAATCCAATAAATAATTACAACAATAGCTGGATATATGGGGACTAGGAAATGTCTTGTAGTTGTCCATAAGTGTTTTAGGGGGTTAAGGTTTTGGACTATGTATATGGGGTGGGGGTGGTGGGGGGGGAGGCATTGCTAGAAGCAGAGTAAAAGTCACTCCCTTTTAAGGTTTTTTTTCAAACTCATATATTCAGGTTTGGGGGATTTTCCCTTCCATGTTCTTCTGTCTTCTTGGGATTTTTAAAACTACTAAAGATAACTTCCTATGGATTTTTGTTAAAGAGAATAAAATCACTGTTTGTCAACTGCATTCTTTTTTCTGTGTAATAGGTTCTTTGGGGGTGTGCAGGCAAGGTCCCTTTGTGCCTGTTCTTCCATGCAGGTCCAATTCAACATGTTATACATTGACTTAGCCCCCATCCCAGGAGAAATTCCCTCTTCTCAGATCCAAATGTTAACAAATTATTTGGTCCTCATATTGTAAAACAAAGCAGTTTAATGAGATTAGGAAAAAGCATAATTATCTCAAGAAGCACCAAGTCACAGATAACATAACACATGACCATCACTTACATTTCAATACTCAAATCATCTTCTCTACCCTCCCAGGCTGGACTCCACTGTCTTTTCTCACTTTCCACTGCTTTACATCAAAATGGACTCCAACATGTCTCCCACTTACTACTCCTACACTGCACAATCTGTAATCTAATCAATCTCTCCCCACATCGTGCTATGATAGGTAAACTAGTCAGTCACTCACAGCAGCGTCTCAGGTAGGTAGGAGCAGGTTTCGGGTTGCACTGATCATTCTCTCTGCCTCACATGATCACGGAATCCTTGGTTGTCCTACTCGCTTGCTTTTTGGGCTACATTGATTATTCTTGTGTATCAGGATGGGAACAAACACTAACCTCAGGCCCTAGCTACTGGGTTACCTCACAGCCATCAGAGAGACATTACTGCCTTCTCCATCCAGGCTTGATGGGACACAGCTCACAGAGCATTCCAGGTCTATGCAGCCATTATCTTTCTCTATTTCCATGTTTTTTTCCTTATGTCCTTATAAAAACTTCCATTGCTATGAGTTTATTCATGCCCCCAAAGTGTTAAATATCCCAGGAGGAAATTTGACTGCTACCCTGTCAAATTAAACTGTCAAAGCCTCAAGGTACTGGCAAAGTACCAGAATATCTACCTTCTTACCTAAAATAAAAGTCAACTTAAACTGTGGGAAAATACAAGAGAAAACCCCATTACATCATAGACATACATTGAAAGTGCTGTACACTAACATTAGTTATATAAAGGACCATGGAATCTGAAATGACCAAAATATTGAGTGTATCCAATGTTCCAATTTCAAATTACTAACTACACCTAAAGGTGGAATCTTTAAAAAATGGCAGTTTTCATGAATCTGGGGCTGCTATTGGCAATTGTCTGAAAGAACAATTCAGCATGCTTTATTCCTACAAAACTAAGGGAACCAAACTATCCTGTCTTTTTTTAATGTTACAATAAATTCACCGGCAAAAGATATAACTTCTCAGTAAATTTTCATATGCTGCTTTTTGTGTGCTTTCATGGTGCAATGGTTAAGCATAGAAGGGTAGCAGTGTGCTAGTCCTTATGAATATGCACTGTGTGCTCTGCCTGAGAAACTCTCCCATGTGGACTTTGGAGTATGTGCAGGTAATCTGTGACTGTTCCCTGTCTCCTTACCATATAGTAGGAAAAAAGGCTTTCTGATTCGTGCTGAGCTAGAATTGGATGTGCATTTAAAAGCCTACCCACCAGCCAGATAGACCTCTCTTTCTTGGCAGTGCTTGAGGCAAGGACTGCTGTAAGTTTCTTGGTAGGGACAGAGGTAGCAGCAGCGCTTCCTGCCCATCTCCCCAAATGAGCCATGAATACAGTACCTCTGTTGTGAACATTCATTGCCAATAGACTATATTAAACTATTACTTTGTGAGATCTGGAAAGGTCCAGGAACTGGAGTCCCCATTCCAAAACTTGCTGGTAGCCAAATCCAGTGAGGAGAAACTGAGGGGATCCAGCCCAGCTGTGAATTAGATTAGTAGCTTAGATGCCAGTTTCTCCAAGTAGAGGCATAATTTTATCCATTAGTTCTGCAGCATCTGGAAGAGAACTCAATGGGGCAAATACTTTGTAGCAACTACTTTTAAGTTTCAACTCATTTTCCATAGGAACTAAGGTTGTATAGGGGAAAGGATGACCCTGGTGTGGAGATAGGAGGAAATGTGTCTGTACTTCCATTCTGGCTCTATTTTCTCAGGAAAATATCCATTTGTAAAATCTAATTGATGCTAATTGGTTAAATAATACTGAGAAAATAATAACTGGGTTAATAAATGATATAGAGGAGATTAAACTATAATTGATAATTGACATATCAAAATGGAGGCTTGAGCCAATAGAATTAGAAAGACACCCCCACTATTCCATCAGAGGAACCCCCAGGATCCTGAAGAGGAGATGTAGCTAGCCAGCTTTGATGTGGGGGATCCGACTTATCAGTTTTGAGTTTGATTTAGGACAAGAATTTCCAGAGTTTATAAGGGTTACTTAGTGACACTTTTCCCCCCCTTTCTCTTCTGTAGGTTCTAGACCTCATTTTCTTGATCAGCTAGTGAGCAGACTATTCCTTTAAAAGAAAAAAAAAACAAAATATATTTAATATCTGAGAGAATTTTTAATGTTTCTTAAATAGTAAGACTAATACTACAAAGACAAAAAGTTCAAGCCCCAGTGTTTCTTTCCTGAGGTGACATTTCCTGTCACAAATAATATTTTCCCTAATGAAGACATTTAATCATTCTTAGCTGTCAGAGAGACAATCTGCATAGTAGAGAGAAACAAATGTACTTTGAAATTAATGACACACAGGAAAAGAGTCTAACACTAAGGCAGAAGCCCATATGACTTTATTAAAGGGACTATTACTTATTTTACATCTCAAAATAAAAACAAAGGACATGGTTTTGCTTTAGAAACAGGGAAAAGAATCGGAGGAAACAATCTGAGAGCAAATCTGCCATTGATAGAATTAGAAAAGTTATAAGAAGGAAAAAATACCCCAACATTTTATCAACTACATTTTCCTGGATAGAAACTTACCATATTAACTGAATGGAAATAACAGAAGTTTCAGATCATCCAGGGAAACAGCTAACATCAATAGATTTTTTTTTAATGGAGGTTTCTGTGTTTTAGGGGCAGCTAGGTGGCACAATGGATAGAGGACCAAGCCTGGAGTCAGGAAGACTCATCTTCATGAGTTCAAATCCAGCCTCAGATACTTACTAGCTGTGTGATCCTGGGCAAGTCACTTAACCCCGTTTGCCTCAGTTTTTTCATCTGTAGAATGAGTTGGAGAAGGAAATGGCAAACCACTCCAGTATCTTTGCCAAGAGAACCCCAAATAGGGTCATAAACAGTAGGACATGCCTGAACAACAACAAAATCTGTATATTTGTAAAATTTAGAGTCAAATTTGGCTCCCTGAAGCATCCCAACCAGCAGCTACCACTTAGAAAGGTAAGCAACTCCCATGCTTAAATATTGCTTTCATCATATTATTATCCTGCTCAAAACCCTTCACTCATATGGGAACCCTTCATACACACACCAACTCTACTTTCCACAATGGCCTTTTATCCTTTTAAACTTCATGGAATATACTTTTTAGCCCATTCTCTCACCCCCTGCAACTCCTTCCTTTGTTCTTCCCAGTCTGTCATTGTGATTTTTCATGATTTCTTTTTGGATCAGTTCAGCCCTGTCTGCCAAGGGGTCAAGTTTCAAAGGTGTTACTGCCTAAATGAAATAGACCTATTTTTGCTCATTTTGATCATATACTACTGCTTTATTTCAAATCTTTTCTTACTAAGGGTTTAATCATTTGGCACCATGTAAATTCAAAGGCTCCAAGGTTATCCCATACATAACCATGTTTCTCTGCCCATCTTCCATTCCCTTCTGATTTTTACTTTGATTTTACCTTCTCTGGATGTCACCATTGAGTTTGGCCAACATTGTTTGGGTATATTTTTATATCTCCAGCCCTGTCCTCTGAGCTGAGTAGTGCCTCTGCCACTAACTACTGTTGCTAGGAGAAACTTCTGGCTTTCCTGGCTTGATCTTTCTTTGTCCAACAGGTTGTCTGTTTCTCTGTCATGTGCCCCTTCTTCCTTCCTTTCCTCTTCTCAGGAAGCCTCCCCTATGTGGAAGCTTCTGTGTGCTTTGTACATTCCATGTTAAAAACTTCCACTTTCCTAGCTGGTAGGTACCTTCCTGCCAATGTCTTTAGGGGTGGAAAATTGATGAGACATGCCTGAGCAAGACATCTTACTAGAGAAAAATTTTTTTAAAAAATCATCTCTGATCCTAAATCAGTCACGGCCCCTGCAGTTGTCTGGGCTGCAGTTTCCCTGAAGCATGGACTCAGGAATCTCAGACTATTGTGGACTCACTGACTGTATTCCAAACTCATTTCTTTCCAATCCCATGTGGAGGTATGAATCCCTGGCCTACTAAATCAGATAGGCTATTAGATAGGAAATGTTAGTCACAGTCCCGTGATGAGGGGGTTTAGTCTGAAAAATCATGTTTATTTTGTTTGGAGGAGGGTTGAAGGGGGCTGCTCTAATTTGCAAGCATCATCCTTGCTGGGATGTCCTAATACCAGGGGAAAGGAACCTGTGGCACTGAGGCTACATGTGGCCTCAAGTGAGGCCCTTTGACCGAATCCAAATTTTACAAAACAAATCCTTTGATTAAGGGGATTTGTTCTGTGAAGTTTGGATTCGGTCAAAGGGCCGCACTTAAGGACCTAGAGGGCCGCACGTGGCTTCGAGGCTATAGGTTCCCCACCCCTACTCTAAGGAATTCACTCCTTGCTTCCCCCCCCCCCTCCACCCTGCTCCACCCCAGGCCTCATATAATAATCTGTTTTCCAGGCGTATTCTCTCATCCGAACTCCAGTTTAATATCTCTAACTGCTTATCAGATGTCTCACTCTTAATTCACATATTGAGCAATTCAAAACCAGATTCATCATTTTCTTTCCAAAACTATTTCCTTCTTTATCCTCCCCACCCCCACTTCCCCTCATATTTGTCAAATACAATGTCTGGGCTGAAATCTGGGAGTCATTTTTGACTCCTTCATCTCCCATGCCTAATCAGTCACTACCAAGTTCTATCAGTCCTTCCCTTTGAAATGTTTCTCCTGACCCTTTCTTCTCCCTTTCCACCATCTTACCCCAGTTCAATCTCTTACCATGCCATGCTTACCCAGACAAGACTTCTTAGCTGCCCTTGATTCCAGTCTCTACCTCCTTCAACCCAACCTACACACCACTTCTAGACTAATACTCCTTAAATATTGCTTTCACCGTATTAGTATCCTGGTCAAAACCAGACAGCTAGTGTCTGGGGATGGATTTGAACTCAGTTCTTCCTCAGTTTTCTTTTGTAGCAGTGTCAAATTTTTCACCTCCATAAATAACTCCATGTACTTTTTCCTTTGCCCTAAAATACTTTTCCTTCACCCATCCAAAAATCCTATCCATCTCAAGGCCCAGGTCAAGTTCCATCCCACCTGCCTTTGACTACTCCAGTAGTAGAATTTAAAATTTTAGGATGCAGAGGAACTTTAGAGATCCTCTAGTTCAGGGGTTTTCAATATGTTAATAACTCTATTATAATGTAAAGACCAATGACAATTCCTTTGTAAACTTAGGTACTTCATTATTTGCATTTAAAAACATTACTCAGAGAAAGGGTTCCTAGGCTTCACCAGACTGCCAGTGGGGACCATGACAAAAAAACAGGTTAAGAACCTGTGCTCCAGTCAAGTGAGGAAGCAGAGGCCCGGAGAGGCCTCCGTAATAGCCCACCATAATAGCAGCCTTAATTCTCTACGGCCTTCCTTAGTCTCTGCCCCAATTGGGACCGTTCTCCCCCTCCTCAAATTCCATTTTATTTTCTAACCTATGTACGTGTTGCCCTCAGTAAAATGAACCTCTTTGGAGGCAGGGATCATGTTATTTCTGTCTTTTTATCCTTAGCACTCACCGTACGTGGCGCTTTGCAGTAGTGGGCACTGAATATTTTCAATCGGGTTTAATTGAATATAGAGTCTTACCTTGTTCACTGCTGGTTTGTGTTAAGGATTGGTGGGAATCTAATAAGAAGAAATTCAACAGAGATAAATATACATATATATTTATATATGTATATATTATATATAAATATATATAAAATTTCACTTGAGTATTAAAAAAATCCGTTTCACAAGTACAAGACGGGCGAGGCAGCATTAGCCGTTTGGAAACGATCTGGGGGTTTTAGTGTATTGAAAGCTCAATATGAGTCAGCATGTGATGTGGCAGCCAGAAGAGCTCCTGCGATCTTGGGCTGTGGGCTGCGTTGGGAGGCCGTTTTTAGGGGTGCTTGGAGGATAGAGCTCCTGGCCTGGAGTAAAGAAGACCCGAGTTCAAATACGGCCTTGGACACTAGCTAAGGGACTGGGCAAAGTCATTTATCCTGTTTCCTCATTTATAAAATGGGGATAATAATACCACCTACGCCTCCCAGGTTGTGATGAGGATAGAAAGAGACAGCATCTGTAAAGTGCTTTGGACCTCAAAGCTGCATATAAATGCTAATTATGATGATAATGTGCAACTAGATTGGCAAAGAACCTAGAGTTCACATCTCTGGAGAATTAACGGCAGAAATTGGGAGAGTTTAGCCTGAAGGGAAGATTGGGGAGGGGGCGGGAATCACAATGCGCCCTTTCAAATCTCAGAAGGAATGTCTGCAGGAGGAGGAGGGGTTGGTAGGGCTGGTCTTTGCCGACGGGCGGGGCTGCGGTAAAAGGAGCAGGGGAGGACACCTTGCGGAAAAAGCAGAGCCAATCACATCCCTCGCCCCGCCTCCAGGCCCCGCCTCCTTCGTCTAGCGGAATTACGTGAGGAGCCCCTTCCGCCCTTTGTCTCACTGCTCTGCAGTGCGGTTCCCGGCAGGCTGGGCGTTCCTTCCTCTGCAGGCTCCTCTAGTCGGGCGCTCCTCTGGCTCCGACTGACCGTGCTGGGCAGAGGCAGGGGCAGCTTCTGGTGGCGGTGGCAGCGGTGACAGCTGTAGGCGGCGGTGCGTCTGGGTGGCGGTGTCCCGGCGGCGTTGGCTGCGGGTGGCGGTGTCCGAGCGGCCAGCGGCGGGGGTCGCTGGCGGTGGCGGTGGGTGTGCTGTGCCGCAGTCCGCAGTAGGCACTTATACCCGAGCTTTCCCCGCCCCCCCTTCCTCCTCCCTCCCAGCCCCGCCCCTCGGGCCTGGTTCAACGCTCGCTCGGGGCCGAGCAGAGCTAGGCCAACCCCCTGCTGCTGCAGCGGAGGTAGCGGAGGTAGCGGCGGCTGCGGCAGCGTGGGTAACCGAGCAGCAGCAGCCACGGCAGCGGGCGGACGGCCTCGGCAGTGGTGTCTGGTGGCGGCGTTGGCGGACACGGAGGTAGTTGCGGCCTCCCGGGGCAGGTGGGCCGTGGTGGCGGGTGGGCCGCCTGGCCAGCGGAGGCGGTGTTGGCGGCGGCGGCGGCGGCCTTGGCGGCAGCGGCTGGACGGCCCGGGCGGCGGCGTGTGGCCTTGGTGGCGGCGGTGGCAGCGGCGGCAGTGGCTGGAAGGCCTGGGCGGCCCGGGCGGCGGCGGGGTGTGGCAGTGGCAGTGGCAGTGGCGGCCGCGGCGGCCGCGGCGGCAGTGGGTGGACGGCCTCGGCGGCAGCATCGGCGTGTGGCCCTGGCCCTGGCCCTGGCGGCGGCGGGGGCGGCGGCGCTCCCCGGCAGCAGGCGGACCGCCGCAGCGACAGCAGCGACAGCAGCGGCAGCGGCGACAGCAGCGGCAGCGGCAACAGCAGCGGCAGCAGCGGCGGCGGCAGCAGCAGCAGGTGAACGGCCTGGCCAGCGGCCCCCAGCGGGGTCGGCCCCGGCAGCGGACCCCCGCAGCGCTGGCTGGCGCTGTTAGGCGGGCGGCGGCGGCGGCGAGTCCTCGGGCGGGGGTCAGCCCTCGGCGGGCAGCGGGAAGCCCGCGTGCTCCGACCAGTCCGCGTGCACCGGTCAGTCCGCGGGCATCGGCCAGTCCTCGAGCATCGGCCAGCCCTCGGGCCGCAGGAGGTCCTCGGGCGGCGGGAAGTCCTCGGGCAGCAGCAGGTCCGCGGGCGGCGGCAGGTCCTCGTGAGGCTTCAGTAAGTCCCCGGGCGGGGGCAGTTCCTCGGTCAGCTCCTCGAGCAGCCGTGGTTCCTCGGCCAGTTCTGCGGCTAGGTCGGGCAGTCCCTCGGCCTGCTGAAATTCCTCTCCCAGTTCCTTCCCAGGTGGCCAATTTGCCAGTGATCAGCTCGAGAACCAGCATGGATAAGAAGGAGGATCTTTTCAGGACCCAGGCACGCCGGCGCCGGAAGAAGATGCGGGTACAGGCACCAGCAGTACAGACACCCGTGGTGCAGACCCCCCCGGTGCAGGCTCCACCGGTCCACTCGGTACAGTCGGTACAGTCGCAGGTACTAGCAGGAACTGGAAGTTCAGTTATAAGGTCAACTAAACTGTCACCTGCCCGGGCGCAGTCAGTGCCGAGGCTCCAGCCAGCCTCCCGGCCCCTGCTAGTGTCCCGGGCCGAGTCAGCCTGCCGGCCCCTGACAGCCTCCGGGGCCCTGACACCTTCCAGGCCCCTGACCTCCAGGCCCCTGACAACTTCCGGGCCCCTGACAACCTCCAGGCCCCTGACAACCTCCAGGCCCCTGACAACCTCCGGGCCCCTGACAACCTCCGTGCCCCAGACAGCCTCCCGGCTCCAGCCAACATCCCGCGCTCAGTCAGTGTCCAGGCCCCAGTCAACCTCTGGGCCCCAGACAGCCTCCCGGGCCCAGTCAGCTTCCCGGACCCAGTCCAGGGACTCAGAGCTGGAAGACACTACGGGAGACAGCGTGGTGCCTTGGCGCAGCAAGGCGGAGTGGGACCAGGTGATGGTGTACCTCTTCTGCTCTGACACTAAGCTGCAGAAGTATGCACTAGACCGAGTGACTGCCTGGAAGAGCCGCTGTGGCAATAACCTCCCCCTTGCGGTGTCCTGCACAGCAGACCTGGTGAGATGCAAGGTTATGGATGAGAACGGCACTGTGGGCTCTCAAGAACTTGTCTTTCTTTATGGCATGGCATTGGTCAGATTTGTGAATCTTATAACTGAGCCAAAACAAAAACTCGTCAATACTCCTCTGAGACGCCTGGCGCATGAGATGCACATCCCAGAGTGGGTCGTAAACCTTCGTCATGATTTCACACACAGGAAACTTCCCAGGTTGAATACTTGTCGAAGAGGTTGTGACTTTGTCTTAGACTGGCTTCGGCGTACCTATTGGTGCCGCCAGTTAGGGAGTGACCTGTCTGAGCCCTGGGGTTCCCTGCTGGATTTACCGGGGATAGATATGGGGGAAGAGCCGGTACTGGAGGATACTAAAGAGGCCAGGAAAGAAAGAGAACTATATGAGAAAATCCGGAAAGTGCTAGTGTCCTATGAGGAAGAGCAATTTAAAGTGCTCAGAGATCTACGGCAGCTGCCTAAGGTCATCAAGGCTTGGGCAAACTCATCCTCGGAGGTGGATTGGATGGTGACAAAGATGAAGAAGCTGACCCAGGATAATGGGACACTTGTGGTGAACATCTTGCTAAGTGATGGTTTCCTCATTCCTACTGCAGAGCAGCTGGAAGCTTTGCAGATTCAACCAGCAAGAAACACGAATCTGACCAACCTTGTGTTGCCCCGCTGCTTTTCCCACTTCTGGCAGCCCCTTTTGAAGGGCTTAGAATCCCAGCCATTCACCCAGGCTCTCCTGGAAAAGATGTTCTCAGTACTTCCGGAATTTGGGGACACGGGGATCCGGCCAGCCTACCTCATCAGTTGGCTCAGTGAACTGCTAGTGGTCTATGGCCCCCGTGGGGAACACTTCTCTTCTAGCCAGCGTGCCATCCGGAAAACATGGAAGATTGTGTGCCGCAACTTCTCCTTGAATTGGTCCCAGCTGCTTGATGTCTGTCTAGATTGTGCCTGCTGGGCCACTCCCCCCATCCTCCAACTGGTCCTCAAGACCATGGAACCAGCCTTTCCACTAGACACCCAAGAGAAGCTTATGTGTCTCTGTACCATCTACACCCAGGGTGGGAACCCTAACTCCAGACCAAGGTCCACAGAAGGGACTGTGACTTTGAGGAGGCCCGTTTACACTCTGGAAGATCTGCAGTGGCAGGTGAAGCAGTCTATGTTGCTTGATCGGCAGAATAATTACAAATCAGGGGACGAGGAGGAGGCAGAGACTGACGTGGAAGATCTTTCTTCCAAGAGAGAGGAAGAGGTGGAAGTTAAGCAGGAGTCAGTACAGAAGGCCCCCGTGAAGGAGAGACCTGAGGTTCTAGCTGAAAAGCAGGCTGCGCTGAAGGGCTCTGCGTGGCAGGTTTGCACAGATGATGTAGACTGGAGTAAATATCCCCTGGGCAGCGTTCCAGGCCAGACAGATGACCCCAATGAACTCATGGTGGACAACTACTCTCTGATGTCTGTTGTGGACCAACCTACAATCCAGGAAGATGACAGTTTTCCCCCTGCAGCAACACATGATTCCACGGAAACCCACAACAGGGAAGGCTTGCTGTGGACCCAGAGTGAACTACATCGCATTAAAAGCAACCTTAAGTTCTTCTGACTGTAGCTTGGGACAGATGGTTCCTTCTCCTTTGTGCAGACACTACCCCTTCCTTCACCATTAGTACTGGAAACCAAGGTCCGTTCACCCCCCTTCCCTCCCTCCAGTGGATTTTGGTGTAGCATCACAGATGCCATCTAGTATTCCTGAGCCTTTCCCACACTGCACCTAGCCTGAGGTCTCCTTTTCGACCTCAAGCAACAGTCAAACCCCAACTAATTTATTCTGATGACCCCTCACCACCCCAGGGCAAGTATCATCCTGGCTGTGGTTGCTGGCACTGAAGTATGACTAGTGCCAACCACTTAGATAAAAAATTTTAACTTCTGATCCAGAGGAAAAACAAGGGGAACTCACAGTCATACAAGTGGCAATGACTTTAAAAAAAAAAAAAAAAAGGAAACAAATTTTAACTCTCATAAAACAAACTCATCACTCAAAAAAAATTGCCTGATCCTCTGGAGCCACTCTATTGTTGACAAGCCCCCACCCCAAACTCCCTTCCTTTTTCTATCTTTTACTTCTTTTGAGTAATCCTGGTTTCCTCCTGAAGACACCTCCACTGATGGGGAGCTCCTTTTCTAATATTATCTCCACCCCCACCCAACAGTCAACATAGCCTTACTCCCTAATGCCACTTTGATAATCTCCATGTCTTATCACTAAGTATCAATCTCTTCTTTAAAATTAAATCCATTTTTTCATATCATTTGGCCCAAATTCTTGTTGCTGTCATCTGCTGACCTCCAGGCAATTGGGGAGGAACTTTCCAGCCTTCTCCATTTCCTTTTTTTTTTTAAATCTTTTTAAAATTGAATTTTTTTTTTAATCTTTTTAAAATTGAATTTTCAGTTCTCAATTCTCTACCTCCTCCATCACCCTCCCATACTCACTGAGAAGGCAAGAAAAACAAAACCCATTACAAATATGTATAGTCATACAAAATAAATTCCCACATTAGCCATGTTCAAAGAGAAAATGTGCTTCAGTTTTCACCCTGAGTCTATCAGCTCTCCATCTGGAAATGAGTAGCACACTTTATCATGAATCCTTTGGAATTGTGGTTACTTATTGCATTGATCAGAGTGCTTGAGTCTTTAAAAGTTGTTTGTTATTACAATATTGTTAATGCATAAATTGTTCTTATTCTGCTCACTCCATTTCATACAAGTTTTAACAGGTTTTTCTGAAACCATCCCTTTCATCACTTCTTACAGCACAATAGTGTTCCATCACATTCATATATTGTAACTTATACAGCCATTCCCCAATTGATAGTCATCCCCTCAATTTCCAGTGTTTTGTCACCACAAAAAGAGCTGCTATACATATTCTTGTACATATGGGTCCTTTTTCTCTTTCTTTGATTTCTTCCTAATAGAGGAATTGCTGGGTTAAAGGATGTGCACAGTTTAATAGCTTTGGGGGCATAGTTCAAATTGCTTTCCAGAATATGTAATTGGACTAGTTCACAGCTCCACTAACAATGCATTAATGTGCATGTTTTCCTATAGCCCCTCCAGCACATCCATTTTACTTTTTTTGGTCATCTTAGGTAATCTCGTGGGGGTGAGGTGGTATCTCAGACTTGTTTTACTTCGAATTTCTCTAATTATTAGTGATTTAGAGCATTTTTTCATAGCTTAGATTTCTTCCTCTGAAAAACTGCCTATTCATAACGGACCATTTATCAATTGGGGAATGGCACCATTTCTTGTAAATCGGACTCAGTCCTTTATATATTTTAGAAATAAGACATTTACCAGAGAAATTTGCTGCAAAGGTATTTTCCCCACCAGTTTCCTGCTCTTCTAATTTAAATGCACTAGTTTTGTTTGAGCAAAAACTTTAACTTTTATCTAATCAAAATTATTCATTTTACCCCCATGGGTCATGAACCATTCCCCTTTCCATAGATCTGACAGGTAATTTTATCCATGTTCCACTAAGTGCTTATGATATCACTCTTTATATCTAAATCTTATATCCATTTTGAGCTTAGCTTGGTATGTGATGTGAGATGTTGGTCTGTACCTAGTTTCTGCCATACTGATTTTCAGGTTTCTTAACAGTTTCTGTTGAATAGTGAGCCCTTTACCCCAATAGCTGTGATTTTTGGGTTTATCAAACTATATGTATGTTTATTTGTTTCTGTACTGTATATTGCATAATCTGTTACACTGAACAACTCTATTTCTTACCCAGTACCAGATTGTTTTGATACTTACATCTTTGTGATATAATTTGAGACCTGGTACTGCTAGGCCCCCATCCTTCCTGTTTTATTTGATTAATTCCCTTGATATTCTTGACTTTTTGTTCATCAAGATGAAGTTTGTTATTTTTTCTAGCTCCATAAAGTAGTTCTTTGGTAGTTTGGTATGGCACTAAATAATTTAATTTAGGTAATTATTATAATTTTTATTATATTGGCTCAGCCTACCCATGAGCAATTAGCATTTCTCCAGTTATTTAGCTCTGTCTTTATTTGTGTGAAGAGTGTTTTGTAATTGTGTTCATGTAGTTCTTGTGTGGGTCTTGACAGATAGACTCCCAAGTATTTATACTGTCATTATTTTAAATGGAATTTCTCTTTTCATAATTTCCTGAATTTTGTTGGTAATATGCAGAAGTGCTGATGAATTGTGTGGGTATATTTTATATACTTCAACTTTACTCAAATTGTTAATTGTTTCAATTAGTTTTTTAGTTCATTCTCTACGTAAACCATCAAATCATCTGCAAAGAGTGATATTGTCTTTGCCCATGTGTATTTCTTTAATTTCTTTTTCTTGTCTTATTGTAATAGCTAGCATTTCTAGTACAATATTAAATAATAATGGTGATAATGGACATCTTTGTTTCACTCCTAATCTTATTGGAAAAGCTTCTAGCTTAACTCCATTACAGATAGATAATGCTAGCTCTTGATTTTAAATAGATACTACTTATTATTTTAAGGAAGGCTTCAATTATTCCTGTGCTTTCTAGTGTTTTCAACAGGAATGGGTGTTGTTTTTTGTTAAACACTTTTTCTGCATCTATTGAAATAAATGTGATTTTTTGTTGGTTTTGTTATTAATGTGGTCAGTTATGCCTATAGTTTTCCTAATATTGAACCAGCCCTGCATTCCTGGTATAAATCTATACTGGTGATAGTGTATGACCTTTGTGATATATTGCTGTAATCTTGCTGGTATTTTATTTAAAATGTCTGTATCACTTCATTAGGTAAATTGGTCTGTAGTTTTCTTTATCTGTTTTGACTCTCTTTGGTTTAAGTATCAAGACCATATTTGTATCATAGAAGGAATTTGGTACAATTCCTTCTTTACCTATTTTTTTTTTCAAAAGTATATGTAGTATTGGAAATAATTGTTCTTTAAATGTTTGGTAGAATTTACTTGTAAATCTAATCTGGGCCTGGGGTTTTTGTCTCATGGAGTTCATTTAAGGCTTATTTGATAACTTTTTCTAAGATAAGATCTTATTATATTTCCTCTTCTGTTAATCTGGGCAATTTGTAATTTTGCAAATATTTATCCATTTAATTTACTTTTTGTCTCTAATTGGGCAGAATAGCTGCTAATAATTGCTTTTAAATTCACCTTTTTAATTTTTGATACTGACAGTTTGGTTTTCTTTTTAAAATCACATTAGCCAATGGCTTATCTATTTTATTATTGTTGTTTACCAAGAAAACAGGTCCTAGTTTATTAGTTCCACTTTTTTTCACTTTACATTTTATTGATCCCTCTTTTGATTTTCAGGATTTTTGTTTTGGTGTTTAATTAGGAATTTTTAATTTTTTGGTTTTCTAATTTGTTTTTAGTTGTATGCCCAGTTCATTGATCTGCTTTTTCTCTCTTGTTGATGTAAACATTTAAAGATACAAATATTCCCCTAAGTTCTGCTTTGGCTAAATCCCACAAATTTTGATATGTTATTTCATTGTTGTCATTATCTTTAATGAAATTATTCTTTCTATGATTTGTTCTTTGACCCACCCATTTTTTAGGAGTAAGTTTTCAGTTTAATTTTCATCTGTGCTTCAAAGGCCTTTTATTAAATGTAATTTTTATTGCATCGTGACCAGAAAAAGACACATTTATTATTTCTGTTTTTCTCTTTTTCTTTGTGATATTTATATTCCCTAATACAGAGTTATCAAATTCCTGGCCTGCAAAACTCCTGAGGACAGCCCTAGCCAGATTAAAATGTAATTGGAAAATGTTTAACAAAATAAATAAAAATACAATAGAACATAGATAATGCTAATCTGTGGTTTTTTGTGTCAGTATGTCAGTTGGGGTTCTGTTTCTATTTTAATTTGACACCGCGGCCCTAACATATGGTCATTTTTTTGAGGTCACCTAGTACAACTAAGAAATAGTTATATTCCTTTCTCTTTAACTGGAAAATTGAAGTGCTCCACTCTTATAGTTTTACTGTTTCCTCCTGTGATTCGTTTAGCTTTTCTTTTAAGAATCTAGATGCTATGGTATTTGGTGCATTTATGTTCAGGTAAATGATACCTTTCAGCAAAATATAGCTCATCTATTTCTCTTGAGTTGATTTTGGTTTTTGCTTTATCTGAGATCATGATTGCCAACCCCCATTTTTACTTCATCTCAAGCATAATAGATTTTGCTCTAGCCCTTATTTTAACTGTTTGTATCTGTTTCAAGTGTGTTTCTTATAAACTATAGTTTTAGATTCTAGTTTCTAATCCATTCTGTTTTACTCTTCCATTTTTTATGAGTGAGTTCATGCCATTCACATTCACAGTTATGTTTGCTAGCTGTCCTATTTATCCTTTTCTTTTTTACTTTATCCCCTTGTTAAGAATATGTTCTGCTTCTGACTGTTGCCTCAGTTAATCTACCCTCCCTCTTATTCCCATCTCTATCCTCACTTTTCTCTTAACCTTTTTCACTCCTACTTACCTGTTAGGTAAGATTCATTTCTATACCTAACCCTGTGCATATGTTTATTCTTCTCTCCTTGAACCAGTTCAGATGAGAGTGAGGTTCAGTTCTCTTACACTACCCTGACTCTGCTCCTTCTGTTTTATAACCTTTTCCTTGTGTACTCCATTTAGGTGAAATAAGTTCATCCATTATTCCTCTCCCTTCATTACATTCCTCTTATCCACCCTTCCATTATTTTGAAATCTTCCAAACACAATAGAATCACACCTAAACCTTTCGTGTAATTAGATGCCTCCTACGACCTCTGGTGGTGATAAAGTTCTGAGGGGTATCATCTCCCCATAGAAAAAAGGAAACAGTTTAACCTTATTTAGTCTCTTATGATTTCTCAGTTGTGTTTTTATGCTTCTCTTGAATCCTGTGTTTGAATGCCAGATTTTCTATTTAGCTCTGGGCTTTTCATCAGGAATACTTGAAAGTCCTCTTTCATTAAATGCCCATTTTCTCCCTGTAGGACTATAGTCAGTTTTGTTTGGTAGGTTTTTGTTGGTTGTGATGCTAGATTCTTTTCCTTTTCTAAGCTTTCCATTCCTTTATATGGGAGCTGCTAAATCTTGTATGATTCTGATTGTGATACTTGAATTCTTTCTGGCTGCTTACAATATTTTCTGTTTAACTTGGGAGCTCTGGATTTTGACTATAATATTCATGGGGGTTCATTTTAGGGTTTTGGGATATGACTGGTAGATTCTTTCCATTTCTACTTGCCCTCAGATTCTGAGATATCTGGCAATTTTCTTTCATAACTTGTTGAAATAACTTGTCTAGGCTCTTTTTTTGATCATGGCTTTCAGGTAACCCAATGATACTTCCATTATCTCTCCTCAATCTACTTTCCAGGTCAATATTTTTTTTTCTGTGAGATATTTCACATTTTCTTCTATTCAGTCTTTTGATTTCTTTTTAAATTTCTTGATGTATTAATGGAGTCATTCGCATATATTTGGCCAATTCCAATTTTCAAGGAGTTATTTTGTTCAGTAAGGTTTTGTACCTCTTTTACCAAGCTATTAATTCTCTTTTCACTTTCTTGCATAGTTCTCATTTCCCATTTTTGCCTCTACCACTCTTAATTTAAAAGAAAGTATTTTGTGCCCTTTTTAAAACTGTAACTCTTGTAGAAATTCTTGTTGGGTTTGTGTCCAGTCTACTGCAGGCTTTGCCTTCTCTGTGCCTTGGGTTTGTTTCTCTGTCATCATAGCAGCTCTTTATGGTCACATTCCTTTTTGTTTGCTCATTCTTCCAGGGGTAGGAAACCTTCGGCCTTTGAGGCCACACGTGGCCCTGTAGGTCCTCGAGTGTGGCCCTTTGACTGAATCCAAACTTCACAGAACAAATCCCAAATTTCACAGAACAAATCCTTTTATTGAGGGGATTTGTTCTGTGAAGTTTGGATTCAGTCAAAGGGCCACACTTGAGGACCTACAGGGCCACGTGTGGCCTCAAAGGCCGAAGGTTCCCTATCCCTGTTCCAACCTATTTCTTGAATTTGGACTTTATATTAATGGTGGGCTGTGATCACTTCTAAGTGGGACTTCTTTGTCTTTTTACATTTTTCTGGAGCTTTTATAGTTCAGTTTGGAAGTTTGTAAGCTTTAGTGATCCCCGAAGCCATGTGATCTGGGGAAAGGTCTCTTCTCTGCCCTCTTGGTCTGAGCCTCGCAAGTTCCTGATCCAGGTTTGAGTTTACTAGCTTGTGCATGGTTGAGTTTCAGTAGACTGCTCCAGGACAGAGCCACTGCATTGCTGGCTCAGTTATGGTCTAGGTATCATGCCTTGGTTATTCACTGCAGGTTTATGTGCTTGGCTAGGACTGAGTTGCCACTATATTCCTGGGCTCAGAGCCACACGGCTATGTTTAAGACACTTTTTCTGTGTTCAGTATTTAGCCAAGATCCTCAGCTCTGCTTTGGATCTGTGACCTGAACTTGAGTAATGGGCAGCAGAGCTGTCAGGTTGCACCTGTTCCCACACCTAGCACTGGTTCAGGGATCTCCTGGGAATTCGTTTGACCCTGGTGCATTGTTTCAGCCCCCCTTCTCTGGGTGCTGGAGTTCCTGCTAGAGGGGCATGTTCCTGGTCAGTCCCTGCCCCAGTGTCTGCAATTTCTGTCTTTCAAAGCTGGGCTGGAAAAATGCATCACTGTGACTTTATCTAGGCTTTCCTTACCAGAATTCCATATGGAGAAATTTCTGGGTTGTTGTGGAAGGGTGCTCGGCAAGCTAGGCAAAATGCTTCCTCTCTCCTATTTTGATTTTAATTCCAACTTCCTCTATTTCCAAAGAACCTCTTCTCCTTCCTAACACTTGAAGACAAAATTCACGCAGACGTCCTGTTGTACACATTGGCCTCTCAGTTCATCAACCTCATCACTTCTCAGGCCTATTCACTGATCTCTCTGAGTGCTTCATTCCTGCTAAACTAGCTGTCACTGACTACTGGTTCCTCAGTTCTTCCCAGTCACTCCCCCCTCCCCACTTTCCTTTTATTTCAACAAACACAAGGGGTTATGAAGTATCTTAGGGGAGGGAGCAATTAAAATTAGGCCTCCTTGAAATGTTGAATCACATAAAATATTAACATAATTTTGAGTTACAGAATATACAAAATACAATTTTAATTATGTTCTCAGTTAAGAGAGGGCACCTGAGGAATAGTCTGGTGTAATGGAACACCTGGACTAGAGTTCAGAAGACGGGCATTTGTGTCTCAGCTATGTGTCCTACAAAAATCTGTATTTTTCTGAGCCCCGGTGGCTTCATCTATAAGAAGAAAAATACGCTACCAATCAGCCAAAAAGCATTAAGCTCCTACTATATTCTAGGTATTGTAGATAGCATCTTAAGAAGGACACACAACTTCAAGAAACTTACCTTCTGATGGGAGAGAAACATACAGGGTGTCCCAAAAGTCTTAGTGCAGTTTTACATTTTAATATTAAACTTGCCCCCGAAATCACCATTTTAAAAGCTTAATTATATATATTTCTGCTGCACTTAATTTGTAAATATTGAATAATTTTAACCAGGTGGGGTGCTTCTGTATTCAGTCATTGAGCAGCAGCTTATGAAAGTTTTTACAAAATTCAAAAATCCACTAGAGTGATGTATAGGACACGATAGTGATTATGTAGACTTTTAATAAGAAATATCAATGTCAAAATTTTAAATAGCTTTTTAAGCTTTTTTACGTTTGTAATATTGATAAAAATAAAGCTTTAAACCACGCTAAGACTTTTGGGACACCACGTCTAAAGTGAATGAACACAAATATATACAAAGTAGTTAAATACAAATACAAGGTATCTTGGGGAGAGGATACTAGAAGGTGGGGAAGGTGCTTGAAAGGGAACTTAGCGGAGCTGAGGAGGGTGGGCATTCCCGGGACGCAGATGCATGAGCGGCCAGAGCGCCCAGCTACAGCTAGCGGACAAGAAGGCCAAAATTCACCCCTCGAGGCCTCACGTTCCTCCCTCGTAAAGCTGCAGGAGCCCCTCCCTCGCCGCCCCGAGCAGCTTTCTCGGGATCCTCCCTCCCCACCCCCGCGGCACAGAAAGGCCAGGCGCACGGAGCCTCTGCGCCTGCGCCGCTCGGACCCGCGCCTGCGCAGTGAGGGCCCGAACGGAGGAGCGCCGAGACGCGGGCGCGGGACCGGGGAAGGGCCCGTAAAGCTCCGCCGGCCTCGTGAGCAGGCTCGGCCACGCTTCCCAGCGCGGGGGCCGGGGCCCCGAATCTCCGCCGCCACCATGGTGCGCTGCGGCTGCTCGCTCCTGAGGAAGGTGCGTGTCTGGGTGGCCGGGCCCTCCCCTTCGTCCGTCAGCCCAGTCCCCTCCGCTCTCCCCACCTGCTCCCCGCTTCTTTTCCCCCAGACTCCCTCCACCTTCTCTCCCCTCCCCGTCCTCATCTCCCTTTCTCCCCCTTGCCTCGTCTTCCCTTCCCCTTAACTCCCCCCCCCTCCTTCCCTTCCTCCCCTAGCCTTGGGCCCCCAAAGGGCAGACCCCCGCCCGTTAGGGTCCTAGCTGAGCAGCAGGGTCAGCTTTTTGGAGTTTGGGCAAGTTGAATCCGATTGGCCATATCCTTATTCGTGCCCGTGGCGACCCCCTCCGGACCACGGGAGCTCCTGGAGGACGGGGCCGAGTGACCCCAGGCCTGGCCCGTAGCAGAGAATTTAAGAGCGTCTTGCGGCTTGAAGAGCTGAGCCCGGAGGTGCTTTCTTACCCTGGAGCAGATGTTCCCAGGTCACCCTCCCACTGCATACCCTGCCTCATCCTGTCTCTGGTGTTCCATCCTGCCTTTCGAGCCTGGCTTTAATTGTAATTTTGTACATTTTGTGAGTGTAAACTCCAGGCTTGCGGGCGCCCCTCCCACACTGCCCCGAGCAACTTCCTCGGGATCCTTGCTTCCCACCCCCGAGGCCCAGAAAGGCCGCCTGCCCCACGGAGAAAATGGTCATTTTAGGATTCTCCTTTGAAAAGGATGTCCAAAGCCTCTGAACCGTTTGCTGCTTGCAGCTAAAAAGGGGCATGCTTAAATCACATAGTGGGTTGGCTCGGTTATGTGAAGAAAATTAGGCCATTTTCATTTTTGCATAGTGTGAGATTAAGAATCACCCCAGGTAAAATCACTGCTGCTTTAACAAAAAAATCCCCTTAAGTAATAATGAAGAGACAAGCATCAGTTTGGACGTTGGGAGACCTGAGTGCTAATTCTGACCACTCCTGAGTATGTGACCTGGAGCAAATCACTTTAATTCGCTGGGCCTCAATTTACCTCATCTGTAAAGTGAAAGCTTTGGAATAGATTGACTATGCAGTCCTTGCAGGCTCTAAGGTTCTTCAGTTATCCCTTTTGAACATTATATTGATGGTAAAGTCTGTCATTAAGTGTAATTGTTGGTAATGAGCTTTCTAAATCTCTGAATTTGTTGTACCACACAGACTAGCACAGCACTTATTTTGAACTTAGGAACTTTAAAAGGCATGCATAGGGAAAGCTGAGATCATCTAATTTGGTGATGTCCCTAGAAGAGATTCTTTTTCCCAAGACCTTTGAGCTCAGTTTGAATCAACAGGTTATCAATATGATTATCAGAAATCAAGAATTTGGTTTTCTAGGACATTAAAGAAGAAAGCCTTTTTCTGCCATGTTTCTGAACTTTAATGGATCTGTCTGTCATCTCATGTGTCATATTGACATGTCAGTTCTCCCATAAAGGATGCAGATCACAAAGGGTCCAAGCCTACTCATCTGTAAAGTTGTTGTCTGTATCCTCCTCCCATAAATTTCTCCACAGTGTGAATCCACAAATATCCACTCAGCTTGTGGGGGAGGGGGAGTTCCTTTAGTTCTCTTGGCACTGCACTTACACCTCTGTGTTCTGGCCTGGGTTATCCTCTGTTAGGTGACCAGCCCAGATACTTTTGTCATCATGAATAATTCTGATATCTTTTATGATGACCTTTGTGCACAATTCTTAATCCGTAAATACTGCTCGCACCTCTCCACTACCCTTTGCATGACTGTCAACTTTAATTCTTTACAAACTGCTATTCCATAACTCAGGGCCGTATAGTATCACTGAAAGAATCTTGATGTTTGAAAGGCAGATCTGTTGCTTGAAACAAAAGCTTGCTATTGGAGAGAATTATGCCTGGAAAAGGAGGTGGGGACCTACAGATGGACATGGTATATGTTGAATCTTAATGTGAAGGCATAGAGGAAAGCCCTCAGGATATTGGGTGGATCCTCTCTGGAGGATTTATGGGAAGACATAGGCAGCAATCTTATGGGAAAAAGCATAGGTGGGTATGGATAAGCACTTTCGGAGAGAGCATACACATTAATGAGATCATAAATCCATCAAAGTATTAATGAAAGTTGGGGTGTGTGTGTGTGTGTGTGTGTGTGACATCCAAGTAAAGATACAGCATTATAGGCATTTGAGGATATGACCCTGGGGTTTGAAGGAAAGGTCAAGCCAGGAGATAGAGATTTGTTTTTATCATTTCCTCTGTAAACTGTGAGAGTCTTTTATGTGACACACCAAACACATTTTTCAGGTTAGATTTGAGTAATAATTAGGAAGAGAAGAAATTGTGGAGAGAGAGCTTTATCTTTGAATATCCAGTTTAGTTCAGCAAACATTTATTGAGTACCTAGTGTATGCTTAGCATTCATCTTGTGCAAAAGAGAAGAGATACTTAGCTGGTAAGAGTTTACAGATGAGATAAGAAAAGATAACAAGTACAATACAAACAGCTACAGAATGTTTTAGAGTTAGAACCTAGAGCTAGAAGGCATCTTCTAAATAAATAATCTGATCCCTTCAGGGAAAAGCTGAAAGGACAGTTTTAGCCCCAGTCTAAGATGGGATCCTCCTGGCTCAGTTTCCCCATTATGTTCCTTTGAAAGGCAATGTTACCCACCTGCCTATTCCTGAGTCTGGCTATGAGGTAGATTTGATACTGCATGGTTGGAAAATTGAATTATCTGAAAACAAACAGAGCTAAGGATGTTTTATCCTCTCAAAGTTGGGCCCTAAATCTAGTCCGTGCTTTATACCTGGGCCCTGCAGTTTTTTCTGTTAGATTTGTGTCTTCCAGACTACATACAGGCCATTCACCTTCAGTTGGTAGCAAAAGTGAGTACCAGCCAATGTCCCCATCATTCCCTGGATGTAGCCTGTGCTCAGTTCTAGTCAGCCTCCTCTTTGGCACCCCCTCAAGGCAGGGACATCTCTACAACCCTTGCCAGCAGGAAGCAGTTTCAGAAGCCGAGACCTTCACCCCTTACACCAAAAGAATTTGGGTCCCATTTGTTTGAGGGGGGAATGATGAGGATGGGATCTAGACCCCAAAAAGGAAAAACCCTGGACTTTCCCACTTGGCCAAATCTATGGTGTTGGCCTGAGGCTATAATCCCATCAGCTGGCCTTTCTTTGTAGACCTTCCTATTGCTCCTGGCCACTTCCCACCCTTAATCCTATTTAGACTCCATTCTCCCTGGCCACTTGACCCAGGTCCCTGAAGTTCTATTACCTCATATTCTACTTGGCCACTCCTAGATCCCTCCCATAGTCTTTCTGTATATAAAGTCTTTATTGTCTCCATTAAGATGCTTAGATTCTTACAATCTAGCCACTGCTCAGATTCTTACAGTCCTGCCAATAGCTTACTAATGTTCAGACTCCTTAAGAGTCTACCCAATATGACGGATGTTCTGATAAACCTTGTCTTTGGCTGGGGGAAAAAAAAAGAAAGAAAGAAAGAATCTGATCTAAACCATCTTGTTTTATAGATAGGAAAACCAAGACTCAGAGCAGATCTGTGCTGGAACTGAGGTCACACTAGCTTAGTGATCAGCAGAGACCAACCTGGACCCAGGTCTTTTTTTACACTATGTTACATTTTTGTAAATGTGCTTCATACACAGGTTTAGTATCCTAATGAGTTCTTTGTATCCAGTAAACCCAAACTTTTTTTTTTAATAGTATGGAAACTTCATGGACAATCTAAGACTCTTTGCAAAAGGAGGAGCTGGTGGAATGGGTTATCCTCGATTAGGTGGAGAAGGAGGCAGAGGTGGTGATGTCTGGGTTGTAGCCAAGAAAAGAATGAGCTTAAAAAAAATTAAGGATAAATATCCCCAGAAACGGTTTGTGGCAGGAGAAGGAGCAAACAGTCGGTAAGTACTTTATTGAATGATTTAAACTCATAACATTGGACAGCTGTACTTTTAACAAACCCAGCTTTTTTTCCCCCTGCAAATTATTTGCACTGTATAACAAAAATCTTTTGGTGTACAACTGCTGTTTATCTGTAGGGCTTCTCCTAGCAAAATTGTAGTGTTGGAAATTTGTACCCAACTATATACCCCATAGCTTTTTTTCCCCTTTCTGTGCCTTTTTCCCCCTCCAGGTAGACCCTTCCCTCTTCTGGGGGCCTTACTTTCCTCTGTTCTCCATATCTCCTTTCCTTTGAGAATATAACAGTCCTTCACATTTGATAATTTGCTGAAAAGACTTTGGCTGAAAACTCATTCATCTAAAATATTACTAAAACCAGGCATTTTACTTTATTATTCCTATAATTGTGTAATGAAAGGCTGTTTCCCCAACTGAAGCTCGAGAAGCTTTTCCCTTATTAGCCTCTCCTAAGACATAGAGCCAACCCTGTTCCAACACAAATCTACTCCAAGATTATCTGTTTCCACACATCATTAGAAGCCTAGGATTTATAGAGCTGGAAAGGACCGTAGGGATTATCTTGACTTTTTTGGGGTCATGTACCCCTTTGGCAGTCTGGTGAAACCTAGGAACCCCTTCTTAGAATAATTTTTTAAATATAGAAAATAAAACACTTAGGATAACTAAGATAGCCAAAATAAAGATACAATTTTTCCCATCCAAGTTCATGGATTCCCTGTAATCTATCCATTTTTCCTTGGGGGTTTGTGGACCTTAACCTCATTATGAATGAAGCTAATGAACCTAAAATAAGTCTGCACTTCAGGTTTTTCTCTAACATGATCATACACATGATCCCAAGTTCTGCTTTTCACCCTCAGTGTCCTCCCATCATCCCCACCAGTGTGGTATCCAATAAACTTTTTATTTCTAGGCCTTGTTTCCTTTTTCCATCTTTCACTGCATACATATAAGTAAACTCACTTATTTCATACCAAGTGATATTTTTTTGCATTTCACAGTAATAGCTTACACTTCTAATAGGGCTTTAAGGTTTACTAAGTATTTGAGTGAATGAATGAAAAATAATTTATTAAGTGCTTGTTATGTGTACGACATAGTGCTAAGCTCAGCATGCAAGAAGAAAACAAGACAGGCCCTGCTCCCAAGGAGTTTATAGTAAGGAGAGACAACACATATAGGAAGTTTCAGCTACAAGTAAGATTTTTAGTGTGCATGACAAAGCTGGTAGTAGGTATTTTCTTTATTATCATTTCAGTTGACAAAACCGTATCTTTTTCTGCTGTTGAACCCTTTGACATTGCCAAGGACTTTGATGTCAAGAATTTTCTCTTTTTGAGTTTTCAGTAGCTGTGGCTACAGAAAAAGTAGAAACATGGTAGCTGCTGAGGCAGTTGCCAGGTCACACCTCTGAAAGGATTGCCTTGCCTGAAGATGATTGAGAGGCTCTGGTGAAGGATCTAGACTGTCTCCATTCAGATCTGAGGGGATGTGGTTTAACCCACCTCCTGTTGTACCCTTCCTCCCTCATAGAGGCTAGCCCGCCTAGACTGACCAGGCCTGAGCTAAGGTGTCTCTTGGCTCAAAAGTCCAGTGCTTTTTCCTGTTATACTACAATGCTTTTTCTGAACAATGTTCTCTTTTCTCTTCTCTTTTTTGTCCAGTGCCTGGGGAAAATTTCTAGCGCTCTGCCCCCCTAAAAATTTTAGATGAAAAAATGGTAATTGTTGAGATTTCACTAGAAACTTTTTAAGAGAAGCCACTGTTATCAGCCCCACAAGTGCCAGAATTCAAGCTAAATAAAAAGCTGTTTTATTCAGTTTTTCTATTTTGTTTAATTTTTAGAGTTGCAAGAATGAAAGTGTATGTGTATCTTATTGTATACTATATTTCAACTATATGCATTGGTGTGGGAATCAAATCACTGTTTATAACATTGTTTTTCTTTGAATCGGTTCAACAACATTAAACATTTACTGGCTGCAAAAAACTGTTCTCAGAGCTAAGGGGCATACAAAGATGAATAAAGCTTGTATTGCCTTCATAGGGCTTACAACCAGCAGACTGTGTGTATAACTCAAGAGTAAAAGATTCTCTTGTTTTTGTCTTTGCATCTTCTGTTCTGCCATATAATGAGTGGTTAAATAAACACTGTTGAATTGAATGAAATGTAGACAAGTAACTAACACCAAGTGGAATAAATGTGTAAGAGAGAAGCAGATTACTGTGAGAACTCAGAAAAGAGTACTTTTAGCTTAGGGGAACAGAAATCTAGAGAAAGCTGTTTTCTGTAAGGAAATATATTCAGTTCAAACAACTGACTTAAAGATACAGCCCTTGGTAAATTATTATTATCTTGGCAAATGCAAACACTTTTAAAATGTCTTATGTAAAAATTAGCCTAAGGAGATATGTACTGTCCAGCCTTGTTGTAAACTAGAATACCCACTTGAAGTATTGATTGTTTAGTTTACTTGATCTGCTTTCATTTTTTAAAATTTGGGGCATTTGTGACTTTGTTTTTGCCTTTCAGAATCAGTGCATTAAAGGGAGAGAAAGGCCTGGATTATGAAATATCTGTGCCTGTGGGCATTACAGTAACTGATGAGAGAGGCCAAATTATAGGTGAATATCCTGATTTAATTTTTTTGTAAATATTTGAGAAATGTGAACATTTTGAAAAATGATTGTTTATTGTTTTTCTCACCTGTAGTGTCTGTCTCATCCCTAGGGGAGAAAGAATCTAAAACTGTAGATTAAATTTACCTTCAATGAATAATTCTTTATTTAATATATTTAAGTACTAGCTTATAATGGTCTCTCTGTTGAATTGTCTTTAAGTGTATGGTGTAGGTATATGATATATGGTACATGTATGGTATGTGGTATGTGCAGTCCCTGAAGGTGAGATACAACAAAGTGTGGATTGATTCTCTGCTGCTTTTGCCAATTTTGGCCTGACAGTTAACACTGAGAAAACACAGGTGCTTCACCAGCCAGCACCATACCATCCAGACATAGAACCATTGGTTACAGCAAATGGAGACAATTCTGAGGGTAAAATCACGTCCCTTGGCAGTATACTTTCTAGGGATGTACACAAGGATGATGAGGTTGTTATACATATTGCCAAAGCTAGCTCTGTGTTTCTGAGGCTCCAAAAGAAAGTGTTGGAAAGAAGAGATATTAGACTGTCTACCGAGCTGTTGTGCTGATCTCATTGTTGTATGCCTGTGAAACCTGGACAGTCTCCCAGCTCCATGCCAGGAAAATGAATTGCTTCCATTTGAATTGTGTTAGGAAGTTCTAAAGATCACCTGGCAAGATAAAGTATGGACCACTTAGGTGGTGCTAGGCATTCAAACTCTGCTGCAGAGTAAAGCAGAATTGAAGTAGTTTAAAAGAAACACAAGATGCACAGATTTCGAGAATCCACCCCAAATGTTCACAGGAACTATTTGTACTCAACCTGTGGTAGAACATTCTGAGTTCATATTGGTCTGATCAGCCACAGTTGGACACACTATAATTTGACTCTAACATAGCAATTTCATTTTGGTCATCTTGAAGAACAAAGGACAGTCAACCAGCCATAGGTACACGTACGTTAGATATTGAACTCTTTAATCAACTTAAAATGGACACATTTCCTACTGTTCTCACTTCTAGTCATCTCTTCCATTTGGGAGCAAACAGTTCCTTGAAGCTTCTTTCTACGCACTGGAAAACTTGCCCATTCAGATCTTTGATTCTCTTTCCTGTTCACTGGACATCTTCTTTGACCGTCTTAGAGAAATATCTCTGCCCATCTGTCTGAAGATCCTCCTGTGGTTCAATACCATATGTCTTTATCAGTCTTTCGCCAGCAACCATTTGCCATTGGACACTGACCCTACCATGTGACCACTTCCTCAAGGCTCTGCTTATATTTCCCCCTCTGGAGGAAATACCCACATGGAGTCACTTCCATTTTCCTTTATTCCCATTAGAAGCCACCCAAACTAACAGACACAAATATTCTTACTAAGGCTTTTCTATGTCCAATAATACCTAAATAGTCTCAATCTCCCAACCTTCTTGGTTTCCATGCAATGCCAAGAGATCAAACCTCATCCTTGACTTTTTAAGAAAAAGTTTAAACTTAAATACTAAAACTTAAATATATAATAAGAAAAGAGAAATGCATTATAAACTTAAATATAAAATAAGAAAAGGATTCAAAATGTACAGCAATAAATTTCTATTCCAAGAAAGCCTATATAATAAGGCTCCACATTGTGTTCAGAACTGTCCAACTTTTCTTTGCTTCATTCTGAGTTTTCTTTTGTTCTGTGCTGTGCACTTTTTACTTTGTTCTTTTTTTCCCCCTTCTTACCTCCCCCTAAGGCTACAATTAAGCGCATACACACATACACACACACATACACACACATTCACTCATGTATATATTATATATGTGTACACACATAAACATACATACACACATAAACATATACATACACACATACATACACTTGCATATATATATTTAGATATGTATAGTCATACTCATGTGTAGACATATACATTCATATGCATCTGTAAGACCATACTATACTTACTTGTTCTCTGTTCCTCTGAGGGTAGATAACATCTTCCTTCATAAGTTCAAGTCTTCCCATATTTTTCTAAGTCTACCAACTCATCGTTTCCTATACCACAACAATATTCCAACCTTATAATATCTAATTTAAATATTAATATGACTGACATATAGTTCATGATTACTATCCCTGCTTTTGTTTCCTAATAAATTCTACTCCTGATCTTCATTTTATATTTGTGTGTTTCTTATTTCCTATCCCTTCTTACTCCTCTACTTTATTTCTACTCGCTACCTTGCCCTCCTATTACTTAACCTACCCCCCATCAAAGATTCCTCTCTTATCCTGTCTTCCCCACCCTTTCCCCCAGAGTTTTCCCACACTCTTGTTTCTGTCTGAACTCAGAAGATTTTTATAAACTTCAGAATGTTTGATATTTAGTTTTTCTTTTTCTTTCTTTCTTTTTAGGCAATTGGGGGTAAGTGACTTGCCCAAGGTCACACCGCTAGTAAGTGTCAAGTGTTTGGTCTGAGGTTGGATTTGAATTCAGGTCCTCCTGACATCTGGGCTGGTGCTCTATCCACTGCGCCACCTAGCTGCCTCTTATTTAGTTTTTCTTTTGAGATGTTCCACATTCTCTTCAATTTTTTTCTTTCTTTATATTTTTTTTTAATTATTTCTTGGTCTCTTATAACTTTGCTGGTTTTCTCTTGCCCACTTCTGATTTTCAAAGAGTTGTTTTCTTCCATAAGATGTTGAATTTCCTTTTCCAGTTGATTGACTTTTCATAATCTTGTTTTTCTTGATCTTTCTTTTTTTTTTTTTTAATTTTTCCTCAATTTCTCTCATTTGATTTTTAAAGTCTTTTTAAAAATCTTATATGAATTCTTTCTGGGCAGGTGATCCTTTGACGTTACCCTTTGGCGTAGGAGAAGCTTTTTCTTTGCTTCACTATGCTCCTGAAGACAAGCAGTGGTCTTCCCTATCCCCATAGTAACTTTCTACAGTTGAGTTCTTTCTCCTTTGCCTGATTTTTTTGCTTTTCGGTGAGGTAGTCGGGGTTAAGTGACTTGCCCAGGATCACACAGCTAGTAAGTGTCAGGTGTCTGAGGCTGGATTTGAACTCGGGTCCTCCAAGTCCAAGGCCAGAGCTCTGTCCACTGTACCACCTAGCTACACCTAGCTACACCTAGCTACCTGATCATTTTTTTAAAAAATTATTTGTATTAGCTGCTTATTGTAATCACCTCTAGTCCTGGGAAATTGGGGATGGTGCCTCTGACCTCAGATCCTCCTTCAGTTCTCCCCTCTGGCCTGGAACCAACACCAAGAACTCAGCCCTCTTGTAAGTGTTCCTTGCATGGCCTCTTGACCATTTGACCATTCCTTTTACATTTTCTCTTATCTTTATTATTCCACTGAAACTATTCTCCTTCTATAACAAACCCATTAGCCTTTACCCAGTCTTCATTCTTCTTGACCTCACTGCTGTATTTGACATTAATTGTGCCCACCTTTAAATTCTTCTCTTAGTATCTGTGCCATTGCCATCTCTTGGTTCTTCTACCTCTATCTTTTTTCCCCCATGTTTCTCTTCCTGCACAGTTCTCAACTCTCTTTATAATCTCTTAATGGTTTCTCCTTTGCCTGTGTCATCCATTTCTGACTTTGACTTTCACCTCTGTGTTAGATAGTTCACAGATCTTCAGCCTTGGCTCCACTCTACTCATTTCAACCACCCGATGGATTGCTTTAACCTAAAAATCTACTCAGGAGGGGTAGCTAGGTGGCTCAGTGGATAGAGCTCCAGCCTTGGAGTCAGGAGGACCTGAGTTCAAATTTGGCCTCAGACACTTGACACTAGCTGTGTGACCCTGGGCAAGTCACTTAACACCAATTGCCTCACGAAAAAGGAAAAAAAAATCTACCAAGGAGCCAAACTTCTAGTGATATGTCTCCAGACTTGTCTGTCCATTCAGTCTGTTACAGTATTCATGCTAGAATACTATTTATATCAAATCTTCTTTTCCACTTGTAGAGCCTTCAATAACCTGTTTGCCTTTAACCAACCATTAGGCATTGGAGTAGGATTTTTATAGAGATTCTGTTGAATAAATGTTTAAAATTATGTATATTCAATTTAGGTTATTTAATTCTTTTAATTAAGTAGTTTCAGGTGGCACATGATCCAGATACCAGAAGAATTCCTTATTTTCTTAAGAGTTTAACTAAAGGCTTAATGAAGTTTATTTCTGATTATGATGGTTTCATTTACTTTTCTTAGTCTAGGCATATAACTAGTATGCTAATGTGTGATCATGGTGTACATCAACTTGGAGAATTTTATTTTCCCTTTTTGTTTTCAAACTCTTCCTAGGAAACAAATTTTTTATTCTTCTTGTTCAGTTATTTCAGTCATGTCTGAATCTTCATGACTTCATTTGGGGTTTTCTTGGCAAAGATGTTGGAGTGATTCGCCATTTCCTTCTCCAGCTCATTTTACAGCTGAAGAAACAGGCAAACAGAGTTAAGTGACTTGCCCAGGGTTACACAGCTAGTAAATGTCTGAGATTGGATTTGACCTCAAAAATATGAGTCTTTCGGACTCCAGGTCTGGCCCTGTATCCACTGTGTGTCCTTGCTGCCCCAAGGGAAACATACGCTGATAATAATTCTTTCAGTTCTGGGGATTGTGATTTATAGTTGTAAAGTAAATGAAAATGTGTCACATCACTAGTAAAGCCTGCATACTGATCCTCACTGTAAATTTTTTTGTTTGTTTGTTTTAGGAGAACTCAATAAAGAGGATGATAGAATTTTGATAGCAAAAGGAGGACTTGGGGGTAATTTGCTTTCAAATTTCTTGCCATCCAAGGGTCAAAAAAGAATAATTCACCTTGATCTAAAACTTATAGCTGACATAGGCCTTGTAGGGTGAGTAATGCTTATATATTAAGATATGAATCTCAGGGAAAATTATGGGAATGGAAAATAAATGGTGTTTTTTGAGGGGAGGGGGTGAGACAGTCGGGGTTAAGTGACTTGCCCAGGGTCGCACAGTTAGTAAGTGTCTGAGGCCAGATTTAAATGCAGATCTTCCTGACTCCAAGCCCAGTGCTCTGTCCACTGTGTCATGTAGGGTCACTGTACAGATTTACAGTTTACTTGAGGGAGATATGTTGTACATACAAAAATGTGGTGCAGATGCAATATGATAAAGGCAAATGAAAGATCCAAAGTTATTCTTAAACATTTGAGTATTGGGAAGGATATAACTTGAGAGTGGAGAAGGCACCAGAGGAAACAGCTCCTAGAGTGGTCCCTTAAAGGGAGAGAAAAGTTTCAGCAGTCAGAGATAAGGAAGAAGTCATTTCAGATGTGAGGGAGGGACTGCATAAAAGTAGAGAAGTGGGAGAATATTGGATACTATCAGGGAACAACTAATAATTCAGTTTGTACTGAACATTTTTGCTTTAAAAGGAATAAATCATAAATAAGGGTACAAAGTAGATTGGACCAGATTGTGGAGTGTTTTAAATGCCTAGCTAAGGAATTTGTATTTTATTCCACAAGTATTATTGATGAGATGGGTAGTGAGTACCTAGGAAAAAAAAAATGTAATCACCCCCCAAAAAAGAAAAAGCATCATTTTACCAAGAACGTGTCTTATCAGACTAACTTCATTGACTTTTTTGACAGTATTATTAAACTCATAGATCAAAGAAATGTCTGAGATACAGGCTACTTTAGTGTTTGACAAAATCCCTTATTATACTTGTGGAGAAATGTGAACTAACCACTAGTGTCCTATTTGATTGACTGTACCCCAAAAGGAGTCAGAGATCTCCAGGGAAGTGTCTTGGGTCCATGGCTAAAGGTGCAGAAGGCCCATAGATCAAATTTTCAGATGACACAAAGTTAGGAGGAGTGGCTAATAGACTGAATAAAGGAGTCAGGAGATTTTAACATACTAGAATATTAGACCAAGTTGATTAAATTGAAATTTAGTAGACATAAAGGTAAAGTCTTACACTTGGGTTCCAAAAGTCATAAGTACAAGTACAAGATGGGAGAAATGTGAAAAATTTGAAAAAGATCTTGAGATTTTAGTGTACTGCACACTCAGTATGAGTCAGCAGTGTTATAAGATAGATGGCCAGGAAAGGTCATGCAGTTAGGGGCTGTATTATGAGAGAGGCTTAGGAAGGTCGTAGTCTGGGCAGACCGCAAGCAGCGAATTTTAGAAAGGACATTGATAAGCTGGAGAGAGTCTTGGGAGGTTGGGGGTGGGTGGGAATGGGAGTGGAAATATGAAAGGCTTCTAATTTCTGCCATATGAGGATTGGTTGAAGGGAATGCAGATGTTTAGTTCACAGAAAAGAAGTCTGGTGTTAGGGAAGTTATGATAGTTAACTTCAAATATTTGATTGTATGTCATCAAAAGAGGGGATTAGACCTCTTCTTGGACCCAAAGGGCATGACTAGAAGCAGCAGGTGAGTTTCAGAGGCACATTTAGGCTTGACGTGATAATAGTAAGATGACATTTATGTAATGTTTAAAGTTGGTAAGGTACTTTCTATATATTTCATTTGAGCCTCTTAACAACTCTTTGAAGGGAGATGCTACAGGTATTAATATTGCCATTTTGCAGATAAGGAAAAACTTCCAAAGCAAGTAAAACTAACCTAAAATAGAATGGATATTCTGGGGACATAGGGGCCCCCTCACTAGAACTCTTCTGGCAGTGGTCACAAAGGCACAAGTCAGTTTGGTTCCAGTTCTGATTCTGCATTGGTGATACTGGGAGTCACTGAAGGGTTTTGAGGTTGGAGGTAACGTGGTCAGACTTGTGCCCAGAGTACATATGCTAGCTGTTGTTATCGTTATGTGGGGACACAAGACAGGTTACAGTTGGTTGGGGAAGCAGAAATGGTTTCAGAAAATGTAGACTATTGTATCTAGAAGTTTAGTAATGAATGGGAGAAGAAATAGCAATAGAATGCAAACATATGTCTCAGACTCTAGGTAGGGGTTGTTTTTTTTTTTCCAAGAATAAGAGAGACCTACCTATCCTAAAAATACACCTATACTCTGGGATAAGCGAGATCCACTGCATTCAGAGCAATATAGGAAGGAGCCTGTTAGCAAAGGAGAAATTGAAGATTAAAAGAGGTAGGATAGGGGTGGAATCAAAGGCACAGTTGGATCAATTGGGTTTGGCAAGAGAGTAGGGCCATGTCACTCTTTTATGTTGGAGGGGAGGGAGACATCAGACATGAGAAGTGAGGCAACTTAACTTCATCATTTCTAAGGTTTCCAAAATCAGAGTCTACGCAAATTATGAGGATAGGTTTCAGAGGGAGGATAAGTCCCGTTTTGGACATGAACAAATAAAGCATTTTTTAAGTACTTAACTATTTGCAAAGCCTTGTGCTAAATGCTGGAGAGAGTCCCTGCTCTCAAGGAGCTTGTGTTGGTTGGGGGAGACAGCATGTGGAAGGATTCAGATGGAAAAGGCCCCTGGCCCTTAGGAGGCAGTGTCAATGCAGAGGTTAATGCTGCTGCTTTAATGTCATTTAATATCACCATTCCCAGGACTCTTGGGTTCAAGGCTCTTGCCTGTCCCCAGCACTCTGCGGGAAGATGGTAGTCAAAACCATGGTGATAGTTTAACTCCTGTGGTTTTCTCAGGGCGCCTTGCTGCTTTAGCCTGGCTGGCTAACTTGTATTGTGAGTGGCAGTTGGTTTGCAGATGGTAGTGATGGTTCATCACTTCTCCACAGGAGTTGTTTCTCTGGATGGTGGCTGTGAGGACTGGGCTAGAAGCAGGACCAAAAGCCCGGAGAGTGCTCCTGTTAGGCCGGTCTGTCTGCTGGTGGCAGTTGATCAGCAGTTGTGATGATGATGAGGATAGGCCCCTTCTCCACGGCAGTTTCTCCCCTCAATGATGGCTGTGAGAACTGAGCAAAAAGCAGATCAGGTGATTTTTCAAGGAGCTCCTTTACTTTGGGCTCTTGGGTTCATGGTTCTGGGCTGCCTCCGGACATGTTAAACTTGAGGTGCCATTAGAATTTTAGGTAAAGCTTTAGAAGGTGGTTGGAAATGTGGACCTAATGTGTGGTGAGAGAGGTTGGGACTGAAGACTTAATTCAGCAAACATTTATTAAGTTCCTAGTATGTGTAACACTCTTTGGTGCTGAGTATAGAAAGACACAAAACAGTCTCTGCTGTCAAGAGATTTTCATTCCACTGGGAAGATACAAGATGGATACAACTTTAGTACAATATGAAGAAAATTGATGAGGGAGAGCGTGCTAACAACCAGGGAGAACGAGGAAGGCTTGTGGCACCCAAACTGAGTCCTGAAGGAAGGCTAAGACTGTGAGAACCAGAAGGAGGGAATGTGTCCCAGGTGTGGGTGAACATTTGTACTGATACACAAAGATCAGAACATCTTGTCCCGAAAACAACTCATAAGTCAGTTTGTCTGTAACAGCAAATGCATTGAGTGGTCTGAAAGAAGGCTGGGAGAACAGGTGGGAGCCTGATTGTAGGAGACCTCAAATGATGAGCTAAACCCAAGGATTTCGATTTGTTCCATTGGCCAGGGGAGTTCACTGAAGTAGAGATGTAATACCTACTACCCTTACCTTGGGAAAAGCATTCTATCAGTTGTCTGAAGGGAAGATACTGAAAGCCAGGGGACGTATTAGGAGGGTGTTAAGGCAGTCTAGGCAAGAGGCAATGGGAAAAACAGCTGCATGAGCAGAAAGAGCAGGACAAAAGGAAGAAGCATTGGGTGACTGACTGCAGACAGGAGAGAATGATTTAGGAACACACATGGCCCCCCAGGAGTACAGCAGTGCCCATCTTAGTCACAGGGACGTGTGGAGGGGGCCAGCTTTGGGGAAGAAGACCAAGAATGATTTTTCCAGTCTTGAAGCCCTTTCATACCTTTCCCTTAGCCTCCTTTTCCAGGCTTATTGTGCTTCCCTCCCCTTCATGCTCTCTGTGGTCTGGCCAGCTGGCCTGTGGCTAGTCTTCACCCACAACAGACCATCTCCTGTCTGGCCTTTTTACAATTCTCTGTATTCACCTTCACCTTTTAGAATCCCTCATTTCCTTTAAAGCTCATCTCAAAGTTTGTCTCCTATTTGAGGCCTTCACAGATTCCGTACCTCTTCACCCCCTTACCTCCCCCACAGAGTCACCTTGTGTTTATCTTGGGCACAGGCAGCGTGATGTAGTGAAGGGCCAAACTTGAAGTGAGGACCTGGGCTGAGGCCTTGCCTCCAACACATGTAATGCATTGGTAGAATTCCCTGTACCAATAAAACCCCATGTTCAGCCCTAGTTCTTATTTTTACTTATATATATATATATATATAATATATATATATGTACAGGTTCCTCGAGGGCAAGGATGGTTACCACTTTGTCTTTGCATCTCCTACACCAGAGTGTTAAATCAACCTTTGATTTGACCTAGCAGAGATACAGATTTGGTGGTTATCTTCATAGAGGTGATATTGAAATGTGGAAATGAAATACTCATTGGAGGGGAGGACATTAAGAAAGAAGAAAAGGAAAGAAATCATCCTTGGGGTTAATCTCAGAAGACCGAATGACGGGATAGCCAGGAGAATGCCTTAAGATAAATAGTATTTTAAAAAGGATGTGGTGCTAAGTAGTAGTATTTGCTACTGAGAGGTTAAGGAGAGGAGGACTGAGAAACAGCCACATTACATTGGTAATTTGGACGTCGTTGAATTCTGAGAAAGCAGTTTTGGTGGAAATAGTGGAAACAAGTCAAATTACAAAGGATTGAAAAGTTGGATAACCAGTAAATAAGGCAAGATAAAGCCTTGTTTTGTTTGTCAATTGATGAACATTATATGCTTATTTTGCCCAGTACTGTACTAAACAGTGGGGTACAAATACAAAAATGAAATCATCTGGCCTTCAGGGACTTAATGTTCTATTGGCAGAGACAACATATATACAAAAGTATATGCAAAGGAAATACAAGTTAATTTAAATAGAATCAGGAAGAGCCTGGGGGGAAGGACACACAATGGTGTGGGGTGGAACTACTACCATGAATACTAGCAAAACTGCCCATCCTTATAGAAGAGAAGCATTAAGACAGCAGAATCTTATGATTCTTTTATGAAATCTGATCTGCTGTTAGGTTATATTTCCGCTTCTAGTGCCATAAACTGGCTAGCTTTCAAACAATTTCTTTCAGTTGTCTACCTTTAAAAAAAGTTTCCAAACTCTTTCTGGTTAGTTAATCGACAAACTAATCTATATTTTGGTCTTTATGGGGATTATTACTTTTGCTTTCCTCTGTGTATGTCTCCTTGATTTTTGTACAAAAAAAACTTATGTTTTAAAACCAAAAAACTTTAGTAATAACTAAATAAACAAAAGCTGTTTTAGAAATAATTTAGGTTAACCTACTTAATGTATGTGCAAGAAATTAATCATCAAAGATCATTGAGAGCCTATATATGACAATGGAACAAAATAATATGTTTACTGGAGGGAAAAAAAGTGACTTTGAAAAATGTTTTGAGTGCTTTATTCTGCTTTCAACAGAAAAGATTTCTTCAGGATTGCAAAAAAGTTGTGAGATAGCTAAACTTAACTAAACCTACAAAAATAAACTTTAGGAATCTTCCCAGAAAACCAAATAAATATTTCCTAAAACCCATGATTTGGTATTTACTACATAAAATGAAATTTTGTTGTTTTTCTACATTTAAAACAAGTGCCATTTAATAAAAGAGGCAGCAGGTAGCTTTAAAGTTTGAGGTTCTGGGTTTAAATCCTGCCTCTTGATTTTATTTTTATTTTTTTATTTTATTTATTTTTTTTACTGTGTTACCTTAGGCAAGTCATTTAACTCTTCTGGGCCTTCATTTAATCATCTCTAAAATGAAGATGTTAAACTAAATGGTCACTCAGGTCCCTTCCATTCTAGATCCATGGTCCTATAACTAATCTCGAAGGCCTGAACATTATAGGTAAATGATTAGGCATAGGATAGGGAAATAATAAAGGATCAGATTGTTTTGTAAATTCCTAAAATTGCTACAATTTCTTGCATAGTTTAGGGTGCTCTTTATATTTGTCTTGTTGTCTGTTTCATAATTTGTAATTTTTATTACAAACTGTACAATTGTCTAGTCAAGGGGTGGGGAACTTGCAGCCTTGAGGCCACATGTGGACCATCTAGGTCCTCAAGTGCAGTCCTTTGACTGAATCCAAACCTCACAGAACAAATCCAGGTTCCCCACCCTGGAGTCCATGAGTAATACCTCAGAAGAAGAACTTACTACTTAAAATCACTTGAAATTCAGAATTAAGATGGTATTAATAATGTTAATATTCACTAAATTTGTAATTTTACTTTCCCATTTCAGATTTCCAAATGCTGGAAAATCCTCTTTACTAAGTAAAGTTTCCCACGCAAAACCTGAGATTGCAGATTATGCATGTAGGTAGTATGTTTTCTTGTTTTTCTACTATGTTTGAGTTTAAATTTAAGATAAGCGAAAGGTCTGTGGGCCCAGTGAGTAAGGTACTGTCATTGTTGCTATGGTAGTATCATTTCTCTGAGGCGACTTTCCTGTATTTAGTTGACAAAATGCCAGTGATTGGTTTTGACCATCTAGCCTCAGAGAAAATAAATTAGCTCAGCCCTGGCAGAAAAATAGAGCTAGATAAGAGTCTTCATCTCTCTCCAAGTTGCCTGTCTCAAATCTCCTCTTAACTTGGTCAGGGAAGTAATCCACAAAGAGAACTAAGAAGATGGTGGAATGCAAGAATAATCACAGAAAAAGAGTTAATGGAAAAGAAGCTATTGGAGGAGTTGGTGGAGCACAGGAAAAAGCAAAGAAATCGTATGGAAGAAATGACTGAAGGGGGATGTAGCAATCTCCCAGAAAATTATGTAGAAGGGACAGAATTCTCTGCAGCCCAATCGATTTAGACTTTTTTAAAATAGTAATTAGACGTTGTATGTTAGCTTAAGTGTCATGGTTTCTTCTAATAGCCAGATATTTTGGTGCAGATTACTGCTGTCATTTGGGGACTGCTTCCTATCAAGATATGTTGGAAAAATTAATTTTTTTTTCAATATCAAGTTAAAAGTTAGGGCACTGAATGGTTAGGAGGTAGATAGCAGTGAATTATTGGACAGTACAGGAGAAGAGTTGGTTTTTCCAGTAGCAGTGTATGGCTGTGAGAGGTGGATTGTAAGGAAAGCTGAGTGCTGCAAATTCAACACTTTCAATTTGTGGTGCTGGAGAAGACTTTTGAGAGTCCTTTGGACAGCAGAGATTAAATCACTCATTACTTAAAAGAAATTAATTCAGACTTTACTGGAAGGCCAGATACTAAAGCTGAAGCTTAAATATTCTGGCCACATAGTGAGAAGATGGGACTCATTGAAAAAGACCCTGATGCTGGGAAAGATTGAAGGCAAAAGGAGAAGGGGGCAGTCGAGGATGAGAAGGATAGATAGTATCATGGAAATAACAAACATGAAGTTGGACAGACTTTAAGAGATAGTGTACGATAGAAGGACCAGACGTGCTGTGATCCCTGGGGGTCTCGAAGTGTCAGGCACAGCTGAATGACTGAACACACAGAGGAGGGGAGAGTAAAAAGGAGTAAAGTCGAGTCAGATCTTGAGTCTATGAGAAGATTCCAAAGGATTGTCTGAATTCTTTGGTTGAGCTCTATTTTTACTGTATCAAATATAGCCTGATAGAAATGCTTTGGAGTTTGGAGATCTTTTGTACTCTACCAAAATTTTTGTTTTTAGTGGGACTTGCCATGTACAGTGATAGTGAGATGAGAGAATGGAGATGATGTAGTCATAATTTACAGGATGGAAGCAAAATTCGAGCCCCCACAACAGTTGAACTGTTACACAAAAAGAGAATGACCAAGGTGAAACTTTAGGAATGCAGAAGAACCCCTGGGAATAAGAAAAAATATAAATTGGATTTTGTTATTCTTAACATATATTTGTTTTTAGTTTTTAAATGAAATTGAGACTTGTGACTGTGCTGTTAAAAATGCTGCTGAAGGTTCTTAGCTAGTCGGTATATAAATGGAATCATAAAGGAGACTAATGTTGCAAGTATATAGAATTTACATCTTAGAGTCAAGAGTTATCCTGTAAGAAAATTCCAGATGCCCAATTTAGATTTTACAAAAGGGAGTCTTTCAACTTACTCTACCTATTGTGTTTCATTTGTCTTTGTCTCAAATGTTCATCACATAGTAATTAATAAGAGTTTGCCTTTGGTCAGTTTACAAAGCTCTATGCTTATGGCCCCATGATGTATAGTGTAATAAAACCTTGTGAAATTAAAAACAAGTAAGATTTAAGCTGTTCATAGAAAATATTCTTTACTTTTATTCACAGACAAATGAAAGGAGAATTTTTAGAATTACAGCCTAAAATTCTTGTTATTAATTTACATTTACTTTTTCTCATTTAGTTACAACATTAAAACCTCAGTTGGGAAAGATTATGTATAAAGATTTCAAACAGGTGAGTATATATAGAAAGATAATTTGACTTAAATTTTCTAAATACTCTCTTTGGTTACAGATAGTTTCTTTGCTTAGGCATTTCCTCTACAAATACAGATCTGCAATTTGATAAATGGTGTTTGAGAGTCTCTACGACTGAAGAAGAAAAAAAAACCAAACAAACCCTAGAGGTAACCTGCCGTCTGAACTTTGCTAGGCTTGTCCTTCAGACATGCAGTCTGAACCTATAGTAGAAGCCTTTTCAGTTTAGTAGCAATTGTCAGAACCTAAAATACATATTTTTTAAATATATATATATTTTTTTTTTGAGAACTTATTGTGACATTTTCATTCCACATTAAGACATCAGAGTATGGTGGAGTTGACTATCTTCTCATATAATAAAATAATTTTATGAAGATCTCTATCAAAACAAAAAATCGTTTTTTAAAGGAAAAGAACAAATAAGTAAATTTTATATAAACAATAGAACTAATGTCCCACTTAGAGTATGGTGAATCCAAAAGTGGTTTGTACATATGTAAAAGAATCCATGATAAAGTAATATTTATTGTATAACTATAAATCCCATTTTCTTAACCCTGTCATTTTGTAACTTACTAATCTTTAAGCGTGTTTGTCTGTATCCGTGTTAGCATTTAGTTACTGGCCAGAGCCTGACTTCTTTCCTAACTGGTTCCTCTACTTAATTTGCCTCCTTGATCCTTTCCCTTTTCCCTCCTCTCCTCCCCCCTAAAAAAAGCCCACCAAGGAATTATTTTCTAGAACTTAATAAAAGAAAAAATTAAATTCTCAAGGGAAATAATAAAAACATAGGATTGAAGGATATCAGATTATATTATAAACAGTAATTATAAAACTATTTAGTATTAGTTAAAAAAATAGAGAAGTTATCCAACCAAATGAGCAAGGCACGCAAGATCCAAAAGCAATTAAACATGGTAGCCTCTTCCACAAGAACTGCTAGGAAAACCAGAAAATTGTTTGGTAGTAATTAGGCTTAGACTGACCATATACCATATAGCACAACAAGCTAGTTAAAAAGGTCACATCATAAAAATAACTAAAGGAGAGGGAAAGAGATACCTTGTACAGTTTTGGTTAGGGGCAGAATTCCTAATCAAATGAGATATAGAGAAATTTGTAAAAGAAAAATAGGCAATTTTGATAACATTAAATTAAAAAGCTTTTAGGGCGAGGGAAGACCTTTGATTTCATTGTTATAGGGAATTCCCAGATGAGAAAACTCCTAGTGTGAGTCAAAACCTTCTTTAGAATTTAGTCTTAGAGAGTTGCCCAGGTCTCTGAGAGGTGGCGTCTCTTGTCCTTCATCCTACAGCTCATATGTATTGAAGGCAGGCCTAGCACCCAGTTCCAATATGGGCGCCATGTTGTCTCATGAAATCATTGTAGCTGGAGTAAGGAAAGAACTTTTTAATGGGGCAAGGGCAGAGACCACAGCAACTATCTTAGTTAATGGTCTGATACCCAAGATATCTAAGGATATATTTATGTGTGTATTCACATATACACACATCTATACACAACCATTCTGTATAAAACTGTTATCCAGTAGATGTAGTCAAAGGATATAAACAGGAAGTTCTCTAAAAGAGACAGTGTAGATTATCAACAGCTAGATGAAAGATTGCTCAGAAATCACTAAAGAATAATGAGATGCAAATTAAAACCGTTTTCTGGGTTTTTTCCCCACATCCATCAGACTGGCAAGTATGTGAAACAATGAAAATAATAAGTGTAGACCCAAACACTATTCATTTCTATCAACACAGTTGTTTTGCACAATTTTAAGAATACCAGAGTAAAGAGAATCCTCAAGAGCACATCTGATCCAGCTTCTTCTCTTTATTTCTGCCTAACTGTAAAAAGCTAAGGAGAGTGGCAGGCAGTATAGCATAGTGCAGAAAACATTGGATTTGGAGTCAGTACTTGGGTATTAATCATGCCTCTGCCACTTAACTAACTTAACTCTTTAGGATTCTGTTTTCTCATTTGTAAAATGAGGGGATTTAGACTGGATGGCTTCTTGAGATCCCATCCAGCTTTAAATCCTTTGTGACTGTCCCCTGGGTGTGCACTTGGAAGAGTCATGGTTATCATTCCAGACACTTAAAAAATATTATAAGCATACTGATTACTGTCTTCCTTCTTTTGTAGTATGGTGAAAAGTAGGGCCCACTAAGTAATAACAAATCAAGTGACAGTTTAGCTCAATAATACTGTAGAATTCTATCTAGTAAATAAGTCTGTTAAAATGAATATATTTTTATTCCTATCAAAGAATACAGATTTCCAAGGTTTAAATTCCATGAGTGTTTTAAAGTTGTTATACAATAGAATTTATGACAATAGAATTATATGTGAAGTTAATACATTTTTAAACTATATGCCTGAAATTTTTAGATTAATAAATCCTGGCAAGTGGAATTAGAGGTCTATTTTCAGATTGTAGCAAAATATTGTGATCCTTTATTAACTCAGATTGCTATAAAATTAACTTGACTTTCTTGAAGCACATATGTAAAAATCACCAGGTAATCAATTGATGATTCATAAAAGTAACAAATTTGGGATTGTTGACTTTTCCTCTTATATGTATTTTTTGTGCTCTTTAAAATTTGTGATTCCCAATATCTTTAAATATATTTCCCTTTTTTCTTGAAAATTATCTATATTTTTGTTAGGTATCTGTAGCTGATCTTCCAGGTTTAATAGAAGGAGCACATATGAACAAAGGAATGGGACATAAATTCCTCAAGCATATAGAAAGAACCAAACAGCTTCTTTTTGTTGTAAGTAGGTTATTGTTATTGTTGTTGTTGTTCAATTTTCATGACCCCATAGACCCTACTATCCATGGGATTTTCTTGGCAAGTTGTTTGCCATTTTTTTCTGCAGTGGATTAAGGCAAACAGAGATTAAGTGACTTGCCCAGGGTCCTACAACTAGTTAGTATCTGAGGCTGGATGTAAAGTAAGGTCTTCCCAACTCCAGGTCCAACACTGAACCACCTAGTTGCTCTTATAAGTGGATGCCTAAGTTTAACTGATCAAACAAACTTAGTGGTCAGATAATGTCTATCAAAAATATTAAATATCATGAAACTAGTTTTCATAGAAGTTGCATCATGAGAGTTAGAAAGCACTAGATTGGAAGTTGATAATCACTCTCTTTACCAACTCTAGATGACTTCTCATTTTCGTTTTGCTAAACTATTGAAGCTTTAAAAGGGCAATGTTGACATTTACTAAGTCAGATGTTACTTTGAGGTTTGCTTGGATATAATTCATTAAGATCTTCAACCCATTCTGTTACTTTGAGTATTGTTTTTACTTCACCACAGAACACCAGAGTTCTTCAGATAGCATATCTACAGTTTTAAATGTTATTGCATTCCTTTTTTTAGGTTGATGTCTCTGGGTTTCAGCTTTCTTCAAAAACTAAATTCAGATCTGCCTTTGAAACTGTAATATTGCTTACAAAGGTAAGCTTGCTGCCCTCTATAAATTCCGAAAAGAAGTATTATTAAAAAATTTTTAAAGTAGAATTTATTGTGTTTGGACTAGTTAGAGTTTTAAGTATTTAGTTATGAAAGACTAATTGAAATCGGGTTGTAATGTGTGTGTGCTACACTAACAGTTCCTACTTATGTAGTAATTGTACATAATTGGGGCCCCAAAAGTAGTTATAGAGGAATATAAAATATAAATAACTTCTAAGAGGAGACCCTATTTTGAATGTAGTGATATTGGTTAAATGCCCCAGGGCATTTATGGTCTTGTTGGAAATACCTCTTTGAAACTGAAAATGTGGTGAACTAAGATAAATAAGATGAGAGGCACTATGGAGTAGTGGATAAATAACATGCTGGACTTGGAGTCAGACAAACTCTTGATACTACATTAGTTTTGTTCCTTAACTTCTCAGAGCCTCCCTGCCTTCATCCCTAAAATGAGAGTAATAGGAGCACCTACTTCACAGGATCAAATAAAATAACCTGGCTAAAGTGCTTGATAAATCCCAAAGTGAATATGTGTGGGGAAACTGGTGGAGGTGAAATCACTCTATCAAGGTCACCCAGTGACCACGGGAGCAAGGTGGAGGCTCGTGTTCAAGTCCTCTTAGCCCCAGTCTCATATTCTATTCACCGTGCTACACTAATGTTATTCATGTTGACTTCAGTTTCTGATACAGTTCAGTGGTCATTTATTTAACCAGTCATGTCAGTAAGAAGATATTAATGCAAAAAGCAAATGGATTATTTAGCTAGAATGTTTTGTAGAAATAATTTCTTACTTTATTATTGTAAAGGAGCTGGAGCTATACAAAGAAGACCTTATGATGAAACCTTCACTACTTGCAGTTAATAAAATGGATTTACCAGATGCTGAAGATAAATTCAGTGAACTTGTGAACCAACTACGTAATCCTAAAGGTAAATAAGTCAGTTTTTTATTCATTGTGCATTGAGTGCCACATACATGCTTTAAGAGACAAAACAGAAATATAATAAGATAGACTGTCCTCAAAGAACTTAGTCTACTGAGGAGTTAAGATTTATCCACATGAAACATTTAAATTACAGAATAAGGCAGTATATAACTAAATAGTGAAATGAATGACAGGGAAGAGTGTTGACTTTGGGCTGAAAAGCTGACCTCGGGAGAGAGCTGATTCATCCAGGTGTATGAGAGCACCCTGAGTTTATAAGGGTTGCCACGGGCTAAGATATAGCACAGTGGATTGTTGTTGTTTGTCCTTCATTCTTGAAGAGACTATGACATCAGGGAGGTGATGCCTTGACTTCAAATGAATTGGATTTAAGTGAGGTAGGGCTGTGCCATGTCACCACCCTCACTTTCTCCTCTGGTGCCATCTGAGTCCAGTGGCCAGATATAAATGAGGGCTACTGTAGATGGCCCTGGATGTAGTGGGAGACTTTGGCCTTTTTAAGCTAAGGTCTTTAACGGGTCTCAATTTGACTGAGGCAACACTCAATCAGTGATTAAGGCTTGGCCAGAAATGAGACAGAGAATGGACTCTTTTACTAGTCCCCCCCAAAAAAAATCTGGGAGGAGAAGACCCTCAGGGTTTCTGGCCAAAACAGAAACAATTGCTATTTACTTTTACTCTGAGCCAATCTGGGCCCAAACAAGTGGGGGCTTGGTCCGAGACCTGTTGTTGGCCAGTCAGTGACAGCCAGAGTGATTTGGGTTTAAGGCTTGGTCCTTAAGAAAGAAACCCCACGGATACCTTTCAAGGTTTCTGTGATCAAAATTTACGTTCCTTTGAGCTGAGCACTCACAGGCAATGGTTTGATAACTCTACATGGAATAAGGGAAGGGAAAGAAAGAAAGAGAGACAGGAAGAAAGAAGGAAGGAAGGTTGGTTGGTAGCTGCTACTTAAAAATTCAAGACAGGCCAGACGCTTCTAAGTGTTCTCCTTAAATTAGAAAAGATTGAGAGACCATCTCATATCATGCAGGTAGTAAGTAGCAGAGTCAGGTTTTTCGGCTCTCTGACTCCAAATCCTTTCTCTATTTTCACAATACCAGACTTCCTTTCTCTAGAAAATCCCCCTTCTTGTGTCTTCTTTGCTAGAGCAGGAACCTTTAGAATACTGTGCATGATTTCAGTGGATCAGAGGTCCTCCCTTGATCAGTATAGTTAGAGCCTATTTTCTTTTGCTGTGCAGATCTTCATGTTTCTCCATAAATTTTCTCTAGCACGATATGCTTAATGGGTTGGAAGCTCCTCTTCTAGGTCTTTATATGGTTCCTGTTACCTATACCAGAGCAGCATTGAGTCTGTGTACTTGTTCTCCCTCATTAAAATGGCTATCCCAGATATTCTTCTGATCATACATTTCTTAGATGTTAATGCCACTTCTTGTTTGTAACTCTTCACTAAAAATATGCTATACCTTACTTGCCCCACCTGGTGTTCTTCCATTGTATTTAGGATCCCCTTTGATTTTGATTCATTAGAGATTGTAGATTGTGATATTCCAGGATTCACAACCACACAGCATTGTGTTTGAGATGGTTTTTTGTGTCAGAGAGCAGGACAAACTTACCACTCACAAATACCACCACAAATAATAAGTCAGAATGCCTCAGATTATAAATTAATTGCTTCTTTTGAAAAGAAATTTTGTATTGGAAACTGCATTTAATTAAAATGGGGTCAGTGAAATCTTTCCATTACTGTTAGGCAAGTAGAAACTAGCTACATAGAAGTCCTCTGTGTGTATTAAGAGGATTTAAAATGTTTGGTTTTGTAATTGAATATTCATAAATCAATATATCAGGATAATGCTGATATATTTTATGTAGAACAGTGAAAACAATTAAACTCTATGTTCATTTCAGATTTTTCACATCTCTTTGAAAAAGATGAAATTCCAGGGAAAACTATGGAGTTCCAACATATCATCCCAATATCTGCACAGACAGGAGAAGGAATTGAAGAATTAAAGAACTGCCTAAGACTATCCATAGATGAACAATCGGATCAGGAAAATGAAAAGTTCTCTGAAAAACAGTTGCTAAATATACAGAATTCAAAATTATCACATGTTGATCCCTCATCGAAATACGCTAGAATGGAAATAACTGAATGTCATTAAAATGTTATTCCTGCTATTAATTAAATTAGATGACCTCAAAGATTCCTTCCTGCTCAATATGTGATCCTATGATATTGGTTGTTTTTATGGATGTACATGAAAGTATCTTTCCAATTCTTTTGTCCTTTTCCCTTGTCATCTTTAAGAACCTTGCTTTTTATAGGGAGATGGAGAGAAGTCAGCAGTTTGGAGTGACAAGAAATCAATTAAGCATTTACTTCCTAAGGTATTCAAGAAATGAGACATGTAATGAAATACCTGGCCAGTCAGAAAGTTAAAGTACCTGTTACATGCCACTGTTAGGCACTACTAATAAGGTCTAGAGGCTTAGGGGTGCTGGGACCCCGAGATCATGACACATGGGCCCTGTCTGAATGAATTCAACTCAAAACTTCTTTCAGCCAGAGAAAAAGTTTATTAGAGATAAAGAGGCCAGACTCTTAAGGAATCAGAATGCCCATAAGGACGAACGGGCATGAGAAAGTCTCAGCGTTTAAATAGGGGCCAGAGTGGATCTTATATACACTCAAGTAATTTTGGGTGACCAGAGGAGGGGCTGGGAAAAGGGTCTAGGTGACTTTGGGAGAATTCCAATTGGAAAGTCTGAGAGATTGAATAGACAGTGGGAATAGATAATGAAGGGTACTGGAAGGAAGAAGTTTGAAAGGCATCTGAATAAGATCAAAAGTTGGGGCTAGGGCTTTCAAAGGGAGATTAAGTAGAGTTCATAAGGAACTGTTTGAGACTAGAGTGAGATCTAGAAAAGTTTAAGGGTTTTCTGGGGCCCATAGACAAAAGGGAGCCAGATTCTTTTTGGGGCAAGGGGTGAAGGTCTCTGCTTGGGCCCATACCCCATCACTACCAATGTCTTTTCAGATTGTAAAAATATATTTAAAATATTTTTAATAAAGAGTGTTCTTAGTGTTTTTAATATATTAGAGTCTAGTTAAGAACTAAAACAGTTCTTAACCTGGGGTCCGTGAACTCAGTTTTTAAATATTTTATTAACTGTATTTCAGTACAATTTATTTCCTTTGTTCTGTGTATTTTATTCTATTTAAAAACACTATTCTGAGAAAGGCTGTATAGGCTTTACCAGATTGCCAAGGGGGTTCCATGACACAAGGGTTAAGAAATTCAGCTCTGGAGTGGTATGTAGTCATTGTGCACTCCATAGTTGGGTGTTGATGTTCCTTATCTTTGACAACTTTTATACATCTGAAATTGGACCTTTAAAATCATGATTGCTAAAATTTTCGCTTTTTTTTTTTTTTTTTTTTTTTGGTGAGGCAATTGTGGTTAAGTGACTTGCCCAGAGTCACCAGATCAAGTAGATAAGAATATCCTAAAACTTTTTTTCTTGATTAAATAGAATTGGGATAGAGATTATGCCTGGGATTTCAGTACTAGAGGGAATTCAACTTGTTGAGAAAATTCCTTCTCTTAATGTAAATCACTGTCTGATCTACAACTGTAGTCTTAGAGAGGTATCTGACTCTTAGCTGTGGGCCAGGGCATGGGGCTGAGCCAGATTACAGTGTAATTAGGGTGTTGAACAAAATAAATAGAAATATAATAACCTCATATTAAATAACAAGTATGTCAATTTTCTAAATAGGTGTCCAGCGGGAATAGATCTCTTTTCTTTTGAGTCTGACTGCACTAACCAAAGGCAGTGAGAGGTTAAATGACCTTAGGGTAATTAAAATCAGTATGTCTCAGAGGCAAGACTGGAATCTGTTTCTTCCTAGCTCAGGCTGATGGGGTTGGGATCTGGGACCCAGAAAGGGAAAACCCTGGACTTTCCCACGTGGCCAAAACTCTGGCATTTGCTTGAGGCTATAATCCCATCAACTGGCCTTTCATTGTGGCTACACCCAATCTCCCCTCCATTGTCTTACTTCCCGATGGCCCCTGGCCATTTCCCACACTTAATCCTAGCTGGGCTCCATTGTCCAGGTCCCAGGAATTCTGTTCACCCCAGTTTATTGACCACTACCATCCAGATCTCCTTAGGTCCCTCCTCCTGTCACTCCAAACTATTTGGCCATGCCTAGATCCCTCCCACAGGCTTTCTGTATATAAGGTCCATCTTGTCTCCATGAAGATGCTGGGATTCTTATAATCTAGCCAATAAGCCAATAGTTTACTAATGTTTAGACTCCTTAAGAGTCTGCCCAATATGATGGATGTTCTAATAAACCTTGTCTTTGGCTGAAAGAAGCCTTGGGTCAAATTCTTTTGGGCAGGACCCGTGTGTTGTGATTTTGGGGTCCCAGGGCCCCTGGGCTCCTGAACCCCTAATTCACATCAAGACTATCTCGCCTCTCAAAACATTTTAGTTTTAGGAATATGTTTGTTTAATGGCAGTATTACTTTTTGTCGCGAAGGAAATTTATGTGTATTCAGTGGTGTTGAGTTGTTTCAGTCGTGTCTGATTCTCCATGATTCCATTTGGGGTTTTCTTGGCAAAAACACTGAAGTGGTTTGTATATTTAGACCATATATGTACCAATTTCTTGGGTGGGGCTTAGCCCGCATCAGAGATGTTAACTAATTCTATAAAGAATTAGCTTTTAACTGGTTTGTTCAGAACACTGATGTACTGTTGTCACCTTTTCCATATTTCTACTTAAATGTTTGAAATCATTTTTCAAGGCTACTTTATGAATGAATGAATGAAAAAACATTTATTAGTGCTTACTTTGTACAAAGCACTGTACTAAATGCTGGGGATACAAATAAGAAAAGCAAGAGAGTCCCTAATATTTAAATATAAAAATACAAACATGAAATCATATACTAGTAGAAGTAAAATATTCTAGAAATCAATTGTAAATGTACAAGTAGAAATAAACTTCAGGAACTAGGGGCTCCTGAAGGAGTAGAAAGTCTCTATAGATGGCATATATTGTGAAACTTCAATCAAGAGAATGCTGTTTACAGTAACAGCATAATTGTGAACAACCAAGTTGTTCTGAGTGCTATAAATACTCAGATCATCTGGAAAGGACCTGTGGAAGAAGATGCTAGCCACCTCCAAAGAAAGAACTGATAAATAGAAGTGTGCGTAGTACTTGTATTTCTAAATCTGTGACAAATGGTGGCCTTCTCCACTGCGGGGTGGGGAGGAAGAAAGGGACACAATTTGGAACTTAAAATGTAACAAAAAAATTAAAAAAGAAACTTAGAAGTTTATTTTATACTTGAACTTGATTTTTGAGAGTTTTCTACAACAACTGATTATATCATAATTCCACTTGGAAATCGAGCATTTGTTTATAGGTAACAGCTGGATGATTATAGATTTTTTTTTTTAGAGTTGGAAAGGACCTTAGAGGCCCCTGAGTCCAATCCTCTCATTTTATAGATGAGGAAAACAAGGCTCCTAATAGAGGTCAAGTAATTTATCCGTGGTCACACAGCTAGTGAATGTCTGAGGCAGGATTTGAACCTAGAGTTTTCTAACTCAAAGTCTTGCCCTGTCCATTAAAACCAATGGTGTCAAACTCAAATAGAAATGGAAGCCACTAATCCATACAGCAGCTAGGTGGCGCCATAGTTCACAGAGGTCCAGGCCTGGAGTCAGAAAGCTTTATCTTCCTGAATTCAAATGTGGTCTCAGGCACTTATTAGCTGTGTGACCCTGGGCAAGTCACTTAATCCTATTTGCCTCAGTTTCCTCATCTGTAAAATGAGCTGGAGAAGGAAATGGCAAACAACTCCAGTATCTTTGCCAGGAAACCCCAAATGGGGTCACAGAGAGTCAGACATGACTGAAAAATAACTCAACTGAATCCATACGTAAGGATCCGTGTGGTCACATATTGACTTAACTTTAAAATGTTACTTATATTGTATTTTTGTTCATTTTATATATTTCCCAATTACATTTTAATCTTGGTCAGGCCCCAGCTCCTGGGGCCTAGTGTTTGACATCTCTGCCTTAAACCACACTGCTTTGATGAGTTTAGACATGCCTGACACACTTTTTCTGCCCTGCTGCTGTTTTGTTAGGCCATGTCTTTGCCCCATTCCCTCACCATCCACTTCAGCCCTTTGACAATAACAGAATAGCAAACTCTGTTAGCAGTACGACTGAGGGATAATCCCTCTCATACTATATCTCTAACCTCATCTCCAATGTCAGGAAGATGAGGGCAAGTGATGGGAGGTGAAGAACAGAGCTAGAAAAATAAAAAAAACAACAGAGCTGGCTTTTCCCACTGTACCTTGGCCTGATTTTGTATATAAGTAGGGGGGGAAAGAGCTGATATCTTTATAACCCCCAGTGCCACCAGGATTGTTATGTGTGGAAGCAATTTGGTATATTGGAGGGAACACAGGATTTAGAATCAAATCTCAGCTCTACCGTGTACTTTCTGAATGAACTTGGGCAAAGTCATCTAACCTCTGAGCCTCAGTTTTTTCATCTGTTAAAGAAAAGGGTTGAACTACATGTTCTAAGACTATTATCTTTTTAAAATAAAATAGTATGAGGAAAATAGAGAAAAGAATGAGGATGGGGAAGAATGAAAGAAAAGTTTATAGGGTATGGAGTGGTAAGGGTCACCATCATCTCCTCTCAGGTAACAGGACAGGGGAAAAAATGTCACCAAAAAAAAGTAGAGGGCAAAAGGCTTTAATAAGTAGAGAACTTGAAAATGAGCAGGGCAGGGATTCTGTCCTTAATCTACCACATAATGCTGGGTACCCCAATTACTAGGTTTTCCTCGGCATTCAAAGTTTTCACAATGCTTTTAATATCTTACAGGACTCTTCAGATGAAGTTCTAAGTATTAATGCCACCATTGTAGACACAGATGGATGTGTATGTGATGGAAACAGCCCTTTGAAAGGCAGAGGCACTGGACTATACATCACTATTACTTGTGTCATGTTATTTGAAATACTTGGAATCTAAAGTAAGATAAGGGCGATGAACATTGTTTAATCAATATGTGGTAATAGCATTTATAGTCTTAAGATTTGCAAAGGGTTTTACAAGTATCTCATTTGCTCCTCACAAGAAGATAGGTATTAGGCCCATTTGACAGCTGAGGGAACTGAGCAGAGAGGTTAAATGATTTGCCCAGGTCACACAGCTCTTAAGTGTCTGAGGTCAAATTTGAACTCAGGTCTTACTGACTTCAGACCCAGTTGTCTAGATCCACCAAACCCCATGATTGCCTTGTGTTATTCACCAGCCCAAGAGCATTTGGGTTCAGGAGGAGTTTTAAAAAGTAAGAGTTTCTATTATGCAGGCTACTCTCTTCTGAAAAATTTCCCTCCACAATTGCTCATGTTTTCTGACCTGGTGCTTTGTTTGTTATTGGAATATTATGTAAAAACTTTTATACCAAAATCTTAAAAAACATTGACCTAGTTTTCCAGTGGCTAAAAAAAAGAATAATATAGAGCTCAAGACCTAGCTTTGCCTTTCCATCTACACAACCTACTTCCAAGCAGAAGACGTTTATTTAAGTATATGTGTTTTATTAAGGACAGAAACTGACCACGAAAGCTTATGAGAATGGATGGATTTGGGGCAGAGTGACAATGCAGACAAAACCTCTGGACAACTGAAATCTAATGGGATAATAAATCAAAGGACAATACAACAAATCAGCCTCCTAGTCTCTGAAAACAAATCTCTTTGCATGAACTGAGACCACTTGAGACCAGGAAAGGCTATAGGAGCTACTTGTTGGGCATGGTGTTTTTTGAAATGAAGGCAGAAAAGCTCATCTGCTTGAAAGTCCCCCAAGGTCTAGAAAGCCTCATTTTTGCTCTCTCAAAAGTCCATCCTTACAGATTTCTCTTTAAAAAGTGGAAATGATGTTTTTCCATGAAATGAGACCACTCGAGATCATGAGAGAATTGTGAAATTGGGTGACTAGAAGGATGGGTATGGCCTCAGCAGAAATAGGAAAATGAGGAAGGGGGCAGAGGAATAATGGACAGTTAGGGATCTTTGATTTTTCTAGTCACCTATTTACCGATGCAACATGGGGTAGAGGATAAAGTGGAGAAAGTACTTGAAATCTGGAAGAACTGGGTTCCAATCCTGCCGTAAGACACCAAATGTGTTGCCATGGGCCAGTTATTTACCATCTCTGTACCTCAGTTTCCTCATCTGCAAGATGAAGAGATTGGACTCAGTCATCACAATATTCAATATCAGAAAATTATTATGACTTTTTTCTTTTTTTATAAATTGTTTATTTTTTTTTTTAATTTTTAACGTGTTTTTAAAGCTTTGGGTTACAAATTTTCTCCCTTCCTCCCTCCCCACCCATCCTCATTGAAAAGGCAAGCATCTCGGTACAGGTTATAGATGTGTAGTCATGCAAAACATTTCCATAGTAGTCCTGTTGTGAAAAACTAAGTATATTTCCCTTCATCCTATCCTACCCCACATTTATTCTGCTCTCTCTTTTGGCCCTGTCCCTCCTCAGAAGTGTCTGCTTCTGATTATCTCCTCCCCCAATCTGCCCTCCCCTCTATCAACCCCTTGCTCTCTTGTCCCCTTCCCCCCTTATTTTCCTGTAGGGTAAGATAGATTTCCATACCCCATTGTGTATGTTATTCCCTCCTTAAGCCAAATCCTATGAGAATGAGATTCACTCATTCCCTCTCACCTTCCCCCATTTCCCCTCCACTGTAAAAGCCTTTTCTTGTCTGTTTCATGTGAGATATTTTACCTCATTCTACTTCTCCCTTTCTCCTTCCAGTATAATCCTCTCTCACCCCTTAATTTTATTTTCCAGATATCATCCCTTCATCTTCAACTCACCCTGTGCCCTCTATCTATCTATCTATACATACATACATACATACATACATAAAATTTTTTTCCCTCCCACTACCCTAATACTGACAAAGGACTCATGAGTTACAAATATCATCTTTCCCTGCAGGAATGTAAACAGTTCAACCTTAATAAGTCCCTTATGATTTTTCTTTCCTGTTTACCTCTTCCATGTTTCATTTTCTATTCAGCTCTGGTCTTTTCCACAGGAATGCTTGAAAGTCCATTGAATGACCATTTTTTCATTGAATGACCATTTTTTACCCTGAAGGATTATACTCAGTTTTGCTGGGTAGGTGATTCTAGGTTGTAGTCCTATCTTCTTTGCCCTCTAGAATATCATACTCCATGCTCTCTGGACCCTTAATGTAGAAGCTGCTAAATCTTGTGTTATCCTGATTGTGTTTCCACAGTACTTGAATTGTTTCCTTCTGGCTGCTTGCAATATTTTCTCCTTGACCTGGGAATTCTGGAATTTGGCTACAACATTCCTAGGAGTTTTCCTTTGGGGATCTTTCAGGAGGTGATCGGTGGATTCTTTCAATTTCTATTTTGCCCTCTGGTTCTAAAATATCAGGGCAGTTTTCCTTGATAATTTCTTGAAAGATGATGTCTAGGGTCTTTTTTTGATCATGGCTTTCAGATAGTCCAATAATTTTAAAGTTCTCTCTCCTGGATCTATTTTCCAAGTCAGTTGTTTTTCTTATGAGATATTTCAAACGCTCTTCTATTTTTTCATTCCTTTGGATTAGTGTTACAGTGCCTTGATTTCTCAAATTGTCCCTAGTTTCCAATTTCTCCATTCTAATTTTTAAGGAAATATTTTCTTCAGTAAGCTTTTGAACTTCCTTTTCCATTTGGCCAATTTTGTTTTTTTAGGGCATTCTCCTCATTGGCTTTTTGGACCTCTTTTGCCATTTGGGTTAGGCTATTTTTTAAGATGTTATTTTCTTCAGTCTTTTTTTTGGGTCTCCTTTAGCATCACTCTCAGTTTTTCCTCTACTTCTCTTACTTGCTTCTCAAAATCCTTTTTGAGCTCTTCCATTGCCTGGGACCAATTCATATTTTTCTTGGAGGCTTTAGATGTAGGAGCTTTGACTTTGTTGTCTTCTTCTTGTATGTTTTGATCTTCTTTGTCATCAAAGTAAGATAATATAGTCTGACTCTTTTTACGCTGCTTGCTCGTGATCTCAGCCAATTACTTGAGTTATAGACTCTTTGTTAAGGTAGGAGTCTGTTTCCAGTGTGGAGAATGTACTGTCCCAAGCTTCAGGGGTTTTGTGCAGCTATTTTCAGAGATACTTCTAGGGACCTGTGAATTTTCAGTTCTTCCAAGGTGCTATGATCAAGGGCAAAGTGTTTACTCCTTTCCTGGCCTGTGCTCTGTTCTATGAGCACTCTTTTCTGTCTTGGAACTGTGAGGAGTGTTTCCTCTCCACAGCCACTACAAGCTCCATCACGCCAGTGCTCCTCCTCGACACATACATGTCCATATA
>NW_020945237.1:3489469-3502322 GCF_900497805.2 Vombatus ursinus | reverse complement strand
GTAGTCCCCAGAGCGCCAGTAATTCCACACCCGGGGAAGAGCCTGACTACCCTCCCCAAAAGCCTCCAGGCCCTCCAGCTGGTGGGAGCAGCACTTCCTGAAACGGCTGGAGCCCAGCGGGAGCGGCAGCGGCAGCGGCAGCGGGAGCAGGAGCAGGACCAGCCGCTGCCACTGTCCGGGAAGCTCTCTCCTCCTTGGGCCACTCCAGGCACAGGCCGTGGGAGGCCTGCAGGTTAGAGGTAGAGACATTCTAACACCCCGCATCTTTTGGAGTAAGTTGTTTTAACCCCTTCTCTTAACTCAGCAGCAGTGGCCAGGGTGGGAGTTTGGGGGACGGGGACACTAGGGAGTGCTGGGGCTCTGTGAATGCGGCCTCAGTTTCTCCCCCGGGCTTCTGTGCGTTTCCTCTGCATGCAGCAGGACGTGGGGGGAGGGTCGCCCTGAGCCAGCTCCCTGGGGAAGCGGGGGAGGGAGGAGGGCATTATCAGCCCCTGGGGTGGGGGTGAGGGGGGAGCTGGAGCTGACGCTGAGTTGGTCAGGATGGCCCACCCCCCGTTCTACCTCCCTGTGTGCCTGCCTGCCCAGGAGGGGGCTAGCTGGAGGGCCCAAGCCCTGCAGCTGCATGTTCCCTCCCTGATCTGCAGAGGAGGGTGCGTTCTGTTGCTGGTTTGGGAAGAGGGGGTTGGTTTGCCAGGCAAGGGCTGGCTCAGCCTGGGTGCCTAGCTCAGGCTCTGGGTGGCCCCCTTGGCAACGGGCAAAAATAGTGCCCGTTATGTTAATAATTGTAGCATTATCTCTTTGGATTGTTGGAAGGGAACCACCATGTCTGATAACCATCTTTTTAAAAAGCCATCTTCTTTGCTGGAATACCCAACCAATATCTGGTATCACAACAATAATACTTCTAATGATAGTCATTTCATCTTAAAGCATTCAATCTAGGGATCTCAGGGTGCTTTACAAGCTTTTAATCTCACAGAACCTGTTTGAGCTAAGTATTATTTTCTAAAGTACTAAAAGGAGCCCTGGTTTCATAGGTCATTGACATGGGGTACTTCTTTCACAAAGTAGCACTGATCACTTCAACTTTGTGTGGCTACAAATTTCAGCATCCTTCTGAATTTTGGTGATGAGTGGAATTCAAGAACCTGAGTTCAAATCCCACCGCTTCAGATACTCCCTGTGTGACCTCTAGCAAATAACTCAACCATTCTGTTTCTATGTTCCTTATCTGTAAAATGAGGGTGTTGGACTGAATGCTCTCCAATGTCCCCCCTAGGCATTAGATCTATCAACTTGTCAATTGACTACCTGTGTGAGTTTTGCCAGCTATTGCCTGTCCCTGGGCCTCAGTTTCCTCATTTGTAATACAAGGGGGTTGGACTAACTGGCTTCTGAGGGCCTTTTCAGATCAAGATCTAAGATCCTATGAACTTTGGTTGTCAGACCAAGAATACAAAATCACTGACTTCTACTAGAAACCTGTCCAGCTTAACCAAAGTGGAAACTTCCATTTTTCCAGACCCTGACATTACTAGCCCTCGGCTGACGCTGCTGGGGTCATCACAGTAAGCATTACAGGAGGTAGTATTTGTAGGGGTCCAAAAGGTAACTGAGTCTAAACATACCCAGGGAGCCTCAGGTGGCTAAGATTCATGAATGGCACATTGGCCATGGGAACTAATGAAGAGCCTCCAATGGAGGCAGAAATCGTCAGAGAACATATCTGTGCCTCATGAAGTTGCAGATCTTTGCACCTCTACGTGAGAGCCGCTCACCAGACAAGTGGCTCAATTCGCAAATCTATTGATAATCTAAAACGGAGTGATCATTTTTAACTGCTAAAACAAAAAAATCTAAAATTTTCGATTCTTGTTCAGTCACGTCCAACTCTTCATGACCCCATTTGGGGTTTTCCTGGCAGAGATACTGTACTAATTTGCAATTTCCTTCTCTAGTTCATTTTACAGATGAGGAAAGTGAGGAAATTAGGGTAAAATGACTCGCCCAGGGTCACATAGCTAGCAAGTGTCTGGGGTCAGATTTGAACTCATGAAGATGAGTCTTCCTGACTCCAGGCCTGGCACTCCATGCGCTATGGTGCCACTTAGCTGCCCAGTTTTCAGTTGTAAGCCCCTTTAAACTTAATGAGCCAAAGTATGGCTTGTATCGAGAGAAAGGGAGGAACCAATTAACAGTCATTTATTAAGCACCTACTATGTGCCAGGCACTGAGGACACAAAGATAAAAAGTAAACAGTCTCCTTCCTCAAACAGCCAGGAAGACCTACGTTCAAGTGCTGCCGCTGACACAAACCGGCTTCATGCTACTGCCTTCCTTCTGTTGATTATCTCCACTTTATCCTGTAGATAACTTGTTTGGACTCAGTTGCTTTTATACTGTCTTTTTCATTAGATGGTAAACTCTTTGAGAACAGATATTGTCTTTTGCCTTTCTATCCCCAGCACTCAGTACAATGCCTGACACATAGTAGGTGCTTCATAGGTGAGTATTGACTGACTAGCTATGTGATCCTGGATAAGTGCTTTAACTTCTCAGTGCTCTAGGCCAGTGGGGTCATACTCAAGAGAAAGGGCACTAATCCAGACATAAGAATCCCATATACAGGCCCCACTTTGACTTAGTTTTAAAATGTAATTTTATTTATGTTTTATTGTATTTTTATTGATTTTAAATAATTAACTTATTAATTTATTATAATAAATAATAATACATTCATTAATTATTTAAATTAATTAAATTAAATATTTCCCAGTTACATTTTAATCTGGTTGGGCCGCACTGGAGGGTACTTACTGCTCCAAATCTGGCCCTCAGCTGCATGTCTTAAACCTCTGCTCTAGGCTGCTTCCCAAGATTCAGAGAAGGTGCTGACCTACATTAGTTCAAAGAGTTCCTGGTATCGATGAAATTATGAGTCCAGTCCCTATGCTCTTTGGATTGGGTAACAATCATTGCTACGGTGATTAATTCATAGTAGATGCCTAATAAATGCTTGATGACTGAACGATTAACCTGCTCTGTGACCCTGCACAAAGCACTTCAACTTTCTGAGCCTCAGTTTCCTCATCTATTAAGTGAGGGATAGTCCTTTATTATTTTCTCCACTCTTCAGGTTTTGAGGACCCTTTTCCCTCATTATTCTGGGCATTGAGGTGGCGAAGTGGATAAAGCATCAAGCTTGGAGACAGGAAGACTCATCTTCCTGAATTCAAATTTAGGCTCAGACACATAGTAGCTATGTAACCCTGGGAAAGCCACTTCACACTGTTTGCCTCAGTTTCCTCATCTGTAAAATAAGCTGGAAAAGGAAATGGCAAACCTCTCTAGTATGTCTGCCAAGAAAACCCCAAATAAGATCATGGAGAGTCGGACACGTCTAAAGAACAACTTAATTGAATCAGTGCTTTGAGTTTATGGTCTCACTTTTTACTTCAGTGAGAAAATTGAGACCATTCACCGTGAAATCTACCCTTCTCTGCCTAAGAGCTTTCTATTTCTCAAAGGACTGAGCATGTGAAGTGGCTAGTGAAAATGTCCTTATCCCCATTTTGTTGTTTTTGTTCAGTCATTTCAGTTGTGTCTGATTGTAACCGCTTTGGAGATTTTCTTGGCAAAGATACTGGAGCGGTTTGCCATTTCCTTCTCTAGCTCATTTTACAGATGAGGAAACTGAGGCAAACAGGGTGAAGTGGCTTGCCCAAGGTCACACAGCTGGCTAGTAAGTATCTGACGCCTGATTTGAATTCAGGAACATCAGCCTTCCTGACTCCAGGGAGTTCTACTGCCCAATCCCCATTTTACTGATAAGGAAATCTAGCTTCCCGGAGTAACTTGTACAAGGTTATAACAGAAGAGCGTGGACTCATTCAAGTCTTCTTATGATGAATCATTTGCAGGGGTGGGGCTCCATTGCTTGTCCGAACATTGCTTTATTGAATCAGTCAGAATTGCCTGTGCGCTGGACCTGCCTACTTCCTTGAATCAATCAAAACCTTTGATTTGTGTGAGACTTGGGCTAGCCCTGGGGAAATTGTATATTTAAAAAAAAACCCCAGAGATTTCTGCTGGGCTAAAGACGAAGGAGTGAGGTCAGTGAAGAATTGTGTCAGAAAGAACTGGCAGCCCTAAGGCAAGGGAGGAAAGGAGGAAGAGAAGGTAGGGCTGAGCTATTCTGGACCAGGGAGATAATGAGGCTGACCATTGGCCCTGCAGGCATCTCTAAGCCGAAGGCTCCCACTGATACCATACCACCTGCCTGATAACAGCCACCTATTCCAGGACTGAGGGAAGTTCTATGGCAAAGGTCTGTCCTTGCCCCAGCTTCCTCTCTCAGTGCCTGCCTATCCATAGACACCAATATAACCTGCTGCTTTATTATTTCCAGGAACCCAAATCTTGCCTCAATCACAAAGAAGCTAGACATAGACGCAGATGTAAGTGTAAGTTATATGCCTCTCACAGTTACGGGTAGGAGATGTGTTCTTAACTAAACAGAACATAGAGACAATGATAAAAGATAAAATAGATAACTTATTACATGAAACTGAAAAGCTTCTCCTGGGATAAAATTAATGCATCTAGGATAAGACAGGAAGCAGTCAAATGGGAGGGGGGGAATCTTTCTGTGAAACTTGTCAGACAAGAGTTTGGTATGCAAGATCTATAAACAATTATTACATACATACACATCCATACATCTGTGTGCATGGATCTGTGTATGTATATGTATATATATATGTATATGGACATTGTATGTCCATGTACATATATAAAACTGATAGTCATTCCCCAATAAAGAAATGATCAAAGAATGTGAACAGTTCTCAAAAGAAGTATTGTAAAATGTTTACAATCCCATGAAAGAGTGCTCCAAGTTACTAATAATAAGAGAAATGTCAATCAAAACAACACTGAGGTTTCCTCTCACACCCCGCAAATTGGCAAAGGTGACAAAAATGGCAATTGTCTTATGTTGAAGAGTTGTAGAATTGTAGATGCACTGCTACATAATTGGTAGAACTGTGAAATGGTATGGCCGTTTTGGAATTATGCAAATAAAGTGCCTAGAACGTCCATACCTTTTGAATCAGATACTCCTTTACTAGAGTAACTTAATGGAGTCGTTTGCTCTCCAAGAAAACCACCGAAAGCAGGGAAGCTCTCATATGTTGTACGCCAGAATAGTTATAACAGCACTTTTTGTGATAGCAAAGAATTGGAAACAAAGTAGATGCCCCTTGATTGGGGAATGGATAAACAAATTGTGGTACATGAATGTAATGGGAATATTATTGTGCTGTAAGAAATTACATATGTGATGAATACAGAGAAGCATAGAACAATTTATATGAACTGATGCGGATGAAATAAGCAAAGCCAAGAAAACAATGTACACACTAATGACAACAATGTAAATGGAAACAACAACCACACATAAAAAATCAAAACTGAATAACAATAAAGATCTAGCATGATTAGAATGAAAAGATATGACATGCATCCCCAAATCCACCCCTTTGGGAGGTGGGAGGTCCACAGGTATCACATACTGCATGTGTTTGGGGATTTTTTTTTCAGTGTATTGATTAGTTGGCTCATTCTCTCTCTCTCTGTCTCTGTGTGTGTGTGTGTGTGTGTGTGTGTGTCTCTGTCTCTCTGTCTTGTCTTTAAAAATATTATTTGTTCTATGGCATGACTCTCTGGAAGAGTGAAGGAAAGGGATCCTAGGGAAAATGGATTATATATATATCTATATATCTATATATATCTATATATCTATATAAAAGAAGACACTAATAAAAACTTAGTTTTAAAAAATATATAAATGTAAGTTAAGGCAAAGAACCAAAGCCAGAGCAATTGTGATCATATTAGTAACTTTTTGTCAAAAACAAATTCCATCAATTCACAGAGAAGGGACTTTAGGGGCTATCATATTCCCCTGGGCTTAAATTGAGCTAATTTTTTATAACAATGTTACATACTACTCTTATCGTTGTAAAGAAAATGCTTTGTAAACTGTACAGTACCATATAAATGGGAGTTGCTGTTATTACAGCCTAACTTTTTGATATGAAATGTCATTGGTATATGCAAAAATATTAAGTTCTGTTTGGGGAAAGCTAAATGTACTTATCTTTTCCAGGTCCAGTTCATCTCATCTGTTCATGCAGATTTGCTAGGATTTCTGCCAAGTTAACAAAGGCACTTTAAAACCTCCCAGGCAAACTTCAAAGGGTAAGTACCAGGCTTTTCGGGTTATCCTTTATTTACCATTATTTTCTCTCCTCTTCTGTGTCATACTCTAGTGACTAGTGACACGTTTCTTTCCCTGGAAATGAGAAGGAAACATGACAAACTTCATTTTTGTGCTGGTTCATGCTAGACTTGCTATTTCTAAAAGCAGTCAAATTAAGTCAGCTGTCCCTTTAAGTTACTAGGTGGTGCAATGGATTAAATGCAAGACCTGGAGTCATGAAGACTTCTCTTCATTAGTTCAAATCTGACTGCAGATGCTTACTGCGTGACCCTAGGGAAGTCACTTTACCCTGTTTGCCTCAGTTTCCTCATCTGTAAAATGAGCTGGAGAAGGAAAATGACAAACCACTCCAGTATCTTTGCCAAGAAAACCCCAAATAGGGTCACAAAAATTGAAAATTGTTTTAGTTACCATACAGACAATAGTGACTGAAGTCATACTACCATTTGTCCAGATTAGTCTTGAGATAGAGTGCACTAAGTGTTCAGCAAACTATAGGCCTCACTCAGTACAATCGCCTTTATCTGTAACCCATATTCTGGAGCAGCCACTTACTTGCCTGCTCACCTTAGGAAGCTTGTTATACTGAAAAAGGTACCTGGATTTGAATTCTGCCTTTTTTACTTAACTCTGTAGCACAGGGCAAATTACATAAACTCTCTGGACCTTGTTTATCACCTGAAAAATGAAGGGGATGGACTAGCTGGTCAGTAAGGTCCCTTACAGCATTAAATCCTAAGCCATTCCCTGGGCCTCCATTTTCTCCTCATGTAAAATGACGTGATCTCTCAAATCTCTTCCATCTCTAAATCTATGCTCCTACCCATGTGCCCATGGGATTCACTAAAATTACATGAGATATATCACCTAAAATTTTTTATTAGGTAGCTTTTTGATTCACAATATTTGGTCAGCAGATTGGAGTGATTAGACCCAGTTCTGGCACCACTTTATTATCATCTTGGGCAAGTCAGTGACCCTCTCAATGCCCCTGGCTATTTCCTAATTCTCTAAATTACACATGAGTTGCTGATCCTCGTACTATGTGCCAGGCACTAAGCCAATCATTTTACAAATATTAATTCATTTGATCTTCACAACAACCTTGAGTGGTAGGTGCTGTTAGTATTTCCATCTTACAGTTGAGGAAACCAAAGCAGACAGAAGTTAAGTGATAATAATTAAAATAATATTTATATAGTACCTACTGTGTGCCAGGCACTGTGCTAAGTGCTTTACAAATATTAGCTTATTTGGGCCTCACAACAACTCTGTGAGGTAGGTGCTATTATTATCCCCATTTAACAACTGAGGAAACTGAGGCAAATAGAGGTTAAGTAACTTGCCCAGAATTACATAGCTAGTAAATGTCTAAGGCCAGGTTTGAACGCTGGTCTTTCTGACTCCAGACCCAGTGCTCTAACCACTTTACCACCCATCTGCCTCATAGATTGCTGTAAAATTTTTAAACATTGCTTTCAGTTCAAATAAAGATGTCTTATCCATTTTTATTATCATTATTCTTTGTCTTATCACTTTCATTGTTCTCTTACTAAGAATACAATTATAGACAGTACTCAGGATTTATAAGTCAGATTTGACAGGGGGTGGGGTAGGGGTGGGAATTATAGCCTGTAGCTGGATAAATACAACACATCTCTTCAATTCCCCATCCCCAAAAAACTCACTTGTCCCTCCCTAGAGCGGAATATACCACCTACTGATTCATCATCTCATAGATATATGGAAGCAGCATTAAGAATAAGTTGTAGGGGTAATGTCATTTGGAAGCATTTTCAGGGAGCTAGAATACAATTACCCTACTGGGCTTGGAATGTGCCTGGAGAGATGAAGGTTAACATTTACCTCGTGGACAAATGCTCTGGTATCTTGACTCATTGAAGATCTTGTGGTCTTTAGCACTCTTAGGGATTTTTAATCTCTAGCATCTGAAAGAAGAGCCATTCCAGAACTGGCCAGCCACAGAAGGGTAAGCCGTGAGGGAATAAAAGTAGGAGAACTTGGAATATTTTGACTGATGATCATAAAATCAGATAGCCGTAGATCTCAGAGCTGTAAGAAACCTCACATCAGTCAGCTCTCTACCTTCAGGCAGATGAATCATTAATTCTGGTTTCATGGATGAGTGAGTGAGGTGTAGGGAGTGTGACTTATCCAAGATTACATTGCTAGCCAGGGGCCTGACTGTACTCTTTCCTAACTTTAAACAGTGCTAGGAGACTGTGTAAAGATGAGAACAATGCCATATTTTGAGCTATAGAAAATAAGCCCAGATTGATTTATTCTGCCTGTTCGTTCCTGACGGTTCAGGTAAACTGTACAAAAAGTTAGATTTGGTTAAACCAATCTCAATGTGTTTTCATTAAACTATTTCCATATGAATACTTTATGAAGCAACAGGGGAAGTGGGGGTAGGGGTGGAGAAGGTCTGACTTGTATCACTTGGCTGCTTTAATTCAGATTTCTTCTATAAAAATGAGAAGATTGGAGCAGATCAGTGTTTTGGTCTCAGGACCCCTTTATACACTTAAAAATTACTGAGGACTTCTCCAAAGATTTTTTGCTTATATGGGTTATAGCTATCAGCATTTATTAGAAATTAAAACATCATAGTATTACTATGAAAATAGTTTTGACCTCACAGACCCTCTGAAAGCATCTTGGGGAACCCAGGGTGTCCTTCAACCACACTTTGGGAATTGCTGGAGGAGATAAACTCTAAAGTCATTCCTAGTTCTAAATATAGTAACCCTACATTTTGGCATGATCATTTCCATGGTAAAAGTGGCCATTCTTAAGGCTGTGTGGTATAGACATAAGGCACTGGACTTAGAGTTTGAAATCGTACTTCAGATGTTCCACTTATTAGCTGTGTGACTCTGAGCAGGTCGCTTAATTTCTCTGTGCCTTGCCTTAAGTATAAAATGAGAAGATTGGAATCAAGAGTCTCCAAGGTCCCTTACAGCACCAAGTCTAAGTTCTTTATCAAATTATATAACAGCAGAGGTTAAAATACATGTGATGCTAAGTATTTGGCCTATGTGCATTCACAATTATTTGGCAATCTAGGGGCTAAATATTCTGAATAAGATGTGCACCCATCTTTTTAAGGTATTTTATCCCTCTGTTAGTCACAGAGAGATTAATTTATTCTATCCTTGTTTCTCAGATATTCTGAATCCCAGAAATTCTCTGTACAGTAGAATTTGTGCAGAAGCTGTAAGTGAAGCTCACAATGCAGGCTTCTCTTTGAAAATAGGAAGGAATTCTGGGTAGCTAGTGTCTCTCAGAATGGTTTAGGTAAAAGGAGGTCCGTGACACCCATAAAGGAAACTATAAGCACCTCCTTCATCTAGCTTTCACCTTTATACTCTAAGGAAAAGGCCAAGCAATGTATGCCAATGGAATTTGAAAGGAGCTGCAAACTCCTTACAGCTGGAAGCTTTCATGTGACTTTATTGGAGGCCTGATGACAGTAATGCTGTCCTTTATTTACAGAGAAGATGCCACTGACTGCCCTCCTCCTGACTCCCAACAATGGAGCATATCCTGAGTGTTTTGTTTCTGTTTTTAATTATGATGATGGATTTGACCCTTCACATTCTTGTCCAGTGCCCCTTAGAACTGGTGGCATGTTTGTAAGCATCCTGAAACATCCATGGCCTTGGATTAGAACACACTTGAGAACTGACCCCACAATTGTGGCCTCATTAGCACCTTCTTCTAACCAATTGAGTTAATCTGCCACAGGCTCTAGAATCATTTAGGAGAGAACTTAAGGTCATCTCCTCCAACTTCTATGTTTTACCTATAAGGAAATTGAAGCCTAGAAGGGTGAAATGGCTTGGCCAATATATCACAAAAGGAATAAAAGCGAAAGAGTTGGGATCTTGTTGCTACACTTTCTCTCTACCATCACATGTGACTACGTAGCTACTTCTTTATGCCAGAGGGCCTTCATGATACATTGGAAAGAACTTTGGCCTAATAACCAAAGGGCTTGCTTTGAAGCCCCAGCTCTGAAATTTAGTAGTTCTAGGGACAAATCATTTTACCTAACTTAGCTTCAGTTTCCTCTTCACCATCCACAGATAACTGGGACCATCAATGTAAATTATTATTGCTGTCCTCTCTCTTGCCTTTTTTTTTTTCTAGCTCAATAAATATTGCTTGGTACTAGAAGGGAAAACAAGCCAACCGAGCCATTGTACTCTACCTAGAAATCAAAATATTTTCTCCTTGCACCCTCAACATCATGTTCTTGGTGGAGGAAAAAAAAAAGTAAATGTATTGGTTGGCCATTTCTGACTTGCTTTTCTCTTTTTCTGCCAATTGGTTATCCAAGGTCAATCAATCATATATTTATTGAGTGCTGACTATGTACCCAGTGCTATTGTACCCATTATGACAAAGTGCTGTGATCTGCTCAGCAATTAGATCCCCAGGGAATGGGGCAGAGAAAAAGGCCTTTGATTTTGCTGGAAATTACAAGGCCATTTGGATAAATCCGAGTTGTACGGGGTCCTGGTTTTCTATTGATTTGTTTTCTACCACAGAAAATTTCTTTAATTTAGGAGGGAGAGTGGTCTGGAAACTACAGGGACATGATTTTCTTTTCATCATTAATATAGCAATAGAAACTGAAGCGATTGTTTATTGCAAGAATATGGTTGATTTATGTGAATGGGTATTGTTTATTTCTCCTCATACTTCCCTTGGAATGGCTTCAATCATCCAAGAAGTTATTGGTAGTTGATCTTAGCCTAGCTATTCTTTTTTCTAATGAATTTAGAAGGAGTCTACTCTTGATTCATTTCCAGTTTGTAAAGTATCTTGGTAATCATGCATTGTTTTCCTTCTTATTATGTTGTTTTCCCTCTTCCCACTAATACCAAGGGCAACTTCAAAGGGAAACTCCAGTGTTTCAGCTTTGTTGATTCATTGGGACACCCTTACCACTTCCCTTATATTTCTAGCCACGTGATTATTCATTTATAGGTATGAATTGAGTACTTGAAGCTCTGTATGACACTTTTTTCACTTCCAATCATGAAAAGACAATTCAGCAATGCACTGTTGCATGTTTTCATTGCATAGTGGTGGTAAAAAAAAAAATGGTAAAATTTAATTCTTAAGATTACTTGAAGTCAAAGTAATTTTAGCTCTCCCTCTGCGTAGGTGTGAGGAAGATGCTGTGAGATCATACCTGGCCACAAACTCTGGTTGTCATAATAATCAGATCTATGATGTCTAAGCATGTGAATGTTTGTTTATATTGCATACATACTTAAGTGTGATACTTTCAGAAAGAGCCCTAGGTTTGGAGTCAGAGGACCTGGGTTGAAGTCCTAGCTCTGGTCCTTCCTACTCATGTAACTTTAGCAAAGTCACCTCTCTGGCCTCAGTTTCCCCACTTGCAGAATGAAAGATTTGGGCCACCAAGAACCCTAAATAGAGGAGCTCTACATCTAAGAAACTTACACTGTATTTGTATTGGAATTCGTGCTAATGATTTCTAATAGGGTTATCCTTTCTATTCTGCCATTAAATTATTTCCTAAAGTTTTATTCTCTTGTGTTTTCTGTCTCTAGTATTTTTTTGACCCAAAGTGATTGCTCAGCCTCCCTAACTGTCATGGGTTGTCGGGATGTCCACGCAGCGACAGTGCTGTCCTTCCTGTGTGGTATTGCCTCTGTGGCAGGACTCTTTGCTGGGACTATGCTTCCTAACTGGAGGAAATTGAGATTAGTCACCTTCAACAAGAATGAGAAGAACCTGACGGTCTACACAGGGCTTTGGGTGAAATGCGCCCGCTACGATCGGAGCAGTGACTGTCTGATGTATGATACAAAGTGGTATTCCTCCGTTGACCAACTGGATCTGCGGGTTCTTCAGTTTGCCCTCCCCCTCAGCATCATCATCGCCATGTCCGCACTCTTACTTTGTCTGATTGGGATGTGTAACACAGCCTTCGGGTCAACCGTGCCCAACATCAAACTGGCCAAGTGTCTGGTCAATAGTGCAGGCTGCCACTTGGTGGCAGGGCTCCTGTTTTTCTTTGCAGGTGTGGTGAGCCTCACCCCAACCATCTGGGTCATCTTCTACAACAATCACCTGAACAAGAAGTTCGAACCCGTCTTTTCGTTTGACTATGCAGTGTATGTCACCATTGCTAGCTCAGGGGGCCTGTTTATGACCTCCCTCTTGCTGTTTCTTTGGTACTGTGCATGCAAAGCTCTGCCTTCTCCTTTCTGGCAGCCCCTGTACTCCCACACTCCCAGCATGCATAGCTATTCTCAGCCCTATTCAGCCAGATCTCGCCTCTCTGCCATTGAAATCGACATCCCAGTGGTTACCCATACCACTTAATGGGAAAATAGTTTGTTTTTAAGGAAAACTTTTAAACCATTCACAAAGCAATGTCTGCAACCTGCCCACAATTTGTCTCGTCTCTGACTAGACCAGGTTGCCGTGTTTTTACAGTCTGATCCAATGAAGTAACTTAACTATTGCTAACTAATTTTCATAAAATGTACATTTTATTTTTTA
>NW_020945237.1:3468923-3489459 GCF_900497805.2 Vombatus ursinus | reverse complement strand
CATTCCTTTGATAGTTAACCCTGGGAAGTTTTCCCACTTCAACTTCCGTGTTAGTACTGGAGCCTATATGTGTGTGTGTGTGTGTATACATATATACATATATACATATATATACACACACACATATACATGTATGTGTATATACATGTAAACATATCACTAGTTCCATCCTGGGTTAATGATCATGTTAAATTGCCCTTTTCCATCGGACTTTATACAAAAAACATGAGCATGTATGTGTACACTAAAAGCCATTTTTTAATAGTTTACTTTTTTTTTTCAGCCACATGATCTGTTCTAGAATTATCTGATCTTCCTACTTGAAAACATGGAACCTTTTATTACTTCTCTTCACCCTATAGTAATTGTGTTCTCGTAGGATTAGATGTTTTAAAGATGACTTTACAGGTCAAGAATTCTTTTTATCTATGTTCCATCTCATTACTATGGTTCTTTTAAAGCTAAAACTCATTTTAAGTGATATCAGATAGAATAGTCCTAAAAAAAATTTTTTTAGGAGTTGTCAGCCATCATAGGAACCTATTTCAGGCTCCTGATTTTGCTGAAAATTGCTTCATTTGAGTTAAATATGTGCAACACAAAACATGACAGTCCTACATGCCCCCATTGGTAGCAGGGTTTTTTCCTCCCCAGGACCATCCACACAACAGTATTGCTGACCATGGAGGAGATCTCCAGGGTACACATATACATATAGTAGGATGGCAGGCCTGAGTAGTTTATCTTCTTGTAACAATAATGGTTGCTGGGGACAGGAATCACTTTTCTTTACTGGGCTTATTATCAATAAAATATAGTCATTGTGGTCAAGCTCTCTGAATGGGAAAATAACAAGGGAGTTAACATTTTGGCAGCATTCTATCATGCTTCTACTTGTCCAGGATTGCTACTTACCTTTGACACCAAGCAATTAAGGGATAAGTGGTCATTGAGCATCTGCCGACTGCCCAGTACTGAATGAAGCAACATGGAGATTACTAGAGAAGACATCACTTGATCAGCTATAAAAAGGAGTTAGATTAGGTCATCTCTAACAGGGTTTTTTTAGTCTGGGATCCACATACCTCCTGATAGAGTCCATGGATAGATTTCAGGGGGTCCGTGAACTTAGATGAGAAACAAATTCCATCTTTATTTTTCACTAACCTTTAACTGAAATTTATCATTTCCTTCAATTGTTTAAAAATGTAATTCTGAGAAGGCGTCCCTTAGTTTCACCAGACTATCAAAAGGGGTCCAGGACACAAAAGTAGCTAAGAACCCCTGGTCTATAAAGTCTCTGCCATCTCTTTGAGCTCTGTGATACCACCTCTGAAGTTTTAGCTGAGTTGAGTCAGGACTAACACAGAGAAATGAAAATTATCATGAGTTCATTGATCACCACGTCCAGTGGGTATTAATTATCAGATAATGGTGATACAATTACATTTGAAGAGCACCCTAGAGGTTTTAAAACATTTTCACAAACATCTAGTTTGATGAAAAGTGATGTAGCAATAGACTTGGGAATGTGGTATAAAGAGCATTCAAAGGAAGTGGAGTCAGAGAACCTGTATTTGAATCCTGATTCTGCTCCTGTGTGACGTTGTGTGACCTGGGGCATGTGCACATCTCTCTGGACCTCTTTCCTAATCTGTAAAATGAAGGGTTAGGACCTAGCAATCTCTAAGGTCCCTTCCAAATCTCCAATCACGTGCAGCGGGCATTGCACTAGATGCCCTAGTCCATTCAGTTTTAGATAGGCTTAAAATTCTAGTCCCTAGTAGTAACATGGTGACTAGATATTGAAGTCCTACTAAGTGAAGACTATCAGGCCAGATGTGTGAGGAAAGGGTTAAAGTTAGTAGAGAAGTCAAAATCTTGCCTTGGAAAAACAGTGAGTCATTTAGGAGTGTGAAAAGTTTAAAATCCAAGAGACTCTTTTAATAGGATACTTGTCTTATGAAAGTAAATCAGCCATGCGATCAAAGTAGAAAAATTCAGGGATATTGGTTCTTTAGAATGCTTGCATTCAGGTTACTGAATCAACTATACAGTTGGGTAATTTGTCACACTGACAAATTACTACTGTGTTCTTAAGGAGTTTGTGGTACTACCTGAGACTGAATTTACAGAAAACTAGGTACATTGTACACAAACAATTATATCTTTGTGAAAATTTGGGTATAATTTTGGCAGGGTTTTTTTTTTAAGAGCCCAGCTGTATTTTGTATAAATATGTATAGTATATAGTAGAGAAATGCAAACATGTAGCTTCTTGAAGTACTGTCATTTTAAACACAAAAAGCATGTTAAGCTGTTGTTCTCAGGTGATGGTATCTGACTTTCAGCTCCACCCCTCTCTGCTGTTTTCGAATGCGGTCAACTCTTAACCATCCTAGCCATTGACATTGGTGCAGTCAGAAAGAACGATGATAACTGAAATTTTGAGCTAATTCTAAACTCTCGTATTGAATACCTTCTTTGTGTCCAACACCAAGTTAGATTTTTGGAAAAGTAGGGAAGAGCCAATTGCCTTGGGGAAGCTTACAACTAGCTGGGGAACCTGAATAAATTGGTGTGTAAGGCAACAGTAGGCACCCCAGCTTGTTGGGCACAGATTGAAATTGTTTCACGTTCAATCTATGGCACTTTATGTGTTAAAAGTCTCATATGATCTCTTTCTGCATTCCCTGCTGCCACCTTTCATCACTGTTTACTTGGGTACCACAAAGCAGAGGCAGCTGCTGTTTCTCTTATTGCCTCTTTTATTTCTGATGATTTCAAATTTACCAGTGAATGTTTCCCAAGACGTGATCATCAACGTCTCTTCTCCCTTGGAGCCATCTTGAGAAAGTAAGCCTTTTGGCAGCTTCTTTCTTTAGCCATATCTTCTTTCTGAGAATTCTCATCAGATTATCATTGTTTTGAGGAGGGAGAGTATCTCTTTCTGTGCTAAAGGCCTATTGATGTTGCTACAATGCTGTCTATCACAAAAGGCAGCTTAGAAAACTACCTTAAATGTTTCCCAGTGTGCCATATTTGGTTTGTTTCACTATGGAAAATTTCCTTGCTGATATTTGTAAATGTAAGATAAAAGTACAGTACATTTTCTGTAAACTGTGAGTGACTTCTAGATACACCTAATTCTGAGCCCTATTTCTGTATGTTTATTAAAAGATGTATTTTTACAAACTTTTGCACTGATTCTAGTTCTTTAATGTTTAAATGTGAATGTTGGAGAACACTTGAATAAATATGGTCTCCCCAGTATGCTTGGCTTAATGTTAAAGACACAACAAGTCAGGATCAATATCAATGGATCTCAATCTACTGATGGGGACCATATTGTGCATGGTGGGAAAGTTTTCATAATCCAGTGATTTGGAGGATTAGGTTACTAGGAGATATTTATTGTGAAGGGGCTCCCAAAGCAAAGCTGGTAAGGATTCAAGCTGAAGGTGGTTTACCTTGTAACCCATATCCACCAAGAGCTTTGTCTCATTGACTGCATCTTTACTGGACATATTAACAGCAAATTGGCCAATCATCTGCAGCTGTTCAGCATGTTTCTCTCTTTTGAAACAGCCTTCCTCTGTGATTAATATCTAGGATGTATTTGTATTCTCAATACTTAGCATAATGCCTACCTGACACCTATAAGTACTAATAAATTTTCATTCATTCATAGTGATTTAGGGAAAATTCTCCAGGTTCTACCATAGCCTATGTAAAATATTCTATAAGATCAACTCCATTATGATTTCAGGATTATCAAACAACCTTAATGTTTTTAATATTAATTTAACTAATATTAATAATTCTGTCTCTCAGAATTAAGCAATCAGGATTACTCAAGAAAGGTGTGATTGGCATTTTTGCCCTCACATACGACTCATTGAAGCAATTAAAAAAACACAAACTTTAGTAGATGACCTTTGTTTTCACATTGAGATGGTTCCATGTAATATAAAATGAACGTTCACCTATCAAAGCCAGAGTTCTAGGATCCAGTGTGAGGAAGGTGACTCAAGTGCAGATGAGGCATGGTTTGAGAGTGGCTGAGAACTACAGACCTTCCCAGTAGCCGGAATACTTGTGTTCATCATGTTCCCATTCAAATATGAGTGCTTCAGATGGACAGGCAGCACGTTCCTCTTCTGCTTGTATCTCCTTGCTTAGCACATAGCAGGGGGAACCATCCAGTAGACTTTTACCTTGCCACTGGACTTTGATGATGAGGAGAGAATGAAGTTGATGACTTTTCAAAGCTCTGCCTCACTTAAATCCAATTCCCTTGCAAGTCAAGAGGTCACCCTTGTGATGTCATTGGTCCTCTCTGAGAACAAAGGATCAACAACAACATAGAAGCACCTAATAAGTGCTTTGTTCATTCATTCAACATCCAGATATTCTGGATAGAATCTACTCTGTACCCCAGATTGAACCCTCCCTTGTAACACAGCAAAACGGTGAAACATAAACAACCGATACAATGACATCTGACAGTGCGTACAAAATTCTGCCTTTCCAAGCCTCCTTCTCTGTAAAGGGAGGGGAGTATGTTTTAATTTTTCTTCAGGACCTATTCCCTTTTTCAGTTATTCAGAGCTTAACTTACTTTTAGTAATCTTTTTCATTTCCATTGTTATATTCATTATATGTGCATTGTTCTTCTATCAGCTTATTTCACCTGTACCAGTTCATACAAACTTGCCCATCTTCTGAGTTTCCTAAATTCTACGTGCACTTCTTTGGGAAGATACACTGGATGGCAGAGCTCTCTCTGAGGTAATAGAGGCTAGGCATGGCATTTCAGGCTGTGTGTCATGGGATGACTGTGTCTTTTGGAATCATCAACACTCCGTGTTCTATTGGATGATTACTTATGTCAAAATGCAAAAAGGAGAAATACAACTTTCCAGTGACCTGAATATCTTGATTAATTATCAAGATACTTGAGAGACTGAATTAGTAATATTAAGGTTGTTGGATAAACCTCAAGTCAGAATGGAGTTGATCTTGTAGAATATTTTGCATAGGCTATGGTAGAACCTGAAGAATTATCCCTATCTCACTATGAATGAATAAACATTTATTAAGCACTTATGTGTGTCAGGCACTGTGCTGAGCATTGGTAATACAAATACAAATCAAAAAACCCTCCCTCTCTATCCTCCAGGAATTTACATTTGGGTTGGGGGTGGGGAATAAGCTATATGTGTGATTGTGTGATTTGAAATGAAGGCAGGGTTCTGGACAGTATAAAATGAAGGTTCACTTATCAGAGACAAGAATCCTAGGGGCAGAGTCCAAGATCCAATATGAGAAGGATGACAGGCAGAATGGTTTAAAAGTGGACAAGAAAAAATAAATCTATCTAGTAAATGAAATATTCATGTCTAGCAGGTACTTTTTTTTTGTTTGTTTTGTTTTTTTGGTGAGGGTTAAGTGACTTGCCCAGGGTCACACAGCTAGTAAGTGTCAAGTGTCTGAGGTTGGATTTGAACTCAGGTCCTCCTGACTCCAAGGCCAGAACTCTATCCACTGTACCACCTACCCACCCCTCTAGCAGGTACTGTTAAAGTTCCTTTTGTTACTCTGTCTCTGTCTCTGTCTGTCTGTCTGTCTGTCTCTCTCACACACACACATACCATGTTGGATAAATACAAATTTTTACCATATTTTCCATTCTTGACATTCCATCAGTCACCAATTACTTCTATATTATTTCAAGTTATAATTTCCAAGTTTTTAGCCTATTTTCTGCTACTTGCAGTTTATATTGGCTTTTTGAGATTTCAGAGAGTCAATGTTATCAGTAACACAAATTATATTTTGAATATGGTTGGTTGTGGAAAGATTTCTGCAGGTTGCCAACTTTATCCGTTATTTGTTGAGCCTGGTACCTTATGCCTATATTGGGCATGTGACTTATATGTGTCCCTACTTCACTATGAGTTATAGGTCAACACTATCCATACATATAGCCCATATAAAAGGAAACATACCCCAAAAGTCCTCAACAAACAGGATAACTATCAGTTATAAGTTACTGATATTAAAGCCAGGAGTTATTTGCTTTCATCATTTTAAGCATTTGTGGGAATTTTTTCATCTTAGTAACAATTGACAAAGTTGGTAAATTGTTGGTACTTGATTTGATCATCCCCGAATGTTTGTTAGCAAATGAAAAATATGCCTTTTGACACAATCCGTCTTTGTGCTTATTTGGTTGGGAGGGTCGATGTTAGTGCTGGAAGAACACAATGATACATAAGAAGGTAATGTGAAATTGGAAATGATATTGGGTTGCCCATGTGACAATGGAACTCCAGCTCTTAGTGGACCTATTTGGCCATACTATAGAAAGTCCTGTGTCTTTCAAAAGTGCAGGTGGAAGAAAGGAGGGGATAAACCAACCCAAATGCTGGGAAAACAAAGATGGCATTACACAAGAAATTATACCAGTTAGTAAACAAGTACGTTTGGGCTCAGCTGGAGACAAAGATGCTGCTCAATCCAAATGCATCCCAGTACCCCTAGTGAGTATTGCAATGAAAATCCAAGTGTTTCTTCAGGAAGTTTTGGGTAAAAGGAAAGGGAAGGGGGAGTAGAAAAGGGTAAGATGTGAAAGAATTTACTAAAATCTTATGATATGAAGACATTTCGAGGTTACTTACCATTTTCAGGGGTTTTATAATTACGCTCTTTCAATGTCCCTCTGAATTCCCTACAGAAAATGGAAGCTCCATAAATTCTTCGGGGCTTTGCTGTATAAAGAGAGATTACAACTTCATTAAGGAGATAGTTCTTGGCATTTCTTCCATCCAGGGTTTTATGTAGCTACTGCTTGAGGCTCTCTGCCAGCAGTTTCATAGAGTTCTTATAGAACAGATTAATAAGGAAATAGAGAAGAATATTCACAGCATAATCACATTTCTTAATGATACCATGATGAAGCTATCCTAGACAATTGAATACATGTCCCCACTTCACATGAATTGAATACATATCGCCATATAACAGGAATTGGTTCCTAAAAATACCTTTAGGATGAAGGCAGATATTTCATAGGAACAATATTATATAGTTTTAAGAAATGTCTGATTTGCATATGTTTAATTCCCCACAGTGACTTCCTTCAAATAGGCAAAGGAGGGCCTCCTTAATGTCCAGCTCACCGGATGAAGGCTTCTTAACCTGGGTCTGAGGATAAATTTCAGGAGATCTGTAATTGCGTAGGGGAACAATATGACATCTTTATTTTTCGCTAACCTCTAACTGAAATTTAGCATTTCCTTCAACTATAAATTTAAACTTAGGAGAGGTGGTACTTTCCCCAGGCTCAGGGGGTATCTGGTTGCTGTCAGGTACCTTTGATTGCTTCTGCCTTAGGCTAGTGTAGGTCATAAATGGGCAGGGTGAATGATTCAGCTTCCAGGTCTGGCAGGAAGCAGTGCCACCATCTTCAGGGTTCTGCCATCCCCATCTCCTTTGCCCTGAGTTTATCACACCTCCACTGCAGCTGCACCAGATTGCTTTCTCTTCTACTTACCCTATCCAAAGCCCTTCCCTCTAGAAAGGAGAGGGGAAGCCACGGTGAGGAATGTTATAAATAAATTGATAATCCCCTACAAAAATAGAATCCTCAACAAGGATCATTATTACATTCATAATTGTTATTCACCTTATGACATCACCACAAGTATAGCTAGCCAGTACTGACAGTGCAGAGGAAAGGTTTTTGTTTCAAATATCCATTTTGACTGCCCCACCTGTCTTCAGGTTTGAAACAACTATATGAGCCTCTGCTTTTGTTCTGTTGCATAGACCAACGTGGTCTGGTCAGTGGCAAAGTCAGAGATACATTGGTTGACCATAGAGAAAATGGCAGCTTGGCCTTAGAGAAAATGGCAGCACCACGATCCCTATCTCCAAGCACTGGACTAAAATCTCATCCAACTGAGGCTGGCCTGAGGCACAATTCTAAAGTCCTCTGCTTTTGTCTGTGGTACCCTTCTCTCCTCCATGCCCACTAAACGCCACCCACAGCTTCCTCAGCTTGCCCAGCTAGCAGTCAAGTAATCTGCAGAGAGAGCTGTTGAGGTTTAAAAACACAATCCCTTCTTCCAACTGTATATTTTCATTTTAATAGAAGAGTCCAGAAAATCGATGTCTCCAACATCCAAAAGAATGAGTCACTTACTAGCTGTGTGACCCTGGGCAAGTCACTTAACCCCATTGCTTAGCCAAAATTAAACAAATAAATAATTAATAAATGAATGAATGAATGAAGACAAAGGAATGAAGGAATGAGCCTTGAAATGGAGGAATTTTAGGCACTGTGATAGGAAAGGGGAAAAGTTTTTGGCAGTTCTTTCAACCCCCACTACATGAGCAGCTATCTCCTTTGGTGCTTCATTAGGTGTCCTCTGGTGAGGCAGAGCAGTAATGGTGAAAAGCACACTGGCTCTGGAATCAGAAAAGCTAAGCTCAAGACTTCCTGCCCCTGTGACCTTGGGCAAGTCAATTAGCTTTCCTGAGTCTCATTCTTTGTCTGTAAAACTGGGGTAGGGAAAGGTGTTGGACCAGATACCCTCTAGGGTCCGTCTCAGCACTATATCTAGGATTCTAGTGAACACCACTGAAATTTAGGCAAAACTGTAAGCAGGCTCATGAGAATTCACTACGGCCTTCTTTCTGAGTAAAAAAAAAGTGTTTGGAAAGAAATTGTTTGGAGATCAGGCTCCTCTTTTGCTAGGCCCTCAATAATTAGATTGTGGGCATTGCAAAAAGGTGAATTTCAAATTTTCCCCTTGCTATAGTTGTTCCCAAAGGCATAGTTAAGCTGCATTCATTGGGAATGAGGTGGGGGGGTGGGGGGCAAAAGCCGCTGATAGAGCCCTTCCAGCCTGAAGTTCTCTTCTGTGGCATAATGGGGACATCTAATGGCCAATTCAGGTAATTCCAGGGGACCATCCACAGGTTCTTCGAACTAAAGGACTTTAGATTTGGAGCTGCAAAGGATCCTACAGGCATCAAGTCCAAACTTCTCGTTTTCACAGATGAGAAAATTTTAGAGAATTAGAGATTAGAGAATTAAAGAGATTTGACAAGGGTCACACACCTAGCATGTAGACGCAGGATCCAAACTCAGGTTTTTTGCTTCAAGCCCACCATCAAATGTTAGTTAATCTTTGCCAAAGAGCACTGTTGCTGTTAATTGTTTTCAGTTGTGTTCTACTCTTTAAGACCTCATTTGGTGTTTTCTTGGCAGAAATACTAGCGTGGTTTGCCATTTCCTACTCCAGCTCATTTTACGGATGAGGAAACTGCGGCAAACAGGGTTAAATGACTTGCCCAGGGTCACACAGCTAGTAAGTGTCTGAGGCCAGATTTATATTCAGGAAGATGATCTTCCTGAAGCCAGACCCAGCACTCTATGCACTATGGCGCCACCTAGCTGCCCCTAAAGAGCACTGTAAAATGCTTCAAATACAATTTTCTGTGCTTCTGTCGGGCTTCAGGAATTTTTTTGAAAAGCTCTGTACTTCTTTTCATGTTCACTATTGCCCCCCTCCCTTTTCACACCTCTCCCTTTTGTCCTTCTTTGATACATAGCAGATGATACATTGGACAATACTTTGGAATTAAACCAGCTGAAAATTGCACAATTTAGGATAATTCCCAGCCACACCATAACAACAGATGTTAACTTAGCGCTTGGCATTCCATTGACTTTTTATATGAAAACTATATTTATACATGTGTGTGTGCGTGTGTGCATACGTATGTATATATACACATATTTATATATTATATATATATATATTCTTTTGGGTGCTGGAAGGGAGAGAGTGGTATTGATCTGCTCAGTCACATGCCTTAGAGGCACAACTTTGAACCCAGGTATTCATGACTTTGTGGCTGGCTTTCTCCCACTTCCCTTCTTCTCTGTCTCCCTCTTTGTAAGTGGGGAAAATGTTTGATGCTCCCAAACTACTTCTGCCATGACTGTGTATCACTCGGCAAATCACTAATTTTTTTCTTTGTTGTTTGGTTTTTGGCTAGGAAATTGGGGTTAAGTGACTTGCCCAGGGTCACACAGCTATTAAGTATCAAGTGTCTGAGGCTGGATTTGAACTCAGGTCCTCCTGACTCCAGAGCCAGTGCTCTATTCACTGCACCACCTGGCTTGCCCCCAACAAATCATTTAAGGTTTCTCATATAGAAAATGGGAATAATAATGCCTGTTTTGCCCATCAAATGAGATAATATCTGTAAACTTTATGAATTGTAAGGCTATTTTTAAAAAGCTACTAAGATGTTGTTCTCAGTGCTTAGCACATAGTAAGTGTTCAGTAAGTGATTGTTTAACTGAATTCGGTTGAACTTGAATGGAACCTTGTTCCATATCTTTGAAAAAATAATTTTAGGGCTGGCATCATATTCTCTTTGAACTGAGAATCCTGGTATCACAGTCGCCTCTTTATCTTACACATCTTACTTCTTTAACCAGAAGTACTTGGATCACTGTTATCCCAGTATCTGGGCATTAGAGCTCTCTTTGGAAGTCAGTGAGGACTATGCACAAGATATTCCTCGAATCACAAAACCTTGGAGTTAGAAGGACTTCATACAGAGATCGTCTAGCAGAAAAAAACCTCTACATGTGAATGACCAGCCTTGCTGCCCACACCAGAGTCTAGGCCCTGGGAGAACTTTAGTTGGGTTTTGCTGTGGAATGTAGAGTTGGCTGGCCAGTGCTCAATCATTTCTCCTCCCTCTGCCTGCTTGGATAAGAATGATGCTGAATCCCTTTCAGAACTTCTCCTCTTGGGCAAAGGACTGGGTTAGGGCATGATCTTTTCTATAGCCAGGATCCTCTGCCTCCTAAGCCACTCAACTTTCTGGAGACTTAATCAGTTACAATTAGCTCATTTTTAGCCCTGGAATTACTTGATTTGGCCGTTAGATGTCCCCACTACTCCACAGAATAGAACTGTCACCTTGAGGGGTGTGGGGAGGGTATATTATCACAGTGTTTTAAAGCTTTCTTCCAATGAGCTTTCTTTTCTTTCCCAATGGCCCCAGGTTCACATGGTCCTCTGCTATTTTATGGAATTTATGTCAAATCAAAAGTTAGCAGTATAATCACAATAGCTCAGAGCCCCCAGTTACAAAAATGCCAAATATTTAGTTAGAGGTTTGGTTCTATACCTCAATTTACATTTTTGTGTATCTTCAGCTAATTTTTGGCCTCTCTATATTTGAGGCAAGATGCAGGGACAGGAAATGTTTAGGTAAAAGAAGCAAGTAGAGAATATTACAATGTTTGTTACTTGATAGGAATAGGGAGGGGGATTTGGAGAAAGAATATATCTTTTTAGATATTTCCCTTAGATTTTGAAAAGGTGAGTACAGCTGGTCGGTCACCTCAGTCCAAGTGCTCTTTTCTGAGAAGACCAATGGCTTACCTGATAGCTCCCTTCCCTCTTGCAACTCTGCCCTCCTTTCAGCTTCTCCTTTCTTTCGCTTTCTTCTGGCTGCCCGTGCTTTCCAGTTGGGCTTCTTACGTTCAAGGCAGAGCTGGGTTCCACAGTTTTCCTGCTCCTTCCTCTGAGTCTGCCTTCTCCAAAGCTCTATGTTCCTCTTTTAAAACTCCCAGGAGTGACTCAAATCCTGCTTCCAGCTGAAAGATCACAATAGTTCAAATGGATCTCAGGGCTTTAAGAGAATGCTTGTCCCTTTGAATTTACACATCTCAGAGTTCTAGCAAATTTCCAAACACCAGTGATATCAGGAAAGCTCTACTCTCAGTTCTCTGATTCTGAAACCATGAATTGTGATCAAATCAACCATGTATTCTTCTTGGAAGGGATACGTCAACTGCCTTATAGTCTCACTCACCACCCCAATAACTTTGCACACCCCAATGTCTCTCCCTGGCCACCACTCCATCATATCACTATGTGTGTTCTTTCCAGATTGGAATGTAAGCTCCTAGTGGGCAAGTGCTGTTTTTGCTTCTGTATTTGTATTCCTAGTGCTTAGAACAGTGCTTGTTATTTAGAAAGTGCTTAATAAATATTTTTTTCATCCACATATTCATTGAAGATGAATGGAAAGAGAAAGATGGGGTAGTAACTGAAAGGGGTGGAAACATTGAGGGAAGCCTTTTTTAATGTTTTTTTTTTTTAATTTGAGAGACCAGAGCATGTTTATAAGGAGAGGCAAGGAAAGAAGTAGAGAGGAAGAAATTGAAGATGCATAAGGGATGAGGGAGAAGAGAATAATAGAACAAGGTCCTGGAGGTGGCAGCAAGGGGAGGTTTGCAAAAACCATTCACACCCAGAAATTGCTTCTGCTTTGCTACTCTGTACCTAAGTCAAAATAATAGGTTTATAAATTCATAAAAAAGTGGGAATGTTTCTAACCACTTATGGCAGGCTTTTTTCAGTGTATGTGTGTGGGGGGGGTGTGGGTGTGGGTGTGGGGGTGTGTGTTCATTCAGATTCAGTTTTATGGAAAGACAAAGTGTGCCTATAATCTAAAACTCTAGATTTTTACTTGGAACTGATATTATTCATTTATAGTCATCCCTTGTACTTTCTCAGCACTCAGTAAGATAGCAACAGTGTTTTTTTTTTATTATTGCATCAAATATAAGTCTAAATTTATAGAACAATCTAATCAAAAGTGTTGAAGAGGTGGGGAACTTCGAGGCTACATGTGGCCTTTTAAGTCCTTCGATGAGACCTTTTGACTGAGTCCAAGTTTTACAGAACAAATCCTTTTATTAAGGGGATTTGTTCTTTGAAGTTTGAATTCAGTCAAAGGGCTGCACTTGAGGATCTCCAAGTCATGTGATCTCGAGGCCACAAGTTCCCCACCCCTGAAGCATTATTTGGATGTTTCATCTGGAAAACAATTATATACACAATTTTTAGCACATATGGTTGGTCTGCTGAGTTTACTCTTTCTGATGAAAGAAATTAGTTCAAAGAATAACCAATTTCCTTAATCAATCCCTCTCTAAATAGCAGTAGACATCCGATGCCCCCAAGCAAATATTTGAGAAATTTGATCTTCTCTCCAACCTTAGAAAGTGACCTTTCTTCTTCTTCTCCCGGGCTCCCCTTGATTTCTGCCCTAACCAAAAGACTCTTAGGGCAGCAGCAGCTGATAGCCGTAAGTAAAAATAACTTTGACTGCCCTCCATTTTATGATATACATTATTGATCATAACAAGCTCATGTTTATAAGGTGCTTTATAGCTTTTAAACCACTTTACATGCATTATTTTATTTTATCCTCACAACAACCCGGTGAAGTAGGCAGTTGCAAGTGTTATTATTCCCATTTTGAAGATGATGCAACTGAGGCTGTTTAGGTGATTTGGTTAACTTCACGAAGATGTAAGTGGCAGAGCAGGCACTTGAACCAGAGCTTCAGATCTACTGACTCTTCTGCTAAACCAGGCTACCTCTCCTAGACTAACTGAATTCTTAATAAGTTTCTCAAATTCTACTGGAGAGGAATTTTAGCACTAGGCTAAATTGAGTCTATTGTGTCAAATAGATTTCCAACATGATACTCGATAAGCAAATGAGCCTAATTTGGCTTTGATGTATAATCGGCAGCTGTCTTGAATACACAAAGCTTGGAATTGTTTTGGTTATGGTCAAATCCTACTTTTGCTCTGCACCTCCAAGCATTTTCTTCATTGTTGGGGAATGCTTAGCGGCATACCAAAATACAGAGTGGGAAGAGTTTAGACTATTTTTATCTTCAGAAGAGCACATGGATACGGTGAAACCTGCTGAAAGGAAACAGATTTCATAGAAAAACGATCAGTTTATCTTCACAAAATACTTAATAGACTTAACTGTAAATACATACACACATACACATACATGTGTATACATATATACACAAATATATATATATATACACATATATATGTCTTTGTGTTTTTGTGTTTTTTTGTCTCTCAGTAGCCACAAACATCCGACAAAAAGCACTGAATTCGAAATCGAAAGACCTGAGATTGAAGTTCAACTCTGCCGCTTACTACCTGTGTGACCCTGAGCAGGTCACCAAAAACTCTAAGCACCAGTTTCTCCATCTGAAAATGAGAATGTTATATCAGATGACCTCCAAGGTCCCTTTGAGCTCAAAATCTATGACTCTATGATTCTAAGAATTTTTAGTCTAACAGAATTTTGTCTTTAATAGGAAGAAAAGGTGAGTGAGTCTTATGATGCATTCCATTTAGCAAACATTTATTAAGCCCTTGAGAGTCAAAGATGACTCTGGCTTTGCCCTCATGGAGTTTATGTTCTAGTAGGGTCATGAGATATGTATGAAAAAAATTCTAATGCAAGTTAGAAAATGGTTATAAATGGTGTAGGAGAAGTCAATCAATCAACAAATATTTATTCAGGGCTAAGTACGTGCCGAGGGTTGGAGAGTCAAATATAAAAGAATGAATCAACCTTTCTTACAAGGAACTTACATTCTAATGTTAGTGATGAGAACAATAGGTACAACAATAGGTACAACATAACTGTAAAGTGATTAAATACAGATATCTGCAAAGTAGTTGGGAGCAGCTAGGTGGTGTGGTAGATAGAGTACCAGGCCTGGAGTCAGGAAGACTCATCTTCATGAGTTCAAATCCAGCCTCAAACACTTATTAGCTGTGTGACTGTGGGCAAGTCACTTCCCCCGTTGGCCTCAGTTTCCTCATCTGTGAAATGAGCTGCATAAGGAAATGACAAACCACTCCAGCATCTTTGCCAAGAAAACCCCAAATGGGGTCATGAAGAGTTGGACACAACTAAACAACAACACAAAGTAGTTAAATACAAGATAGTTTGGGAGAGAGAGTTACTAGCAGTTGGGGGGAATCAGAGATCCATTTTAGCTGTCATGGGCCCAACTTTTTTTCTGAGTGCACCATGCTGCCCTCTGACATGAGCCTGTATTCTTTTCTCTAGGCAATGTGGAACCACTAAAGGCTTTTGAGGAAAGGAATAATGTCAAAAGCAGTGCATTAGAAAGATTTATCACCTATGTGAAAGAAGGATTGCAGATAAATTTTATGTCTTGCACAAACAAAACCAATGCAGTTAAAATGATAAGAAAAGCATGTAACTTGGGGGGAAAAGTCTATATAGTATCCCCAGCATCTAGAACAGTGCCTAGAACACAGTAGGGCCTTAATCAATGCTTGTTGAGTAAATGATTGATTGATCAGGGAAGAAAACTCCCAGGCATCTTTTTGGTCACCTTGAATTGTAGAGCTTTGCATTTATTTGATTCTAATAGATGGAGATACACCATAAAAGAAACTTCAGTCTCCACCTTCAATATTTCCAAGATACCTCTGTACCCAGGCTATTACAACATAAACTCAACCCTCTCTGGGATGTAAAACTAGTAAGAGTATTAAGTGGCAAAAACTACTCACTGGCAGGGTGAAAATTCTGCCACTGAGTTCTGATTACAGTTATCTTCAGTACACCTGGAAAAAAAAATCCCTTTCATCCCAGGCTCTAAAATAATTAGATGATTATAGCTGCTTTTCAATAATTAAGTATACCATCTGTACATGTCCAAATGTTGACCTTTCACCCAGAGCCAGTCAGCCTCTTCTAGAATTTCTGCCATTGGCACATGGGATCTCAGAAATCCATTGGTATTTTCCTTTGAAATTCTAGAGGGGCTGACTTACAGCAGCTGTTTTCCTGCTCCCAGATTTAACTGAAATGTGAGTTTTTAAAAGCACTTGGCCTGTCATTTTGAGTTACCTTGCTCTAATCGCAAATTTCAGCATAATATAATTCAACCACTGAAACACAATCCAGTGAGACATTTGCTGAACAAGGCACTTAGCAGCAATAACCAACTAGTAGGTATGCTTTGCACTTAGGGACCCCTTTGCTCAGATTTCTGACAGATGACAAACTTCCCTTTTTCTGTAGCATCCAGACTAAAATGAACAGTTTCCATCTTTCTTTTTTTCCCCCCTATGAATCCCATGTGAATGTTACATTTAAAAAAAAATAGATACATGGTAACTTTGACTGTTGCCTTAAGTTAGGACACAAACATAGCACTGAAGTTTTAGAGCTAAGAGGCTACTTCTTTTATCTGAACATGAAAAACCTAGGGAAGTCAAATGGCTTGCCCAAAATGTCACAAGTAGTAGGATTTGAATATTCTCTGACTCCTGAGTTAGTGATCATTCTACTATATCATGATGCCTTCCTGTAGTATGTTATGTCTTTTTTTTTGGAGGGGGGGGCAAGGCAATCAGGGTTAAGTGACTTGCCCACAGTCACTCAGCTAGAGTATGTTTGGTCTTGACAATTATTCGGCTCCATTGAGGTAGTGACAAAATTTACTGAATGGATTCATCTAATCCAGGTATTAAATAACAAAAACCAAAACAAAACAAAACAAAAACCAAACAAGCTAAAGATGATTCATGCAATTATATTGTCTTAATAATCAAATAAGATCAAGAAACAACATGGTATAGAGGTTAGAGAACTGACATTAGAATCAGGAGGACTTAGGTTTGAGTGATTCCTCTGTTACATACAAACTGTGTGACCTTGGACAAGTCACTTAACTTCTCAGCGACCTAGGCAAGTTTCTAATAACAATAGTATTCATGAAAGACCTGGTATTCAGTAATCCCACCCATAGATTTGTGTTTAAGGAGTTATCAATGTCAGACAAAGCTAAATTAGTCACTCTCATTCTCTTCAGAATGCTCTTTAAATATAACTTTCCCAAGGGAGGGATTTCTGGAAAAGTGGTGGAGGATGAGGTCACAGGAAAGCCCGAATTCTTCAATTTCTCTCCCTGTCTCTGTCTCTGTCTCTGTCTCTCTCTATCTCTCTCTGTCTCTCTCTGTCTCTGTCTCTCTCCTAAAAAAAAAAAAAACTAACACAAATATCACAATAATGAAAGATAACAGAAATCCTAAAAACAGTTTTAGAAGGAAATACAAATGAACAAATGAGTACAGATATAGGGAGAAAAAATAGACTAAATGAAGCACAGAAAAGAAAATCAGAAGTACTAGAGATAAAACTAGATTTTCTCAAGATTTTTAAAAAAAAAGTCACACTGAGGGAATTGAAGGAAGAAGGGAGAACAGGAATGAGTTAATCTGGGGTATCTCCAATAAAGAATGAGAGAAAAGAAATACAGGACAAAAGGGGAAAGGGATTAACAGTCCCATCTCAAACATAGAAGAAGATAGGAAGTTGAATCTTCGAAAAATTTATAGAGCTTATTATTATACCTCAAAACTCTATAAACAACAATTACAATAGCAAGAAAATTTAGGCAACTATACAGTAGACAAAATAATTTCAGAATGAGATGTGGAGACTGGTAGGAGCAACCTTACCACTAATCTGGTTGGGTGTCATGACAGTAGGACCCCATTGCAAAGCTAGAAATTCCCTAAGTGTGAAGTGAGAAGTCTGGAAGGTCTCATAGACAACAAAACAATTCTTGAGACCTAATTTATCTAGGCACTAAGGCTCAAACCACTAATGTACTTTCACTGTAACCTAGGGCATAAAAATCCAGTACACAAGTAGTCAAAGCTCCTTAGTCTTGACAGACTTCCCACTGCTATCCTTTCCATGCTATTATTGAGTAAATTTCCTTTTGATAAAGATTATATGGTGTCAAGGTACTATTAGGAGACACCCTGTTTTCCAGAGCTAAGGCCCAGCAAGCAAGCTGTGCCCTGAGCTTGGCTTAACAACAATCCCCCGAGCTTGTAACTGCCAAGTAAACTGAACCAGGTGCTCTGCTGCTGCTCCTGCCACACTAACTCTGGTTCTCTGCTGAACAACCACAAGGCTCAGTGTCCCCAAGGATGTGGAGACCATTTGTTGTGGTCCAGCCTGGACATGGAGACTGTTTACTCAGGATCCAAGAATGCCTGTGTTGTGGTCAAGCCTTTTGTGGTTTCCACGCTTGAAAACCCTACGTCTGCTATAATTATGTGAGCACGCCACCCCCCTTCCCCTTTCTTAGGAAGGAAGATTTCACTTGCAAGCTGTTTCTCTCACTTTGAAATTAAACTTCCGTTTGATTCCCAACTCTCCTGTCTCTAGCCTGCTCTGTTCAGCTCCAGTCATCCACAGGTTAGAGGCTGGCCAGTACAGTCCAGTTGACAAGGGTTTCTGAGTGTTTCTTTTCATTCCAGTACTGATCCTTTTCCCACTGTACTGGCCTGAGTCAAACGTGGTCCAGAAAAAAAAACAAAAAGGCCAATGTAATTACCTTTTTAAAAAAATTTTAAGCAAACTGAACTTAATCAAAGATTGTAGTTTCATAACATTTTTAGAAATTTTTATCTTTGTTTACTTACTAAATTTATGATAAAGATAAGATAAATTTATATTACATCTGTATCTGTGCATTTGCATGTATGGATAATGTATCGGATAATGACATTCTCCCTCAGTGCTGAGCAAAGGAATTTAATAATTAAAGCAGGCTATTTAATCATTGAAATAAGCCAAGTTGCTTGGTCATTTATTACCCAAAATGCAAACTGTTTATATCTACACCATTTCATGATACAAATTTATTTATGTAAAGGGAGCAGAATGATTCTACTACTTAGTCCCCAGATTCTACTCTAGTACTTGATTTCTGTTGACTGCCAGACTATGCAAGTCGTTGGAAAATCAATAGCAAAAGCATTTAATAAAGGCATGAAAGCAACGTTAAAACAAAAAAGAAGGAATCTGGTCAAGTCATTCTTTGTGCTCCATGCACAAATGGATGTTACTCCTTATTGGCTTAAGGGGAAGTATAATTAAATTCAACCTGAAATTTCCCCACCATGTTGGGAGAGAGACACAGTCATTTCTGAATCTATAACGCTGTCGGTCAAAAGTTTAGGGTTCAGTGCTATCTGCTTAACAGGGTTCACGGTGCTCACAGTAGCCTCTTGGGGGAGACTGTAGGTCTATAAAACCTCTCTTTTGGCTTAGTTTCAAGATATCAAGATTCCACTAGGACTCCTGGGTTCAAGAATGCCATGTCAGTACTTCTCCACACACTTCCCCGTTCATCTCTCTGCTCTAACCATAACCCACAGCTTACTCTTACTTCCATTTATTTTCCCTTTGGTTCCCTTTCTCTTCTCTTCTTTTTTTAATTCTTGACACTTGACTCAATCCTTGCAACTAGCCACAGGCCACCCAGTATTGCCACCCAAGAAATCCAACAACCTGAAGTTTTCTTTGGTGAACAGCAGCTCCCCTGCCTAGTCACTCTGGACATGTGAAGTTTTTCTGGAGAGCTCCTATGAAGGGCAAATTCATGTCCCAAATTCATGATCAGCCAGATCAAAAGGGAAAGTAAATTCCTGATAATATCTGGTTTTAAATTATTCTTTCCCTTGAAAAGGAATAACTAATTCAAATTCCAGTTGTGGAATGATTACAACACTTTCAAAATAACTTTAATGCACTCTATTTACATGTTTTTCACACGATCTGCTCTAAGATGGGGAAAGCTCAAAGATACTTTGCCTGAGTCATAATTTGGGGCAAGGTTTACTCTCGTGGCAGATGTATGCTGTTAAGAAGCTTTTGTTGCCTTTTGTAGCAGTGCTACAGATTTCAAAAGCTGGACTCTCAAAGCTTGAGTTTGTGAGGCTGAAAATTTCAGCCAATCTCAGATCAGTTCTGTCTTTCCTAGTTGTGCCTCTATGATACAGCCCAATATCTACCCAACCCCATTCCAACCATCTACTGCTGGAAGGAGGAAGAAAAGAGAAAACTGAGATAGAGGAGGAGATATGTGTAAGGGATCCTCCTTTTCCTCTTGATGTCATCTTTTTGGTTTTTTTTTTTTATTCTGAAGTGAGAATGGATCTATGCTTTCATTGGTGTGGGGAACTCCTGATATGGATTCCCTTCAATTTGGAGATCTTCAACTTGTCTCTATCATCTACTCTTAGAGTTTCTTGATGCGCTGAGATGTTTGTATGGCTTGCCCAAGGTCACACAACTAGTATGTATCAGAGGCAGTACTTGAACTTGGGTTTTCCTAGTTCCAAGACCAACCAGCTATCCATTTTATCAATGTTTGAGGAGCCTCTAACACTGGCATTTTCTCAGGTTAGATGTTGGAATAGAACAGTTAAAGGAAGTTTACTTTGCCCCAACACTACAAGGACATGCAGTAAAGATACAGTGGCACCTCATTTCTTGGATGGGGGGAGGGAACTCATCTCCATATGCATGGAAATGAATCTGGTCATCAGGGTAGCATATGGTGAAGGACACAGTGACTCCTGTGGTCTTTAGAAATCCATCTAGTCCTAGGGACCCCAATTGCCTATGGTGAGGAATGTTTGTGCCTTTAGGTGGCCAGGAAGCTACATAGGGAAAGAGATTAGGGAAAGAGAAAGGGCTTGGGTCTCTCCATATTGTGTGTGTGTGTGTGTGTGTGTGTGTGTGTGTGTGTGTGTGTGTGT
>NW_020945237.1:3289839-3468913 GCF_900497805.2 Vombatus ursinus | reverse complement strand
GTGTGTGTGTGTGTGTGTGTGTGTGTGTGTGTGTGTGTGTGTGTGTGCAGATGGGTGGGGGGAGAAGCTGATGCAGGGAAACATGTAAATATCAGCCCTACCACAAGCACACTGTCTCTTTTTGTTATTAATGTGAAACATAAAATTTAGAGAACCTTGGGAACATGGTTTCCCAACCCAACTATTCTTTAGATTAATAAAACATCTTAATTGTCTATGGTATACCATAAACATATAACATATATATGGCAATTACACTGAAAATAATAGTTACGTATGCATATATGAAAATGATATTTACAGGATGATATGGGCAAAAGTGATACAGGATGGGCAGGCATGGATGAATTATGATCTGCATTGCTAGAGAAAGTATCCATAATAGATGAGATAGGAGACTCATTGAAAAAATAAATTTATTAAGTTCTTCAGCTTAATATTTAATTAATTTAATTTAAAGTATTTCTTTAAATCTTTAAATTTTTATTTTATCACTGAAATAAAATAAACCAATATTAAGAAATTATAAAATTATTTAATATGTTATAGAAAATATGCATGATAGAAATATAGAAATTGAAGATAATAATTGTACTTTCTTACTAGTTGTTCTGTCCTTGGAATTAAAGATGTGATTGTGCAATGCAGATTAGGGACAGATCCCAGCCAATTTCTTTAATTTTATTCATGTAACCAGCAGTTTACCAGTGCTTATCTATTTGGGCCTTAGAGAGCTTGTCACTGAAAATTCAGCACCCTCCCTCCCTAAGGGAGAAAGGAAGAGCAGGAACTGGCAGAAATCAGAAAATTAACTAAATCCAAAAACTTCGTAAATTGTTTTTTAACTAACACTTTAAAAAATAAATACTTTCTTTACCATTTCTTCTAATAAGGATAGTTCATTAGAAAAAATGATTGGCATATTTTCTAATTCTTAATACTTTGTCTTCAAATGTTGAAAGAGCTTTGCTGACTTCATGTTTTCATTCAGCAAAACATCTCCACAAATAATATGCAATGGTCTTCATGGCTTGTCAAATTCTCCATTTCTGAATAATGGAGTCAATTTTAAAAAATCAGCATTAATCCTCTGGTAAAAATTCTGTGATTTCATTAGTCTAAAGAACTCCCAGACAGAAAGCTCCTTCTACCAAATCAGAGCTGTACTTCAACTGGAACTGATTAATTGGGGAGTTGCCTAAGATGGTGGAAGTGACTTGTCCAGGGAGATACAGCCAATATGTGTCAGTATTAGTCAGGACTCTCTGAGGCCTTTATTGTATAATCTACTTCTGGAAAAACAAACATTTGTCTCCAAACTCAGGGATGAGATTTTATGTCTGGCAAAACCAGATCATTCTATTGGATAGTAATGATGTCCTTGCATATAAGAATTTCCCACATCAGACAGACATAGGGAAGAATCCAAAGATACTGCCTGATCACAGTGTTTCTCTGAACTAGCTGGAATAGTAATCATTCTCAAAATCCAACCACCACAGAACAATAGATCAAGGACCCCTTCCTGGTCTCTCCTAGCTTCTAATTCCTTCTTCTTCACCTTCTCTTTGTATGTTGTATGCACCTGTGCGTGTTGTACATGTCTTCCCCCATCCCTCCTTCCTTGAGGACAGGGACTGTTTTTGCTTTTTTTTCTTTCACTTTTTTGTTAGCTTTTGTATTCCCAGTGCACGTAGTTAAGTGCTTAATAAGGGCTTGATTGATTGGCTGTCACACAGTAGGCAGTTAATAATTGTTTGTTGATTAAGAGACAAACACATCGACTTTAAAGGAGCCTTAGGAGAATGGAGTCCGGTCCTCTCCAACAGCAATGCTCTCCCCAGAACAAGAATGAAAGGCAGGGAGCAAGGCAGGGACGGTAACCCACAGGGCTTCCAGGCGAAGGGCAGGAGTTTGGGTAGCTGGCAAGTTTCCCCTTCTAATAGGCCTGGTGTCTATCCTGGCAGATGGCTGGGTGTGGGGTGTTGCATAGAGGCCAGCTAGACATGGCGGGCTCAATGAGTTTTCACTCATCCACCCACCAAACAGGACAGCGCACTCGGAGGTGGAGTCCAAAGCTGGCCTCAGTGGAAGAAAATCTGTTGTCTTGTAGTTCCTGGGAGGCAGTTTTTTTTTTTTTTTGGTTGTTTTTTTTTAAGGTGGTGTTAGTGTTGGGGGTGGGAGACTCAACAAAGCCAAGAAGAAAGAAACGAATTCATCTCATTGCCAATCCCCTGGGCAGACAGGGTGGTAGCATCCGGGCACCGGACATTCTTACACCTCTGGAAGGAATCCAAGACAGGCTGCTTGGGAAGGGGGTCCTGGAGCTTAGGGAGGTGTTGGTAGGGTGCCTGCTCCTCAGGGGTTAGGGATGGGTGTGGGGGGTGGGAAAGCTTGTTGCGCGCAGTGGGGTGGGAAGTGCGGGGAGGTGCGTGGCGGGTGGCCACCCCACGGGGCAAATATGGGAGAAGCACACGCAAGGAGAAGGGCCTGAGGAGAGGATGGTGAAGGTAGGGGGCCATAGAGCATGGGGGTGGGAGGACGGTGGGAGGGGCATTGCGTGGGGAGGGGATCCTGGGGCGTGGGGAGGTGCCTAGCGCGTTGGCCGGGCTGCAGGGGTGCTCGCTGGGTCCGTGCCCACAGGCTATGCGGCGGTTGCGGAGCTGGACCAAATTCTTCATGCCACTTCTTATCTCTGTCTTCCTCATCCACCTGATCAGTAACTTCAGGGAAGAAGAAAGTCGCGACCCAAGCCCGCCCCAGGTCTACGAGAATTGTAAGGGAGCGGGAGCCACCTGGGAGGGGCAGGCATAGGAGGATGAGAAGCCCTCCCCGACCCCCTTCCCCTTTGGGGGAGCCCCTCTGGCCAGCCTGGGGAAGTCAGATGGCTTCTCTTCCTCCATGGGGGGGGAGTGCCTGAGCCCGCGCCTTTGCCCCTCACCCCTGGCCCAACAGAGTATGGGCTTGGGTACTGGCAAAGGCCTGGACGTGCAACGTGCGATGTGGACGAAGATAGCATGCCGCTGACTACGATGGGCTTACCGAGCAGAGGCAGGAGTGTCTCACGGGTTTTTACTGGAGCCGACACTCAAGCACCTTATCCTTTTTTTCCCAAGGTGTCACAGCTGTTTTCTAAGGTTTTTAATCAAAAAAGTCATTTTTAAATTATCTTTCTCTTTATATATGGAAGAATGGATTGTGAGGTGAATTGATGGAGGGGGTAACCCCATCGATGATATCCAGCTTCCATGGCTAGAATTATGTCCATGGATCTCTGAGTACTCAGACAGCAAACGGAAACTAATGGTGGGTGGCCAATACAGTCCAGGTCAGATCCAGATGTGGAAAGTGACTAAAACTGGATTCTTATTCTTTTTATTTGGAAAATGCAGTTTTCTTTACTGAGGAATTTTATACTGGAAGTGGTTGTGAATTGCTGTTGAATTAGACCACTTCCTAGGATATGGTTGATTTTCATTAGTGTTCAAGGCACTTCAAAACGAAGGGAAATCAGGGATCTCATTGACGGGCACATTCCTCCCATTCCTGTGTTTGGAAGTGTCTTGAACACTAATGAAAATCAACCATATCCTGGGAAGTACAAATCTGTAAGTGCTAAGAATTATTATTATTATTATTATTACCTCAATAGAGGCATAACACCCAAATCAAGGGATTCGATGACAATTCTGCTGCCCTCTGCGCTGGTCAAACCACAATTGGAGTGTTATATATTCAGCTCTGTGCCTCCTCAAGATCCCAATGTCTCTTCAGGAATTTTCTCTCTTGGGTTCCAAGTCTCATATGTCTACTGTCAAGTGTGCTTTAGAGGGCTGTTAGAGCTGGAATAGATCTTCTATTTCTTATCTCCAAAAGAACATAAAGACATAGATCAGTAGAACTTAGGTTCCAGAAGAATGGGAAGGAAAGGAAGCCACCTTCTACTAAGGTTAGGGCAGGAGATATCTGCAGGGTGCTGACTTAGGTGTTTGAAACAATAGGGAAAGATTTTTCAGAGGGACCAATGAGGTGAGAGCAAATCTAACTGGTATTTTCTTAATGCAATAGAGAAGCAAGGAAACACTGGGGAAAGAACATTGTTTTTGGAGTCAGAGTACCACGATTCAAACCGTGGCTCTGTCATTTATAACCCACATGACTCTGGGCAAGTCACAATCTCAATGGGCCTCATTCTCCTTATTAATGAAATAAGACTGGACCGGAATTTTGAATTCACTATAATTTGGACAGATTTGTTGGTCTTAGAACACTCCAGAAGAAATGATCCCAATTTATTTTTCTCCAGGAGAGTGCAAGTACGTTATGATTTTTGTCAGGGCGGTCTATCTTCTCCTCAGTAACCAAAAGCTGGAAATTCATTCTCTTGAGAGTAAAGTAGAGTGTGTTGTTCTTATTCGGCCCTTTCAAAACATATCCACGCAAAGTGAATGGCTAGATGGACATGAAGAGAATCAGCATCAATAAAGAAGAGCCATTGCAGACTTGGGCAGGAATAATTTGATTAAAAAGAGAGTGCTCCAACTTCCCTTGTGCTTAGAAGATAAACCCCATTAAAACAAATAATGCAAGGCATCCCAATTTTGTAATTATAATGAAATTTGACTGTAATGAGTACAGTGCTAGAAATCACATTCTCAATCTGTACAACTAGAGATAAAATTAGATTACCAAGAGAAGTGAGTGCTCTGTGTATAGTAGGGAGAGGAAAGGAGGGACTAAACATACATTCCAGTGTTTGCCTGTTCCTGGATCATTTTATGTGATGCTGGTGATTATTCTGGTAGTCAGCAATTTCAGTCTCAGACTCTCATAATATCAGGGTCAGGAATGAACTCTGAAGCCGTTTCGTCCTATCTGCCCCTGAATAGGAACCGTCCCCCGAAGGAGGGCTTTAAAGACTGATTCCACTTGTAGGAGCTTTTCCTTACATCAAATCTAAATCCACCTCTGCTCCTTTGGCCCATTGGGCCATCTACAAATGAGGTAAGTGTTCCATCCATGCTTTCATCCATGGCAGTGATTAAAATATTGAAGAAAAAACTGATCTCTAAATTAGCCTCAATCCATTAATCTTTTCTCTTTGAGTCCAGTCATTCAACTGGTTCTGAATTCCATTGACTATGCTATCATCTAACTTACGTCTAGCTCTTGTTGCTGGCGATCTATGTGGCATCTCCTTCATCTTCTATAGCTAATTATTTGTTAAGTCCTCTCAATTCTACCCCTCATACTATAGTATTTTTTGATCTATCAGATTAGCAATCTTGTATAAAATGGAAATGAGTGCATTTGACCTAACCACATTTGCTCTTTGTGATTTTTTTTTTTTGTTTATTAGCCAGCTCTCTAGTAATATAGTATGGAATCACGTCAGACATCAAAATCAACCTCACTGGCCTAGAGCGTGGAGACTCCGTTGTCTTCCATCTTTTGAAAACAGCGACAGTGTTTGTGTATCTCCAGTCCTGGTGTGCTTCTCCTTTTCTCCAAAATCTTTAAGATACCATTTGAAGTGGCTTAGCAAACATAACCTCTAGTTCTTTTAATACCTGTTAATATAGTTAATCTGGGACAGTGAATGGATCTCATCAGTGGTAGCTAGGTGCTTTCATGCTATCTTCATACTTATCTTGGGTATCAGCTCCCTGGTGGCCACTTTTGTCCTATCCAGTTTAAAGGTCACTCTTCTTAACAGAGAAGATAAAAACAAAAAAGTTGATTGGTGGGCTTCCTACGTATCCACATCAGTCTCTTTAGTGCCTATTTTTCTCCTTTATGTCTTCAGAATTTCATTCTTGAGTTTCCTGTTTTTCCTGTGCCAACTTCCTATGTAGATGTTTAGTTCACGGACTCCTACACATCATTTTTCTTAGTCCATTGAAATTTGTCCTTCCAAAATGTACAGCTCATTCATATCAGACCCTCCCAAGATTTCTTCTCTGTCACAAACACTAAGAGGTAGTGTCCACTTCTCCCCAATGTCCCCATCATTTCCATTCTAGCAAACATTTCCTTCCTACAGTAAGAATCTCATCTGGAATGGAATTTCTTCTTACTGATTCTTCCACTTTGTAAAAAGTAACAGAACATCAAATAAAAGTCAAGAAATTATTAGCTACTCTGTTTTTAGCTGAGAGAGAGAGGTCTTTGGCAGATGTTCAGATAATTGAGTCTTCTACCACTAATATATCATTCCTCTAGCTTATGAATGATTTCCCAAATTTGTCATTTATGGCTTTTTATCTGCATAGGTGGTCTATGGTATATGTACTCCACTAGGAAAGTTGTATCTATTTCTGCCTCCATCTTATTTGTTGCCTAAATTTTGTGTATTTGAGTGTAGACATTGGAGACCATGCATTTCACTATTGAATCCTGTATTAGATATCCTGAATTTCTGGCTATCCCAAATGGCACTTTTCTTTCTACCCTGTAGCCACTTTCATTGGTATTTAGCTTGATGGATATGCATAGACAATTTTCACCCTCACCCTTCCTTTCCAATATAAAACCTTTAAAAACATTAGATCCTTAAGTCTTCAGGCAAAGACATTCTGACCAACCATTTCAGAAGCACTGTATCCTTGGCCAGAAATTTGACATTTCTATATTTTAAATCATGTTCCAGAAGTCCAAATCCCAGTCTCAAGTACCATGTTTCTCCAGTTTAGGTGATATACTAAAGGGAAGCAGCATGGCACAATGGAAAGACTCATAAACTTGAAGTCATAGGACTTGGGTTCAAATCCTAGCTTTGCCCCTTACTACCTTTTTGACCTTGGGAAAAGGTCACTTAATTTCTGTGGGCCTCAGTTTCCTCACCTGTAAAATGAAGGGTTTGGATTATATGACTTCTAAAGTACTTTCCACCTCTCAAATTATGGGGCAACACTAAGGTAGATGCAATTAAAATAGATTATTATAGACCAAAAAAAAATCATGTCTTATATAGCTAAAATTAAGTGCAGATTATTTTTAGAAAGAATTAGAAAAACTAATATTACTCAAATATTACAAAATCTTAAATGTATTTTTCCTTCAAGCAGTTTAAATAACAAAGAATAAAGATATGTTTGATTTCAGGAACAGAGAATACACTTTCTTTAATGGTAAACTTAAAAATGCACATTTTATTTTCCTTCTTTTTATGCGGTGTTTCAAAACTTTACAAAATCTAGTTGTGACTGCTAGACAGCAAGGGAAGAAGGGAAAATTCAAAAGCAGAAGCAAAAACTCAAAGAAATAAAAAGGCAAAGCAGCTTGAGAATGTTTAGTGTAAACCCTGAGATCATCACTCCACTACAACATAGACTAACGATGAATGTTCATAATGATCCTAGAATGTCAGAAAAGATGCTAGAGGTTACCTTATCTAGCCCCCTCAATTTAAAGATGGGGAAACTGAGTCTGAGAGTTCAGATGATTCTGAGGGTTCAAAGGCTATGTGTCCAACTCATGTAAGTAGTTGAAGTGGTGACTTTAACCCAGAGCTCTTGATTCTCCCTCAAATATTATTTCTACTACTCCATCAGCCATCTAGAAAGAGTATATTTAGAATACTCCAAGATGGCATAGAGGAATGTAAACATTTTGCCCTGTTTATGATCATTTACCATGATGTGGTAATCATTTGTTAAGCACCTACTATGTGCCAGGCACTGTGCTAAACTCTGAGGATGCAAATAAGAAAAACAGTCCCTGCCCTCATGTAACTTGGCATGGGGGGCATGATGAAGATGATGGTGGAGTTGAAATCAAGTAGAGCAACTGGTGGCAAAATTAGTTACGTTTTATTTTTTAGGCAATTGGGATTAAGTGATTCACCCAGGATCACACAGCTAGTACGTGTCAAGTGTTTAATCTGAGGTCAGAATTGCACTTAGGTCCTCCTGACTTCAGGGCTGGTGCTCTGTCCACTATGCCACCTAGCTGCCCCAAAATTAATTACCTTTTAAAAACCATTTTGGCAACCAGAGGGATAAAATCTCAGCTATTTAGAAAAACTTGACTATGCAGAATTATCCATTCCTCAAGAGTTCTAAATAGCCAAAGTTTCACTGCACTTAAAAATAATTAAACAAACTGGCTTGTCCACTAATGTATATTGTATGTCCAGTTCCCTGTATGTATGTCTTAACTCCTCAGTTAGGTGGCAGACTCCTTCTAGGTAGGGATTATATCTCATACTTTAAAATACCAGCATAGCATTTAGCCCATTGCTCGGGGTCGGACGCTCAGAAAATACACAATAATTGATTGGCTAGTTTTTTGCTTTTGTTGTAAGAGTTGGAGTCTTATTGACTGGGAGGAGGACAATTGAAGAAACACAGTCACAAGCTTTAGCCACAGGGTGGTAATGGTAAAAATTAGCAGGAGCAGGCTGTAACTCTCTATAAGAACAAGTGTTCTGCATGGCCCAGTAGCCATCAGGAGGCTCAGATGAGAGAGAAAGGGTGGGTGCAAGTAGGATTGTGATGGTAAATGTTTAACAGATGACTCTAGGAAAAACTGGGCGTGATACACTTTTAAGTGTATTACCAACATTTTCTTCATCACTTTCTTAAATTTGGACAGTCAGCAAAGAAAAAAAAATCAACCTGTGATTTGTAGAGCAGTGATTTCTGAGGTGCAAATGCTTACACTCAAAATTTAACAACTGGCTTCTAATTTAAATTGGCTCCAGCTCCCAGGGTGGAATTAGGAGGCGATAATGGGAATTTGAGCTGGGACAAATGTCAACACTTATCTAGTGCCCCAGATTCCTCAAGAAGGAACTTGAAGCCCAGGAAATTAAAGTTATTTGTTCACAGTCCAAACGGAGGCAGAAAAACTTTGCTTAGACACTTGGTCACTCAGCTGAGGGAGATGACCTTTGTTCCCTGGGTCTCTCCCAGTACTAAACTGGCCCTTTTATACTCTATTTCCATTTGGAGCATAATGTTATGCTTCTCCAATTTTTTTTCCATTAATGCCATACTACCACTCCAGACAGCTTTTAGAGGAAATTTCCTATTAAAATATAATTTAAAGAATATCTTTTTCATTTGATTAAGCTTTATTATGTTAGTCTATTGTATTTTAAATAGGTAACAACTTGATAATTAAGTTTTTCATGGAAAGGAAAAAATGAATATGAAAAGAAAAAAGTCTTAAATAAAAACATTCTCAATAGAATTTGATTGAACAGATGTTTCATAAGCACGTTTTATGCATAGAACTAGAGTGCCAAGGACAGAGGAAATTTGAATAAGACATTATCTGTGCCCTTTGAGGAGCCAGGGAATAAGATATAGAGACAAATAACTGTAATGCACAAATGCTTTAGGGAGGGGCCAAAGTACAATATGAGGTAGATAAGAGAACATCACTCCTCAATGTCAAAAAATAATCATGGTGATGATGATGATAATAATAATGTTAACATTTATATAGTGCTTACTATATGTCAACACACTGTGCTAAGCACTTTACAATTTTTATCTTATTTGATCCTCACAACAACCCTCTATATTAACACCATTCCACCCCCACCTCAACTCTCCATTCTCTGGAATGGAACCTGCCTTGGTAACCAAGAAAAACAACGAGTATAGGGACCAAGCCTGATGACGTTTGCAACATTCCGTCCCTGCATTCTCCCACCTCTTTGACAAGAGGAGGGTGATAGATTTTGTTATATTGTTATCTGGGACCAAAATTGGTTATTACAATTACTCAGAGTTCAGAGTCTATTTGTGTTCTTTTCATTAACATTATTGTCTTTGGATGATTTTTACATAATATGTCTGAGAGAAGTGATTAATGACAAAGAATATAGTGGTAAATGCCGTTCAGAACTTTAGACCTTTGAAAAACATTATTTAGTGTCAGAGTAACTGGGATTAATATTTTGCCCTCTGCACTTTTTTCTACAACTATAAAATGGTGATAATTCTGATTATTTTTTCCTCCAAATCTTAGAACTCCTTTCATGGGAAATTCTGTACTCAGGTGTAGAATTTATTGATTATTCAGTCTTCTCTCGAACTGTCAGCTCTCTTAATATGCAAGTTCCTGGCCAAAAAGCATTAACAAACAGTGATGTCTACATTAGGTAGGAGTGTGAACTAGACAACCTGCAAAGAAAGCTCTTCCACCTTAGAGAGCCTGTGATGAATAGAAATTTATTTCTAAATCACATTCATTCTTAAAATTGTAGGTGTCAGAACTATTGAACAATGAGGAATTCAAAGCAGATTTGATTTCTCTCCACTGCTTTCTGATAGACATAGGCTTTTAAACTGCATATTAAGCAGACCAGAGACTAATAAGAAAATTGCTACAGAAAATTATGGAGAGAGGAGATTTAACCTGCTGCTTCCTTCTGACAGACAGAAGAGAGTCAGTGTGAAGGAGGACGGGGTGAATGGCAGAATGACAATGGCTTTGTTAACCTGACTCTGTAGATTCAATGATCATGCCTGAAATGTCATCCCTGGTTGGCTAAAACGAAATGCCTTTTTCTCATTTCAGTCACCAGCTTTTCTCCCTCCATTTAAATGGTAATTACACATTTATAATGCACTGCAATTCTCTCTCTCTCTCTCTCTCTCTCTCTCTCTTTCATATTCTTTCTCTTTTCCCCTCCCTCAATCTCTCTCCCTTCCTCCTTCCCTTTTTCCCTCCCTCTTCTGTCTCTTTCTCTGTCTCTCTCTCCCCTTTGAGAATACTAGAAATCAAAACTACCTCCCTCCTCTCCCCCTTCTCTCTCTCTCTCTCTCTCTCTCTCTCTCTCTCTCTCTCTCTCTCTCTTCCCCTCTCTTTCCTTCTTTTCTCTTTCTCCTCTCCTCTTTGGGAGTACTACTCTTTTAATAATAACAACAGATACTCATTTCAAATTGTTCATTTTGGGAGTATTTTCAAAACTTTTTTTCTCTTATATTCATGTAGGAAAGCCCTGTGGTTCCTTAGGTCATATATGTTATTGGGAATTTTCATAATGTACTTTGGATAATTTGAACTATGTGGACATTATTGTATTAACGGTGACTGCAGTTTTGAACTCTTGATTTGGGAAGTCCTTCCACAGGTGCAGATAGGTAACTCTTCTGTAGCTTCAAGCCTCCAGAGTTTCATGGGGCACTGAAAAGTTAAATCAAAGTCAGAGGCAATACTTGAACTCAGGTCCTCCTGACAGTGAGGCTGGCCCTGTATCTGTTACCTCACATTACCTCTTGGGTTATAGTTACATATAGAATAGCATGTCATTGTTTCAAAAACTCTTATCCAAGAGAATAACTGGTCTTCACATTTTTACTTCCAAAGAGAGGTTCATTGCTTGGGAGATTTTATCTTCTATCTCCATTCAGTTCTGAGAATGAGTTCCAATGTGATATTCTCTCATTTCCCACGTTCATTTTTACGCATGGTATTTAGTTAATATTCATCCCTCTTATCAGTAACTACTCACTCTGCTAGATAGGTAAAATTTATCCTGACCTTTAGAATTATTTGAAAGCAGAGCAATTCTATCTCTTATAGACTGATCCAGTATAAGTTGGTGATGAAATATTTTTGAAGTTGCTAAAGGAAGAATTAAGAAATTCCTATTATTTCCTGCAATAGAAGCACTATGGAAAGCTTAAAGATCCATCTGGAAGAATTCATTTTACATGACAAATAAGGACCCCACATTCCTGATGTAGTGAGGTTGGTCCCATATATGCTCAAGTGCAAAATACAGACATTTGTCTGTATTGTTTGAAGTATCGATCAATTCATATTAGATTGGTAAGTGGATGATTGGTAAATGGTAAATGCATCCCTCCTGGATGACTGAAAATTCAGAATCCTAGTCTGGCAAAATAACCATCAGGAAGGCACCCAGGTGTGTTTATGTTTTTGAATTTTGAAATATGCTTATGTAATCACAATGACTCACATTTACATGCTATTTTGATTTACAGTTCACAATGAGCTTTCTTCACAGCTACCCTATGAGGTAGGTGGTATATAAGCATTATTGTCCCCACTTTACATATGAAGGCATTGAGGATCAGAGAGGCAAATTAAAGCACAGCCTGTAAGTGGGAGAGTCCCACCTCAAACCCATCCTACTGATGCCACGTTCAATGCTCTTTTCACTATGTCATTCCACTGGGTAATCCTGGAGAAACAATATTTATAATTAAGCTAGTTAGATTTTAATATTTAGAGATAAAAGTTGGTCATAAGTCAGTGTAGGCATACATTTAAATTAGAGTCTCTATAAGATTTCACACCCTTCCCAAAACATCTTGTGCAGGTTACTATTGGATAAGGAGTCTATTTTGAGCAAAATGTCATTTGGTTGCCGACTTACAGAAATTTTTGAGCCATATTCTCCCTCTTGATGAAATATGTCTGCATATACCATTCTAGAATGTTAGAATTTAGAAATTGAATCTGTTTTTACAAAGACTTCAAAATAGATCCCCTTGCCTCTTATTATGCTGTAATAAATCTATCCCTGTTCTCTAGCCCATGTCCCTCACTTGGGTATCACTTGCCCCCATATCCATCTTTGACTCCATGGTTGAGTACTTTATACTTTTATTAGTTGCTGCTCTAGAATCCCTGGCCACCCTGACCTTTAGTGATTCCTTACTGGTGAATCCTCTTTCTGCAGTAAGCTCCACCACCTGAATTCTGCAGTCTCACTCCAGGGCACTGAACATCGATCGGTCTCATTCACTACAAATGTATGTATTTAACCCCAGCCAGCCCTTCGCTGCTGCCCAAAACTCCTACTCTCCCCTTTTGTGTTCCCTGCAGCGTCTTCTTCTCTCCTCTTGCCCCACACTGTAACCTGTCCTTCCCTCTCCATACAGACAGCAAATGTCTTAATTGTTTTACTTCAATGAGAAGATTGCGGCTGTTCACCTTGAACTCCCTTAGCCAATCCTTTTATTCTTCAAAATCCTCAGTTTCATCACTTTCTCTTCCTTGCATAGGATCCTAAAAGAGTAGATAGCTCTTTTTCAATTTCTTCATAGCTTCATCTTTCAATATGTCTAGTACTATCTTCATCTGTATTCTTGAACTGTATTTCTTTTTTTCAATATGTCTAATACAATCTTCACCTACATTCTTGAACTGCATGTCTTCCCACCTCCTCTAGAACCTTATACTATTAATCATCCTTTCGATTTCTTGTATCCTCTCTCTCTTCCTCCTGTGTCCTAATCTGCTCACAAGTACTTCAAGTCTCCCCAATCTTTAAAAAAATTTCAGGGTGGAAAGGAGGCAGGTGGTAGAGAAAATAAGTGCTCATTAATTAGAAAAAAACTAAACTTTAATTAAAAAACAGGGTTTGCTTTAAACTATTTCAGCTCCACTCTCATTTCTTTCTTATCTTTCACTGCTAAATTTCTTGAAAAAGTAGCCTTTATATAAAAAAAAAGTCCACAGCCTCTATGTAATCTGGCTTCTGTTCCTGCTCCTTTATTGAAACTCAGAGGATACCAATGTCTATCTATTCCCAAATTCAGGAATTCCTTTTTTTCTCAATTCCACTAATTTCTACTTTTTATGGGGCTGACTTTTCCTTCACTGGATATTTTTGTCTCTCTTGGCTGCAGGGACAACCTTTGACCTAAGGGGCACTTTGGTGTCACTGGGAGAAAGCAACTGTCTTTTAGTTGCAACTAAATAAAGACTCTCCAGTATGGAGGTACCTGTACTATTCTACCAGTGGTAGTATCAATCACCACTTTACCTTCTGGAGTAATTATGAAGCCCTGGAGTAAGGTCCTGGTATTGGAATGAGAGAGAAAAGCCTGAACTTGAGAGATGCTAAGAAAGATGAATCGACAAAACTTGGTTACTATTAATCTGTGAAGGGGCAAGTCAAACCAAATTTTACATGGCTAGATTTTCGAGGTTGAGAGAATATTAGTGCCTTTAGCCAAAATAGGAAAGTGGGGAAGGTTATAGGTTTCAGGGGGACGATGATGTTTAATTTTAGACACATTAAATGTGAGATGAAGATGGGGATAGGGAGGGCCTGAATAGGGACTGGTCCTTTGATTTCATTGGTATAAAGAACTCCCAGGTGAGGAAACCAACTCAGGTCACCACCTCTGTAGCTTATATTTTTATATTTTTAAAAAGATGATGAAGCATCCAAATAGAAATATCTTCCATAGGTAATTAGATTTATGGGAATTGAATGCAGGCATGAGTCTGTGCCTGAAAGTGTGCATGTGAGAGTCATCTACTTAGAGACAATGGTTGAAACAATGATGAGAGTGGACATATGGGCACTGAAATCTATAATGGGTGTATTATACTTTTTCAAATAAAAATGTTCCTGCTAAATTGCATATAAGTCAAAATTTGGTCACTTTCATTATTTTAAATCAGGGAAACTTGGTATTTAAAGGAACTCTAGGCTGTGACTGTGTTGGTCAGTTTTGGTATCTTTGTCATTGTTATTGTTCCATGGGGACAGGGGCAGAGGAGGTATGTTCAGAAATTCTGAGTTGGAAAAAACAAAAGGCATCAATTAACCTTAAAAATGATCAACTTGATAGTGAATCCTTTTAACCTTGGGACTCCTGGGCTTTATTCTTTGACCTTCAGTTACCCTGAAATTGAACTTTCTTTTATGTGTTCTTAATTACAGTATAAGCTCCTTGTGAACAGGACTGTTTAAAATTTTCTGTTTGTATCCCCAGAAATAAGTACAGCACCTGAGACATAGGAAGTGCTTTTTAAATGCTTTTTTGTTCATTCATTCAAAGTGAAGACCCTTTGGTAGTTTCAAAATTCTTTTTTTTAAAAGTTTACCTTTTCATACATTAAGTCTTTTTCAAGTGGGGCTTCTCTGCATAAGAACATATCAGTGGAATACTCAACTAGTATATATCTCTATAGGAGTCCTGCTATCCTTGTCCCAAACTGTATCTATTTGTTGGCTATTGATTTTGTTTTTGCCAATGTTTGTCATCCTTGGAAGATTTTATCCTATGTCATAGCTGCTGCATCAAGTCCAGTGAATTCAACAGGATTGTTCTTATAAGTAACCAGATTGAGCCTACATGATCTTCAAGAAAAGCATGGTCTACCATTGTTACGACTGGGACCTATTCTAGAAATATTTCCCTCTATTGAACAGCCTGATCTCGGTACAGTTGTGATCAATGCTTTTGTTTACCAACATGACATTAACTTTCCTATAGAACTCCATGAGGAGATAAATCTTATTCTGGGATTGAGAGTTATTGAAAAATTCCAAATGGAAGAGTTGTTCTTCATTACTCATTTGCCACAGTATATGCACCTGATTATTAGTATAACCTATGTGTAATTTTTTCAAGCGTTGGGACAGAAGTTGGAAAGCATTAAATTTCAGGGAATTTGATTTAATAGGCCTCAGACTTGAGCTTTCCCATTAAAATATGAAGGATGAGAATGAATGTTGGATTAGATTGCTAATGACTATAATATCTTCTTATTCTTTCAGGCCTCCTTTGGAATTCTTATCCTCCTTACAGTTTCTCTGAAAATGATTGGAGTGAGATGAAATCTTCTCTAAAGTTGACATTTTAAGATCTACTGAACATTTCTGTCTTGTATTTCAATAGTTTTTCAGATTACAACTTGCATTTTGAGATCATCAGAATTGAAAAACCTTTTTAACAGAGCTTTTATGATTAGATTTAAGGAAGAAAATATTCCGTCTTGGGCTCAGAAACGTTGTTTTTCCTAGCTGTTCACACAATCTTGCCATACTTTTCTTTGATTATCAACTAGAGTACTGTAAGCATATAACTCTTACACGACATAAGGACTGGAGGCTGGACCATTGGTTTTGTGTCAGTATTACTGTTAGTCCTTGATACTAATTGAAATGTGATTATGTTTATCGTAATTTTCATTTTAATTTTTCCAAGAAAGGTTTGTCCTTTTGTTATTGGATTCACCAATATAAAATCTTTGCTAAAGTATTAAGGAAGAGGAAATGTATATCATTATGTCGACAGTATGGTTAAAATATTATATCAGGGATCATTTTTCTTTCAAAGTTGTATTTATTTCATTTCCATTACCAAAATGGCATTGGGTGAGGAATCTGTAAAACTACACTTAGGGAGAAAAGTTCACTGTGGCTTACACAAGAAAAAACAATAATGTAATACTATGCCGGGATGTTATTAACATAAAATGCCTTCAGTATTTTTTTATAGAGTTCAGAAAAGTAATAGTCAAGACAAAGATTAGAACTGAAAGGGCCCTTACAGGTCATCTAGTCCAGCTTCTCACTTTACAGATGAGGAAACTGATGCCCAGAGCGTTGAAGTCACTTGCCCAAGTCAAATGGATACCATACATTTCAACCAAGGACTCTTCCTTATTGACCAACATGCTCTGACACTTCTGTTTTGGAATAGCAGATGTCGACATCTGCTGTTGCTGTCACTTGATGTACTCTGCTACAAAGCCTTTATAGCTAGTAAAGCTGGAGTAAAGCTGGTTTGCAGAAACCATTGAAGAGAGTGGTAAAATTCCTAATGAGTTCAGCTGCCCATAGTTTGAAGAGACTTATTTTTCCTGGTCTGCCGTGGCTGTGACTGTCAACATCTAGAGGCCACAAATTCATGCAGAAAGCATCTGTAAGTAGCTGAGAAAAATGCAAAATTTCTCAAAGAGTTTACAAATTAGCCCAAGATAATCTAGCACTTTGAAGCAGTTTATGGTTCCCTCTCTTACCCTTTTGAACCACTGCCAAGTAGCTGGGATACCAGGCTCTGAAAGGTGAGTTTTTTGCCTTGTCTTGTCTGAAATCAGGCCTCCTTCCACAAGGCTTCTTGGTCATCTCCACACCATGCTTCTTATACTCCAGCCATGATCCTCACCTTCCCCTGACCAGAAATTTAGACTCCGGCCCTGGGACTCTGGGCTCTGATAGGTAGGCTTTTATCATTCCAGCTGTCTCATGCCCTCCATTAGAATGGAAGCTCTTTGTGGACTAGGATTGTCTATTTCTTTGTATTTATACCTGCAGCCTTTAGTGCAGTGTTTGACACTTAATTCCAGTATGCTTATATTTAGTGCCTTGAGAATTGTGTGCTATTAAGAGGGATTATTAATATCTTTGCTCAGTGATTCCAACTTAGCAACAGTGATCCCAAAGAGTAAAGCACAACTCTGCTGGTGCTTTTGAAGAACAATAATTTGTGATAAGAGTAAGTCGATAATGCCTAAATGAGACCTAGTGATGGTTTTCCCAAGAGATGTTTTATGTTAAAATTATGGAGGTCTGCCCATCACAGCACAATGAACACTGACATTTTTGACTTAATAGGAAAACATTTATCTTTTGCACCTGTTACGACATATGAATAAATGTCATATATTCTCACAAGAGGGGGAAAAAGCTGTCAGACTGATGTAAAAAATATTCATGGGCTTAAGAAGCAGCAAAATATTGTGAACAGTTCAAATTGGTTTTCTTCCTCTACCATACCTAGATTCTAAATGACAATAGTTCAATTTAAGTCAATGATATTCAAAAATATGTGTTAAGTAATATGAGGGGTTTGCTATTAAACTCACCAGTATTGAATTCAACAGTAAGGTAAGTTAATTGAAGTGAATATGTTTGTGTTACTTATGCTTCAGTATTTCCATACATCCATGTTCTCATCAATGCAGACATTTATTCAAATAGTGCAGATTGCATGGGTAGTTCTAACTTATTCCTTTATTATTTTCATTTATTTATTTATTTATTTTTTGGGTTAGGCAATTGGGGTTAAGTGACTTACCCAGGGTCACACAGCTAATGAGTGTTATGTGTCTGAGACCGGATTTGAACTCAGGTCCTCCTGACGTCAGGGCCGGTGCTCTATCCACTGCGCCACCTACCTGCCCCTAACTTATTCCTTTATAACCTAAGCTTCTTGAGGGTAGGGACTGTTCTATTTTTTGTCTTTTTATTCCTAGCATCTATCACAATCTCTAGCACTTAGTAGGTGCTTATGAAATATTTATTGATTGATTTATCATTCTATATAATTCTTTCCTACAATCTCCAATAAATCCATTACAAAATACATACTCATTGAGTATGTACTGAGCACTGAGGTGTGTGTGTATGTGTATGGAGGGGGAGGTGTTATCTTCTAGTTCTTTTACCTTTTGTGGGTACATGGGTAACACTCAGGTTATCTGTCCACAATCCCCTCTGACTATGTGATTAGCCTACTTCTTTTCCCAGTCATACACTTCTTGGTTCAAATCATTTATGCCACTTATTGCCTGTAAGTAGGCTGTAGTATCCAACTCTCCATTGTCCTTTGGGCCACTTATAATTTTGATTTTTCTGGAAATTGAGGTCTTTATAGATTTGTAGCCATATGGGATCACTCAAAGATACTATATATATAGCATTAAAAAGACAATAGCTTTATGTCAGGGAGAAACCTGGCATCATTTAAAAGTGCTGCTCATTTTCCCAAATGCAGCCCAGCCTTCTCTTCCTATTTAATTCTGGACCCAGTTGATTCTACATTTGCAGTGTCCATCCAAAAAAGCATACTATTGGACTAACTCAATGAGCTGCCCATTCAACTTCCTGTCACCATTTGAACAACAGTCAATATACTTCCATTTAGATTTTTCCTGTGTGGATTATCAGGCTGATCTCTTCTGAGTAGGTTTAGGTCTCTCTGAGGAGATCTTGAGAAATTCTGTAGTTTGATGATGTCAATATACCATCATCCCCAAACAAGAACATCAATTAAGACCTTGCCATCTATATGGGGAAATGTTTCTTCATTTGGGATCTCTGAAGGACATCCTTCATGAAGAAGGCAAATGGCTTTGGTAAGCATAGAACATAAACTCACTGAGGGCACAAACTTTCATTTTTGTTTTCATGTACCCAATGTCTTGCACATAGTGGGCACTTAAATGTTGTAGATGTGAATACACCTCCCTGGATTGTGTTTTGCTACATTTGGTACTGAGAAGCAGAGGAGTTTTGAACAAAGTTACCTAGGGTGGCATCTTTCCAGGGAACTGGATGGTTTTAACATATGCAACCATATATGAGACCTTTCGTTGGAAGACAGCATTTGATGTTACATTTGTGGAGTCAAATATTTTTTTATTTTATTTTTTTAAATGACAAAAGATTTGTATTTTCTAAGACTTTGCAACTTTGTCTAAAAAAGACTTTGTCTTATGTAGAAAATAAATTTTCTGAATGTGAATATGGTTCTGGAGCAAAATTAAATATTAGTTATTTTGTGAGAATATTAAAACCACTATGGAACACAAAAAGAGAAATGCCCTGATAAAATTTACACTCATTTTTGAAGGATATTCCAGTGAAATATAAATGAAGCACCACATTGAAGTTTAGTAAAATTAGACTCAGAATTTAAGAGCTGAACAGGATCACTAAAAGGTTCATCTAGTCTAACTCTCTCATTTTACAGACAAGGAAACTAATTTGGCTGACATTATTAATAAATGTAAGATGTACATAAAATGTCACTCAATTCAATTCAACAAGTATTAAATGTCTACTATGTGTAAGGCAACGAGAAAACAAAACGTAAAATGTGACAGTCCCTGCCCTCAAGGCGCTACCATTCTCATGAAATAAACTCCTTATTAGAATCAGGCATTCACAGCCATGTGATAAAAATATGCCTTAACATTGCTTGGCAAAGCAGAGAGACTTCCAGTATTCCATTGCCAGGATGGTAACTATGTGGGCACGATCATCTAAAGGGTTAAGAAATCTCTGCAGTTATCTCTTTCCTCAGATGCTGCACTCCTACATATTACCTGCTTTATTGGGTAAAATTATGCTGAGATCTTGTCAGCTCTCTTTTATATTTATGTATTCACAGCAGTTGTTTTGTATCCTGGCATTTTACATACTGATTTTCCCTCAGCTGCAGGCTCCCTCATCAACCATCCCCCACCCCAATCTTAGCCTTCCTTTAAGCTGTCTGAAAGAGACATTGCACAGGAAATTTATATGTGTGTATAATATACAAGGTGTTCTAAAAGTCTTAGTGCAGTTTAAACTTATTAAACATTTATATTTTTAGGCTTTTTAAAGATTAAACAACAAACATTTATCAAGCACCTACTGTGTGCCAGACACTGTTAAGCACGCACAAAGACTTTTTGGACAACCTATATAATACATACATGCACACATATATGTACACATATCATACATGATGAACTATAGTATGTACATGCATATGACTGCAAAGTAATGTTAACGTGACTGATTTTTTAAAGTAAACAAACTACAATATTCCCTATGGAGGGGAAGTGGAGGTATGCATACACTTATTATAGTTATTGCTGAAAATGTTTAATTAAGTTCTTTAAATTAGAAATTTAAACATCAATATAAGCAACTGAGCGGCAATGTGGTGTTGTGATTGAGAGCCACCTTTTGGACTTAGAAGGAGCTCGGTTCAAGTCTTATATATTTAATTTCAATGCAAAAAAAGTATCTTAACACTTCTTCAGTCCCTCTTTCTTGGTCACCTGTCAGGATGCTTTGCTTATTCATTTCCTTCACTTTTCTCAGTGAAAACATTTTTGTAAATTCTGACACATCCTGACTGTGTGACACTGGTTAGGTCATTTGTCCTCTTAGTATCTCAAGTACCCAGCTAACATCAAAATGTATTAAGTGGTTTTTTTTTTTAATATACAAACAAAATCAATGAAGTCTGAGTTAGAAAAGAATAGTTAGTGGGGGAAAATCTTTATAGCAAATTTCTCTGATAAACACTTGATATCCCACATACATAAAGAATGAATACAAATAGAAGAATGAGTCATTCCCCAATAAATAAATAGTCAAAGAATATGAACAGTTATTTCTCAGAGGAAAGTATCCAAGCAATCAGTAGCCATATGAAAAAAAAAGGTCCGAAGTATAATCATTAAGAAAAAGCAAATTAAAACAACTCTAAGGATCCAACTCACATTTACCAGATTGTTAAAATGACCAAAAAAAAAGAAAAAGACAGTTGTGAAAGGAGAAGCATGCTAATGCCCAATGGATGGAGCTATGAAATGATACAGCCATTCTGGAAAGTAATTTGGGACTATACTTCAAGCTAAATTGTGCCTATCCTTTGACCCAGAGATAGCACTACCAGATACATGCCACTAAAGAGATCAAAGGTAGAGGGAAGGATCCATGAGTACAAAAATGTTTATAGCAACATGTTTCCTTTTTAAGCAATAAATTGGGTGCCAAACAATTAGGGAATAGCTAAACAAATCATGGTGTATGAATGTAATGGAATATTGTTGTTCTGTGGGTAATGATGGAGGAGGAGAGTAGATCATCATGGGTATGCTGAACCAATATAATAAAAATGACAATATTATCTAAATTAATCTATTCATTCAGTGCCAGAACAATCAAACTTTGTAAATGTTGTTAATAATTTCAAGTAGCTTTTTAGTTGACTTTTTAGGATTTTCTAAGAATACTATCATATCATCTGCAAAGAATGATGGTTTTGTTTCCTCATTGTTTATTCTAATTCCTTTTATTTCTTTTTCTTCTTTTATTGCTATAGCTAACATTTTTAGCACAATATTAAATAATAGAGGTGATAGTAGGCATCCTTGTTTCACCCCTGATTGTACTAGGAAGGCTTCTAGGGTATCCCCATTATAGATAATGTTTGATGATGGTTTTAGATAAACATTACTTATCATTTTAAAGTCAGCTCCATTTATTCCTATATTCTCTAATGTTTTTAATAGGATTGGGTACTGTATTTTGTCACATGCTTTTTCTGCATCTATTGAGATGATCATATGATTTTTGTTGGTTTTGTTATTGATATAGTCAATTTCGTTAATAGTTTTCCTAATATTGAACCAGCCCTGCATTCCTGGCATAAATCCCACCCGGTCATAGCATATGATCTTTGTGATATATTGCTATAATATATTTGCTAGAATTTTATTTAAAATATTTGCATCAATATTCATTAGGGAAATTGGTCTATAGGTTTCTTTCTCTGTTTTCTTCCTGTTTTGAGTATCAGCACAATACTTGTGTTGTAAAGGAATTTGGTAGGACTCCTTCTTTGCCTATTTTCCCAAATAGTTTATATAGTATTGGGATTAATTGTTCTTTAAATGTTTGGCAAAATTCAAGTGTGAATCCATCTGGTACTGGCTAGGAAATAGAGTGGTGGATCAGTGGAATAGATTAGTTACAAATTACATTATAGTAAATGACCATAGTAATCTAGTACATGATAAACCCAAAGATCCAAGCTTTTGGAACAAAAACTCATTGTTTGACAAAAACTGCTGGCCAGTATGGCAGAAACTAGGTATAGACCAATATCTCACACTGTATACCAAGATAAGGTCAAAATGGGTACATGATTTACACATAATGGGTGATACCATAAGCAAATTAAAAGAGCATGGAATAATTTATCTGTCAGATTTATGGATAAGAGAAGGATTTAGGTCCAAATAAGATATAGAAAGTGTTACAAAATGTTAAAGAGATAATTTTGATTATATATAATTTGAAAGGTTTTTGCACAAACAAAACCAATGCAACCAAAATTATAAGGAAAGCAGAAAACTGGTAATTTTTTTTGCAAGAAGTATCTCTGATAAAGGACTGTTTTCTCAAATATATAGAGAACTGTGTCAAATTTATAAAAGTGCAAGTCATTCCCCAATCGATAAATGGTCAAAGGATATGAACAGGTGGTTTTCAGAGAAAGAAATCAATGCTATCTATAGTCATATGAAAAAATGCTCTAAATCACTATTGATCAGAGAAGTGCAAATTAAAGCAACTCTGAGGTATCACCTCACACCTATCAGATTGGCTAATATGACAAAAAAGGAAAATGTTGGATGTTGGAGGGGATGTGCAAAACCTGGGGCACTAATACATTGTTGGTGGAGATGTGAACTGATCCAGCCATTCTGGAGAGCAATTTGGAACTATGCCCAAAGGGCTATATAACTGCGCATACCCTTTGGTCCAGCAATACCATTGCTAGGTCTGTATCTGAAAGACATCCAAAAAAGGGGAAAAGGACCTATTTGTACAAAAATATTTATAGCAAGTCTTTTTGTGGTGGCTAAGCATTGGAAATTGAAGGGATGCCCATCAATTGAGGAATGCCTAAACAAGCTGTGGTATATGATTATAACAGAATATTGTTGTGCTATGAGAAATGACGAGCAGGAGATTTCAGAAAAACCTGAAAAGACTTACATGAACTGATGCATAGTGAAATGAACAAAATCAGGATAACGTTGTACACAGTAACAGCAATACTGTAGGATGAATGACTTGGCTATTCTCAGCAATACAATGATCTAAGAGAATCCTAAAGGACTAATGATGAAGCATACTACCCACCTCTAGAGAAAGAACTGATATTGATTGAATACAGATTATAACATGCTATTTTCACTTTCTTTCTTTCACTTTTTTCTTTTATTAAAGTCTTCTTATACTAAGTGACTAATATGGAAATGTTTTACACAATTGCACATGTATAACCTATATCTGATTGCTTACCATTTCAGGAAGGGGGGGGGAGGGAAGGATAGAATTTGGAACTCAAAACTATAAATAAAAATGTTTAAAACATTGGAAGAAAAAGAAGAGAGCATCAGGAAGTTGAGAAGACAGAGAAGAAGCAGGACAATGTTGGCACTACCATCTGAACTACAGGGCAGAGTGTGGTAACTCACAGGCACAGTGTGGGTGAGCCTCCAAATCTGAAGGACCTCCTTTCCATGCAGGCAGGCTTTTAAAAATATTCTTTTTATATCTGTTTATATCAAGAAACTCAGTCCAGGGCCTGAGCCTTAGTCCCCCAAGCCAATCAAATTACAAGTACAGCTTTATTACCTTTTAGGAAAACATTAGCCACAGATATACGAGGAGGAAAATCCAGTCCCTCTCCCACAGTGGGGAGGTGGAAGGAAATTCTGGCATATCATATTGCTCCTACCACACATCAGGCCAAAGGAGCATTGACCAAGAAGAGGGGCAACTCTTAAGAAGCTCTGAAAAGACTGGGTCATCCTGGATGTGATGAGGATTCTGGGGCTTCTTAGAAGGTGAAGAATCATGGCATCATAGAACCTCCCAGTTGGAAGATACCTCAGATGGAAATCTCTTCCCTAAGTCTTTGACAAGTGGTCCCGCAGCCTTCACTGGAAGCCTTCCATTGATGTTGCTACCTTGTGAGGGATTGTCTTCCACTTTTATACTTGTTAGGAAATTTTGCTTATAATAAACTGAAATCTGCCTTTGGAGCTCAGCCTTTGATTCTAGTTCTGCTCTCTGCATCTGAGCAGAAATCTAATCCTCTTCACTTAACTCTTCAAACAGAAAATTAGGACCATTTATTCTAACTAAAACAGAGATTAGCAAGGCCCCTGAACAGCAATGATGCATAATTTAGTGAAACAATGTATTTGGAGAACACACACACACATACACACACACACACACACACACACACACACACACAAAACTGTCCCAAACTTGTTTCCGATTCCCAAAGATTTGAAGTCAAATAGATGAAGGGCACAGAGGTTTCCTACCACTACACAAAGTGAAGAGTAAAGTGTTTGGGGTAGAGTTGGGCAGAGAGAGAAGAAGCCCAGACTGTATATGAATGAAATGTTGCTGGCTGGTATTGGACAGGGGGAAAGACACTAGACTTGGAGGTAGGAAACCCAGATTGTGAGTCCAGCCCCAGTACTAACCAGCCATATGACCTGGGGCATTCACATTTTTTCTGGGTTTCAGTTTCCTCATTTGTAAAAATGGAGGTTTGGCCTCGGGTCCCTTCCTCCATACATTTGACAAAGTGAATTTTTTGGGGGGGAGGAGAGGTGCTAGCTTTAAAAAAATATATGTTTAATGATATACATTCTTTTTAAATCACCTGGATTCTTCTCCCCCATAAAAGAGCCATCCCCTATAACAAGGGCTTTTATTGTGTTTTTTTGTTTGTTTGTTTTGGTGAGGGAATCAGGGTTACCTGACTTGCCCAGGGTCACACAGCTAGTAAGTGTCATGTGTCTGAGGCCAGATTTGAACTCAGATCCTCCTGATTCCAAAGCTGGAGCTCTATTCACTGCACCACCTAGCTGCCCCCAACAAGTGCTTTTAAAAAAATTAAAAAGGAAAGAGAAATTTTTCAACAAAACTGATCAATGCATTTTTAAAAATATGGCATTATATGTAGTGTTCCATACCCATGAGGCCACCCCCTTTTCCTGCAAAAGAGTGTGGTGAGTTGTCTTTCATATAGCTTCCAGGGCCAAACTTGTTCTTTGTACTTTTGGAATATTCATTGTTGATGCTTTATGGTGGTTGGTCTTTCCATTTACATCTTGTAGTTGCTGTGAAGATTGCATTCCTGACTTTGCTTGCTTCACTCTGCATCAATCAGCTTCATGTAAATCTTTCCATACTTTTCTGCATTCATACTATTAGCTGTTTCTTACAGTTCATTTCATTCGTGAACCATAATTTAGTCATTTCCCAAATGTTGGGCATCTACTTTGTTTCTTGTTTTTTGCTGCCCTAAAAAAAAGTACTGCTACAAATACTTTGGTGAATACAGAGAGAAAATAGACCCTGGGCAGACCTAAGACTAGCTTCATCACAATATGTCCCTGGGACTCAGCTGCTTCCTTTCAGGAGGTCAGTGAGTTGGGGAGCCCTGAGGTCTCCCATTCAAAAAGCCAACACTTCCTGCCCCCTATCCTCATTCCCCAGCACCCAGCTATGCTGAGGCTTTCTACAGGTCCTGTAGCCCCAGCCCATGAGAAGGGTGTTGCATCCAGGCCAACATGTTTTGTTTTTTTTTCTTATTAAACATATTTTGTAATAGTGTAAAGAAACCCAATCCTTCCATTGCCCTGCCCGCAAGGATTCTTGTACTCTCATTTCAGCAGCAGTGATGTTTTGTTTCCCTGCCATTAATGGATCTCAGTAGGAAGAGGAGAGGGGGCTTGCTTCATTTCATGTCACCTTTTCTCATAGCTGAACCCCTGTTAGGTCATGCCGCATCCTCACCCAATATACTTAATATTTGACTCAGCCTTCCTAGGGACCTCTTTCCAAAGGTATGTTCACTTGAATGTGTGTGATTGGTCTCAAGCACTACCTGGCATTAAGGAGTGGCTAAAGAAAAAGCTTTTATTGACTTTGATAACAAACTCTTTGAGGTATTATGCCTAGCAGTAAAATTTCTGGGTCAAAGGATGTGGACAATTTAGCCACCTCATTTTTGTAATTCCAAACTAATTCCCACCTCTACCTTCAATGCACGAATATGCCAATTTTTCCACAACCCCTCCCACATTGACCATCCCCATCTGCCGGTTTGGTGGGGATGGGGCCGGGGGAAACCTCCAAGTTATTTTGATTTGTATTTGTCTTATTAGTGATTTGCAGCATTCTTTCAAATGGTTGCAAGCAGGTTGCAATTCTTCAGAGAGTTGTTTGTTCATATACTTTGACTACAATGTGATATTTCTAAAGCACAAGGATGACCTTATTATTCCTGTGCTCAGAAACCTCTTGTGACTCCCTATTACCTCTAGGATAAAATACCTAAAACTCCAGTGTTCGGCAATTAATTCCTTTCATAAGCTGGTGGCTTATCATACATTATTCCCTGTGTTAAGTATTCCATGGTCCACACTAGCCTCCCTATACATAACTTGGCACTGCCCATTTCTGTGCTTTGCAAAGGGTATCTCCTCTGCTTGGAGTGTTCTTATAGACTGACTGCTTTGTATTTATTTCCGAGACATTTTGTGCTTATTTATATATATATATATATGTATACATATATACACATGTTGTTTACTCCCAGCAGAATGTGAATTCCTTGAGTTATTTTTTTGTATACTCAGTGTTTAGCACAGTGACTACATAGTAGGCTCTTTATACTTACAAATTATTTCATTTCCAACAGCCTTCTTCTTCATACCCATCAACCAGTCTAATTCTGCCCTTAAGTCGATCAGTCAGTCAACTATCATTTTATTAAGCACTTAACTATGTGCCAGGCTCTATGTGGCTGAATTCTGTCAGGTGATTATTTGAGCAATTAATATCCATGAAATAGATAGAACTCATAGGATGTCAAGTTCAGGGATCTCTAACAGAATTTCCTGCAGAAACCACAGGAGTGAAAGTTGAAAGTTGTCTTGGCCCAGACTCTTTAAAGACTCCCAGTGGATTCAGACATATATCAGAGGAAAGAAGCTGAGTAACCTTCTCATTTGAGTGACTCTCTTTCTCTTTAAATTTGTGACCAGATGCACCCTGTATTTAGTGCATGTGTGGAATGGTACTGGAGAGGCTGAGAGGTGCCAGTGCAGCTCCAAGCATCCCCCCATCAGCTGCTGGGGAATATCAATCACCCCAGAAAAGAAGAAAAAAAGCTTTACTCCAGGCAATCTCCCTACCCTCATTTTTCCTTGGAGCCATTACACTTTCATATTAAAGTCTCCTGGGGTGTAGTGATTTTCCTAGGGTTATAATTTCATTTTTGTCAGTCTAAAAACTAAATGAAACCTAATGGACTTGTCCTTCGCCTAAGAAGGTCATAGGTATTGCTTTCCACAATGTCTATACCTACAGGCAGCTCCATCAGATACCCCCATCCACATAATGTACTATGCAAAGGACCTCATTTGTTTTTACCAGTGGTGCATTTACCAACTGTATAGTGGGCCTGGAAATGAATTTCCTCTGGGCCTGAATACATTGGAGATAAAGAGTGGGGTTAGTAAATAGGGAGCTAACTCCTGAGCGAAGAAAAGCTGGGTTTGAGTGCTACCTTTGAAACTTACTGGTGGTGTAGCTCTGGGCAAGTTACCTAACCTCTGTATCATTCCTTCCTTCCTTCCTTCCTTCCCCCCTCCTTTCTTTCTCCCCTTCCTCCCTCCTTCCCTCCTTCCTTCTTTCCTTTCTGTGGCTGTGGGAAGGTGAGAAGAAAAAGAAAGAACACTTGAGAATTGAAAAAAATACTCTGACAAAACCTTTTCAGTGCTCCAAGAAATTCTATGGTTACCTATAAACTGCAGAGAAGGTGTCCAACTGTGTTTGTAGATGAATTATCCTTATCTGGGAATTTCCTAGTGTCAGTGAAAGAACAACTAAGTGGTGCAGTGGATGGAGTGGCAGGCCTGGAGTCAGGAAGACCTGAGTTTAAATCTGGCTTCAGACGCTTACTAGCTGTGTATAACCCTGGGCAAGTCATTTCACCCTGTTTGCCTCAGTTTCCTCATCTGTAAAATGAGCTGGAGAAGAAAATGGCAAACCACTCCAGTATCTCTGCCAAGAAAACCCCAAATGGGGTCACCAAGAGTTGGAAACAACTGAACAACAACAGTATCAGTAAAATCACAGAATCAGTCTCTATCTCTGAGTGTATTGATCCTGTCCACATAGGGTTTTAGCTTTCATTTTTTGTTTGTTTGGTTAGATATGTGATTTCCTTGGAGTTGAGAACTCCCTAGAGTAGAACTTCCTCCACTCTTGCAAATCAGCAACTCCTAGTCTTAGAGAATTGCTTGAATATTGAAAGTCAGTGATTAGCCTGGCTGTGTCAGAGGAATGATCCGAACACCCCCAGTCTTCCTCACTGGCCCACTAGCTACTAGGCAACACTGCTTCTCTGAATCCTCAATGTGTATGTCTTATAGCACAATACTATTCCATTAAATTCATGTGCTATAATTTGATTAGCCATTCCTCAATCATTGGGCATCTCCTTTGTTTCCAGTTCTTTGCTACCCAAAAGAATTGCTGCTATAAATATTTTGATGTATATATGGTCTTTCCTCTTACCAAGGACCTCCTTGGAATATATATCTAGTAGTGAAGTCTCTGGGCCAAAAGGTGTGGATATTTTACTCATTTTATTTGAATAATTCCAAACTGCATTCCAAAATGGTTGTAGTGATTCAAAGCTCTATCAATAATCCTTATCTTTCCACAGACCCTCTGACACTGTCTATTCCCATCTTTTGTCACCTTTGCGAATTTTCTTGCTGTAAAGTGAACACTTTGGATTGTTTCAATCAGCATTTCTCTTATTATTAAATAGTTTGGAACCTTATTTCACATGGATATTAATGATATGCAATCATATTCTTTGGCCACTTATCTATTGAGGAATGACTATATTCCATTTTTTAGACCCCTTCCATCTCGAAATCTGTAATCCTCTGTCAGTCAGTTAATAAGCATTCATTAAATGTATACTGTGAGTCAGATACTCTACTAAAAACAAAGATAAAAAGAAAGAAGAAAAGGCAAAACCAATCCATATCCCTAAGGAGCTTACTTTCTGGTGGGGTGTTCAATATGTGAATAACTAGATATATACAGAACACATGGAAAACAATCTGAGAGGAAAAGACATTAGCTGAGGGAGAGGTTGAAGGCTAGATAAGGTCACCTAAGTACATGGGCATTTGAGCTAAGTCTTGAAGGAAGCCGGGGAAACTAAGAGACATAAATGAAGGGGCAGAGTATTCCAGACATAGGGGAGAACCAGTTCAAAGACATGTGGATGGGAGATGGAGAAAGAACTGCCTAGTGGGACATTGTAGCTGTATTATAGAGTCCATGAGAGTAAGGTGTAAGAAGACTAGAAAGGTAGGAAGGGGCTAGGTTGCAAAGGCTTTAAAAGCCCAAAAGAGGAACTTTAAAGATGGTCCTGGTGGTAATATGGAGCTGCTGGAGCTCATTTTAGAGGGAGGTGATATGGTCAGATCTACACCTTAGAAAAATTACCTTGGCCACTGAGTGGAAGATGGAGAGTGGAGAAAGACTTGAGTAGAGAGACCAGTGAGAAGACTACTCTAATAGTCTAGGCAGAAATGAGGATCTACACTAGAGTGCTGGCTGCATTGTAGAGATAAGATGTATAGGAGAGATGTTGTGAAGGCAGAAATACGGTTTGGTAGAGAATTAGATATGTGAAGTGAGGCCAAAAGGTTAACAATAACACAGAAGTTATGAACCTGGGTAACTGAAGGTGGTGGTGGTCTTGCCCCAAAGAGGGAAGTTTAAAAGGGGGGGGGGTGTGGGATAGAGAATAATAAGTTTTGCTTTGTATGTGTTGAATTTGAGAGGTTTATAGGCTGACTTAAGATAACCAAAAAGCATTTGGTAATATATGACTATAGGATTATACACACACACACACACACACACACACACACACATATACATATATAATATATATACAGGACTATAGCATGTAGGATTGCATATATGGATCTGGGAATCATTTGCATAGAGAAGATAAATGAACCCACAGAAATTGATGAGGTTACCAATGGAGTGTGGATAGAGAGAAGAGAGAAGATGGCTTAGGAAAGAGCCTTGGGGGGACACCTACAATTAGTGGTTGTGTCCTGGATGAAGAAGCATCAGAAAAGACTGAGAAGAAGCTATCAGATCGGTTGGAAGAGAACCAGAAGAGAGCAAAGCCTCAAGCTCGTGTGTTCCAGAAGGACTCATTCTCTTTTCTTAACTCCCACCTCTCTTCTGACTGGCCTTCTTTCTCTCACAGGTGGGACCTTTCTTGTAAACTCTTCTTAATCCAAGGACAATATCTCTCACACGACCACCCTTTAGTTCAGGCTCTAGTTACTTCCCACTTGGATCTTGGCATATGCTTATAATTGTCTCCCTGATTATTTTACCCTCTCCCCATTCCAATCAATTTTCCAACTATTCCAAAATTATTTCCCAAAGGTATAAGTGTGACCTTGTCACTGCCCTAATCAAAAATCTTTGTGGCTGTGAGGTCTATTGGAACTAGTGGGCTTGAATGTGAGTACTGTAATACCTACTTAATTACATGGTGATGGACAAGTCTTTGGAGCCTCTCTGAGCTGTAAAATGGGGACAATAACATTTCTCCTACTTCCTCCACAGGGTTGTTGTGAAGGTCAAATGAGATAATGTATAAAAAGAACTATATAAATGTCAGCTGATTAATGTTATTCGTTATTGCAGAATAAAATACAAATTCTTCAGCTTGGTGATAAAGGTTCTTCGCAGTCTGGCTCCAATCTTCCTTTGGATCCTTATTAAACATTATCATCTGTTATACACAGTATGTTACAACCAGGTAAACGTTTAACAACTGATTCCCTGGGAGGAAAAAAATGTAAAAAACACAGTTTTAAATTTAATCTGCATTATTAGCATCTTCTCCATCATTTTCTTAAGTCTAGAAATCAACAAAGCAATAAATCAAGCCATGGTTTGTAGTGTTTGCCGATTTTCAAGGTTGAAACGTTCTCACTTAAAATTTCACAATAGGATCTAGGAAGCTGGTCTGAGCTAACTCTGGCATACTCTGCAACAGCCAAACTGACTGTCCCCTGAAGCTGACATGCCACATCCTGCCTTTGTGCATTTATCGTTTCTCATGTGTGAAGTCCACAGCTATGCCCTTTTTTTAAAGTGTTTTTTTTTTTAGTGTTTATTTGGTATATCCTTTGATAGAATATTAACTCCTTCAGCATAAGCTCTAGTGACTAAAGTTTAATGAAAGGATTTGTTCTGTAAAACTTGAACTCAGTCAAAAGGCTGCACCCAACGACTTAGAAGGCCACATGTGGCCTCGAGGCCGCAGGTTCCCTATCCCTACTCTACTCTGTTTTTGTATTTACATCCCCAGAAAGCTGTTGCCTGTGTTATATAGCTTGAGGGCTACCCCAAATGTCTTCTTCATCAACCTGACTTCTGAATCTGAAATTCCACTATTAAAGATTTGTTTCTTTGAGGCCAGCCACTATCTTGTTGTTGTTGTTGTTGTTGTTTTTACAATGCAAATGTCGCTTGAGGGGATAAATACAGTAAGCTTTATCATCTGTTGACACTTAAAAATTAGCTGGAGCTCCATCCCCTGGGAATAAGCTCTTAGCGATACATGCATATGCCCCTGATTTGAGGGGCACCACGGCATGAGGGATAGAAAGTTGGCCTCAGAGCCAGGAGGACCTAGGTTCAAGTGTTGCCTCTGACACAGAATGACCATGTGACGCTGTGCTAATTTAACTTCTGGGTGTTCTAGACAACTCTCTAAGATTCTAAATTACAGTGAAGGTGTTGATTTCTATTGATGAGACAATTTTCTCATTCAGGAGGAAATCATAGGTCTAGTCCCCATCCCTTATACACAATCATATTTCTTTACAGAATCTCCCCTCATCCCCAAATAATAACAATTTGGAAAATGGAAAATATATGAGCTGACCTCAAAAGAAAGAAGATGCAGAATAGAATGCGAAAGTCATTGAAATATCAACTAAGAGGTTTCCATACTCTTCCCAGTCCTGCTCTACAACCTGGGCAAGACATTTTGAATCTCTGGATCTACGTTTCCTCATTTGTGAAATGAATGGATGAAAAAGTTCATAAAAACAGAGAACTCAAGCTCTAAAGATAGGAATTTAGGGGTCATTTACCTTCTGATTTTGCAGCCGAGGAAACTGGAGCCCAGTGAGACTGAGTAGCTTAGCCAAGGTCATAAAATGGCAGAGCTGAGGTTTAATCCAGGTCATCTGAATCTTAACCCACTGCTCTTTCCACTATACCACATTGCCTCTCCGTGGCTAACCTCTATAGGACCTTCTCCCTCTGACATCTCAAGAGCAATAATATAGCTGGGGGTGCATTGGGGAGTAGGCATAGAAAGGCCAATGAGGTGAATGGAGGAATAAGACCTGTACTTGGGAGAAGACAGGCCTGAAAAAGGGATATCATAAGGGCATGGACTGCCTTAGAGGAGGAAGGGAAAGGCTAAGGACCTGGTGTAAATTTGAAGTGAATGGTAATATACCCCCTACCTCTCATTATGAATTCAGTTGTTCATTAAAAATTGACATGAGCTTTGAAGTGAGTAATAGTTTTTAAAAAAGCTATTCCATATCAATCGATCAGCAGAGCAAATGTTTATTGACCTCCTACTATATGAAAGGCCCAGTGCTCAATTTCTTTTAGCTGAGAATTGCTATTTCTCACTCAGAAAGACTATATCAATTAGAAGTCAAAATTCTCTTGCAGACGGTACTCAATCATATTGGATTGCAGGTGTTTATCAACTTGAGTTAGATCCTGTGAAAATGATCATAGGATCTTGAACTAGTTGCTTAAAACCATTCTGTACCTTAATTTTCCTCATCAACACTGGATGAATGTATGTATGTATGTATGTATATATAGATGGATGGATAGATGGATGGATAGATGGCTGGATGGATGGATGGATGGATAGATGGATGGATGGGGAGGGAACAAGTATTTATTAGATATCTGCTATTAAGTGGCACTTCCAGTGCCAAGTACTTCCTAAGTGTTTCATAAATATTTCATTTGTTCAACACAATGAAAGAAAGAAAGAATGAATGAAAAAGCTCACTATGTGCAAACTACTGAGCTGGGAGTACAAATAGAAGAGCAAGGCAGCCTCATAATGGGGATCAACACATACATGGGTGGTAGCATGATACTATGGAAAGAGTCCTGAAATTTGTAGTCAGAGGTCTTGGGTTTGAGTCCTGGCTTTGCCACTTGTTAACTATGTGACCTTGATCAAGTCACTTAAATTCTGCATTGCTCAATTTCCTCATGTATAAAATGAGGGAGGTGAAGGTAGGTGGCTCAGTGGATAGAGCATTGGTCCTGGAGTGAGGAGGACCAAAATTCAAACTTGGCTTCAGACACTTGCTACCTGTGTGAGCCTGGGCAAATCACTTAACCTTGTTGCCTCACTTTCGTCACCTGTAAAATGAGGGAGTTGGGCTAGATTACCTCTGAGGCCCTTTCCATTTCTCATTCAATGATTCTTTGCTACTTCTTAAGTGCACATAAAGATGATTAGCGAAATGCTTGTTAAAGGCTTTAAACCTTCTAAAATGGATCTAGGCAGCCATAGCTTTGGGGTTTGAGCAGGGCTAATTAGAATTCTTAGCTCTTACATGAAGTTGGAACAAACTTGTCTGCCTATTAATGACCCAGATATCACAAGATAGTCCGACACATATGAAGAGGTAAGCCAATTGATATTCACTGGGAATGGCTGGTATTGCTTTTTGGAGGAGGAATAATGGGAAATCTCCCAGGATGCTCTTTCACTATCCTCACAAGAAGTGGTTGTGAATCAATTACTCGGTAAACAGCAAAATGGTCTGGCAATGAGAGCGGTCACCATTTTAGGTCTAGCACAAAGCCCTTAATTTCCTGAATTATATATGGACATGAAACATCAAAGGAAAGATTCACCTTAATAAATTTAAGTAAATCATAATCCTGAGTTTAATAATGCTGGCTTTCATAGAATCATGCATTTAGAGTTGGAAGGGCACTTAGATTCCATCTAGCCCAGTGCCCTCATTTTGCAGATGGAGAAACTGAGGCTCAAATAAATTAAATGACTTGTTCAAGGTCCTTTCATGCCAATGGCTTACTTGTTGTAGAATCTCCCTCTTCTGCGTGGTCTTTAGCTCACTTGATATGAGTTCTGCCCTCTTTCCCAAGCTCTGAGAAAAACTCTGGAAAGCAAAGAACATTCATGGTTGTTTTTATTTATTTTTTTTTTGAGAGGGGAGCAAAATGAATGTTGCTTTAAGGTTAGCACTTTACATATGTTATCTCATTTGATCCTCACAACAACCCTGTGAGTTAAGTGCCACTATTACTCTCATTTTACAGATGTGGAAACTGAGGCTAAGAAAGATTAAGTGATTCACTCAGGGTCACAGAACTAGTAAGTGCCTAAGCCAGGATTTGAACTTGTATCATTCTAATTCCAAGTCCAACACTCCAGGTTGATTTGCTTTCAGGTATGAGGCTTCTACAGGGCTAGACCCAGTGGTCATTTGTAGTTTTTGGAGCAGCATATTCCTAAGAAATCCTGTCCTATGAATAAGAATTCCTAAGGGATGCCTGACTTGCAGACAATGTTCTCTTGGGGGTTGTGACTTGTTGCTAAGTCACAGCCTTGGTGTTAACTGTTACTAGGCCTGCTAATAGCTCTACTACACAGTTCATCTATGTGGGGTAGCACTGGCTTATATCAGACCAAGGGATGTCTGGCCCTTCAGTCAACTGGATCACAAGATAGCTCCAGCCCATCTAATTTTCTGGACTGATTTCCCATGTATCCCTCCACATACTCCATATTCCAATCAAACTAGCCTATTTCCTATTTCCCATACACAGATATTCTGGCTCCTGCCTCTGAGTCTTTTGGAAGCCATCTTCCCTATGCCTGGAATGCTCTTTCTCCTTCCATCCACTCTTTGGAATCCTTAGCTCCCTTCAAGGCACAGTTCAAGGGCTGCCTCATCTATTAGGCTTTCTCTGTTCCCCAATTTAGTTCTCTCCCCTCTCTGCTGAAGTTAATTTTGAATTTATTCTCTGTACTTTTGTCTTTGCATATTTGTATACTTCTTGCCCCTCCTCCCTTCCAACCTAGTAAAACCTAAACTTCTTGAAGGCTGGGACTGCTCCATTTTTGTCTTTGTATCATGAGCCCCTAGCACAGCACCCAGTATATAGCAGGTGCTGAATAAATGCTTGTTGACTTGAAGGTATTGAAGAGCATAGTCAAAGCCCTGGTTCTGGGGATTAGTGCTGTCTTTCCCAATAGAAACTTGCCTCTCCAGCTGGGTAGTTTGCTGATCAGTACCAAGGCTAGCTTCCCTGCAAACCAGCAGCATCCAGCTATCTTATTTGGGCTTACCTTCAACACCTCACTTAATAAGAGGGAGAATAATTAGCAACTATGTGCAGGGCATCTTATTAAGTCCTGGGGATCCAAAGACACTTTCCCATTCCCCCCAGAAAAAAAAAGAACCAAGATCTTTAAGGAGCTAACATTCCCTTAAGGAGGACCCAGCATATAAGCCGAGAAGAAAATCCTGGCTAATCTGAGGAAGAGAAAGTACCACCAACTGGACAGAGATCTAGAGAACATGCATATATGTTAGACTAGAGCAGGAATTGTCCCCTAGCAAATTCCTTATCTAGGGTAGCTTTGCTTCTGTTGTGCCAAAACCTTTTTGTCTCTCCTGCAGTGCAATGTTTTGTTGGCAATGCCCACTCATGCCATTCATGTCCTTCTTTACTGGCCTTCCAGTGACCCACAAGACTTTTCATAGGAGAAAACATCTGAGCTGCACCTTCACTGAAGCTAAGAATTCTCATGCGTGGAGTGGAGAAGGGAAGCATGGAGGACATAGCCTACTAGACAAAGGTGGGGAGAATTCGATGTTGAGCATGGAGAGCACAAATAGGCTGATTTGGTTGGATGGTACAAAAACAATAATTTTTACACATAATAAATCTAGAGAACTAGGGTGACCCCCTACTCTTGAAGTCTTTGAAGGCTAAATGTGTTACTTGCAAAAACAAAAATGATCATCTCAGAAAACAGGAATATCAGACTGGAGAAAGGAAAAGAAATAGCAAAAAAAAAAAATCATGTGGTTGGCAACCCTCAGGTTGGTTTTATAAAATAGGGTACAGTAAATGGAGTACTGGGTCTGGAGTCAGGAAGACCTGAATTCAAATTAAGCCTCAGATACTTACTTGCAGCTGGGCAAGTCACTAAACCTCTGTCTGCCTCAGTTCCCTAATTTGTAAAAAGGGGATCATGAGAGTGTCTATGTCCCCTAGTTGTTGTGAGGATCAAATGAGACAGAATTTGTAGAGCACTTAGCGCAGTATCTGGCACACAGTAGGAGCTTGTTAAATACCATTTCCTACCTTCTTTAACTACTTTTATATGGCCCAGCCATTTAACTGTTGCAGCAATTTAAAGATCTTGTATAAATGTGACGTTGGATCAGGGATGATCATTAGCAAATACCTTACTTTAGGGCAAATGTCCTCCCACTTTTATCGTGGAAGCTCATTGATAACTTTTCTCCAGCAGCAGTTCTTTACTAATGATGGTAGCAACCTGCTAACCCCTACTATGTGACTCTCTATGACCCTTCCAGGGAATCTTAGCTTTAATTCTTCAGAGATTGTGATGGTCTAAGACTGGCAGTCCCATAGACTCACTGGGTTTAAAAAGATGGGGTCAGGGGAGGGAATTGTCACTCCAAGCACTGCACAGTTTCCCCAAGCCAAGCCAGCTCACCGACCTCCTGTTCAACTCTGGGCCCTGTTCATTGATGTATCATGGCCAAAAAAAGCTTGTATTGTAAAAGTAAGTGATAACCTAGATAAGCCATGTTTTGTCAAGAAATGTAAAGTGAGACCCTCAGTATGAAGTGTTGTAGGATTTATGGGAAAACATTCACAAGAAGTGCACAGGATGGGAAAGGAGGGAGGGATTGTGAATTGCATCTTTGGAGGAAATAACGTCATTGATGAGATCACAGCGTAGTCCTATTTGTATTTAATGAGATGCTTTTTCTTTCAATAAAGCCACCAGGGGTCATCAGTAAATGAAAATGTATTAATATTGCCCAAGTATGTTTGAATTTTGCAAATCCTGTATTTCACAGGGGAAGATCTAATAGTTAGTGCTTTACTCCAATGGGATTTCTTGTGATAGCTAGACAAATTAAGCTAATTAGTGATTATATTTTACAGTAGAAATATAACCATTGCTTCATGAATTTGCTAATTATTCTTCCCTGCTGTGGGACATCAGCCACAACTTTAATGGTAATGGTAACTTTAATGGTACTAAAGAAGTTAGGAAGTAGGTAGGGTTAGAAGAGAAGTTTTAAATTAAATTGCTTGGATAGACAACAAAAGCTTTACAAGGTACTGGAAAAGTCATGGTTTTTAAGGTTTTTGCTAAATGAAAAGCCACCAGAGGGCAGCTTAATACAATGCAATGATGCAATGCTTACTAAAACAACGGAGCACATTTTTTGGGGGGGGGCACACACATTTTTTCAGGTCTTATGCAGTCCTGCTGTTAGAACCAAAGAGACCAGAAGTAATCAAGTTTTACTGAATGAGATACTATAAATATACTAACAAAAATGAATGCTATTTCAAGAAGTACAGGAAGGAGCTTTGGCTTGGGAATTAAGAGACTTGGAGTTCAAGCTCGGCTGGCTCTGATAAGCTGTGTGACCTTGGGAGAGCCACTTCCCCTCTCTGAGCCTCAGTTTCCTCATCTGTAAAATAAGGAGATCAGATTTATGATCTCTCAGTTCTCCTCAATATAGTCTGCAATGAGGCTTCTGCTTAAGACCGTCAGATGTTTGTGTTCCATTTTCTACTGAAAGCATTTCCTGACAATTTACTTAGTGGGGAAAAAATTATGCCCATTTTTCTAGTGATAACTCCTGAGGAGGCTGAGTATCGTGTCCATGAGAGAAAACTGATGCTTCGCCTTGAGTTGGTGTTCAGAAAACTTCCAGTTGCCATCTATATCCTGACCAGTACCCTTTCTTAGACAGGAAGGAATTGAAAGCATTGATGTATTTCTAATTAAATAAAATAAACAATGTCCAGTGGCAGCTAGGTGGTGACATAATGCATAGAGTGCTGGGCCTGGAGTCAGGATGACTTGTCTTCCTGAGTTCAAATCTGGCTTCAGATACTTCCTAGCTGTGTGACCCTGGGCAAGTCATTTCACCCTGTTTGCCTCAGTTTCCTCACCTGTAAAAGCAACAGGAAAAGGAAATGGCAAACTATCCCAATATCTTTGCCAAGAAAGCCTCAAATGGAGTCACAAAGAGTCAGACACAACTGAATATGACTAAACATCAACAAAATAATGTCCGTGAGCTCCCTACACCAATAAAATCAAAAGTCTTTATTCTATCCCTTACAGTGACCATGAGACTCTGAATGGGTTTGTTGTAGTCAATGAAACTAAGAAAACAGCTTTATGTTGGCAACATAACTTTAAATATTGAAGAGAAAAGCCTTGCCAGGGAATGTTCCACTTTCCCCAGCTGCCAACAGCAGTATTAGATTTAATTTGGGGGATAAGTTTCCTAGAAAGGATCCTTTATTTATTGTTACCTACAAAATAAACATTTTGGGGCTTGGGGTAGGGAAAGACAGGTCCTTTTCCTAGCTCTCCCCCTGGGATGTCTGAGTTCTTCTGGCAGCATTTTCACTAATGACTCTCAGAAAAGTGGGGGAAAGGGCTGCCAGCCCTTGGCTTCTGTCCCATCAGCCAGCTTTGTGACGAGTGGAAAGAGAACTCTCTGTTTATGGTCCCGGGGAATTGGCCGATAACTGCTTTGGGCAGGACTGCCTGGTTAAGGATGTTCTAACCCTATGAGATATGTTATTTATCATGTAATAGGCTAAATCTAAGAGAGGCGGAATAATATAGGCATGGAGTATTGGCTTCTAGAGTCACCAAGCACTAGGTTTGAATCCCTCCTCTGACATTGTGTGACCATGGGCCTTGGTGGAACTAGGACTAAAGCCATCATTAACATATGATATATGTTAATTCTAGTCTAAGAAGTGTAACTGTTCCTGTTATTATTGTTTTTATTACTACTACTAATAGTTATCATGATGATTTGGGTGGTGGGGAGAGGGGAAGAGCTAAGGGTGCTGAATTGAGGATTTTATGGTATAAGGAGCTCCTGGTGAGAAAGTTCTTCCACTAATGCAGACCATCATTTTCTCTGACACTTAGAGTCTATAACAGCTCCAAGGGACTTATCCAGGTCCACACAACTGCTTTGTGTCAGAGTTGGGACTTCAATCCAGGTCTTTTTGATTCTGAAGCCTGCTTTCTATCCACCCCGCCCTACTGCCTCATATTATTCTTAAATATTTCACATTATCTCAAAGATCCCTTCTAGCTCTAACATTGTGGGAATCCATCTCCCTGGATCTCTCTTCCTCTTGGAAAAAACATCTTTGATGATCTGTACCTCTACTTCCTTTCCTCTAAACCTTCTTCAGTTAGCTTCTGACCTCGTCACTCCACTGAAGCTGCTCTCTCCAACATCAGCAATGCTCTCTTAATGGTCTAGTCTAGTGGCCTCTTCTCAATCCTTGTCCTTCTTGACCTTTCTGCAGCTTTTGATGCTTTTGATACTCCTGGATACTCTCACTTCTCTGAGGTTTCGTTATTCTGCTCTCTCTTGGTTCTACTCTTACTTAATTAGCTGCTTCTCCTCATCAGTTTCTTTGGCTGGATCTTCATCCATATCATGCCCATTAATTGGGAGTGTCCTCCAGTGCTTTATCCTAGATACTCTTCTCTTTTCTCACTATAGTATATACTTTCTCACTTGGTGATCTCGTCAGTTCTCATGGGTTCTGTTATTGTCCTGATTCCCAGATCTATATATCCAGCCCTAGTCTATATCCTGATAACTCTAGGGTCATAACACAAACTGCCTTTTGGACATTTTGAAATGGATGTGCTGTAGGTATCTCAAACTCAACATTTCCAAAATAGAACTCATTGTCTTATCTCCCCCAAACCCTTCCCACCTTCTAATTTTCCTATTATTTGTGATGCTACCACCCTTTCAATTACCCAGGTCTACAGTGTGGTGTCATGCTCAATTCTTCTTTCTCATTCATCGCATATTTGCCAAATCTTGTAATTTCTTTCTATGGAACATTTCTTTATTCACACAGCAACTACCCTAGTACAGCCTCTCATCACTTTTTTCCTCTATTATTACAATAGCTTTGGGGAAATCCTAGACACGAGTCAAATCTAAATTTTAAGTAATTTTCCCTGGGATTCTGGGTGGGAGCTCAAAGAGCTAGAAATGAGATAAAAGAGCTTGACTCCCCTCATTAGAGGCTAGGCTATCCCAGGACTGAACCTGGTAATAGTGGTCCCTTGGGAGAGAAGGAAAGGGTGAGTGCCTTAGTCCCTTTCAGCCTAGCAACTATTCTTATTGTTACAATAGGAATAAATGTAAAGGTCTGACACCTATATTTTTTTTTTATTTTTTAGGCAATTGGGGTTAAGTAACTTGCCCAGGGTCACACAGCTAGTGTCAGGTGTTTGGTCTGAGGCAAGATTTGAACTCAGGTCCTCCTGACTTCAGGGCCGGTGCTCTATCCACTGCGCCACCTATGTTTTTTTAAAAATCAACTATAGAAGTATGTGGAGATATAATTAGGCAACAATTTATTTGAAAAAGACCTTAGGGTCTTAGTGGTCTGCAAGCTCAAAGCAGGTTAGTAGTATAATACAGCAGGCAGAAAAGCTAATGTGACTTGAAGCTACATTAATAGAAATATAATGTTCATAACAAGGGAGGTAATAGTTCTTCTGTATTCTGTCTTGCTCAGGCCATATTTGGAGTGCTGTATTAGCTTCTGAGACCCACAGAGGCACCCAGAGGAGGATGATCAGAATGCTGAGAAGATTAGAAACCATGCTGTACAACGATCTGTTAAAGGAACTACGGTATGTTTATAATAGTGGGAGGAAGACTGAAGGTTGGAAGGCCAGTTTAGGCTCAATGTAAAGAAAAAAACTTCTTAATTGATGCTGCTGTTGTTGTGTAGTTGTTTCAGTCATGTCCAACTCTTCATGACCTCTTTCATGACACTGGAAGCATTTGTCATTTTCTTCTCCAGCTCATTTTACGGAAGAGAAAACTGAGGCAAACCGGGTGTCACACAGCTAGAAAGTGTCTGAGGCCAGATTTGAACTCAGGAAGATGAATTTTCCTGACTCCGGGTCCTGCACTCTATCTACTGTGCCATCTAGCTGCCCTCATCCTAACAGTTAAGAGTGGTCCTAAAGTGGAACAGGATGCCGTAGAGGGTGAACGGTTAGGGTTAGGACAGACCACGTTGTAGGGCATTAAGAAAGAAGTTAATGAAGAAAGAGTGGAAGTACTTGGCAAAGACCAAATACTGGAGTTCAGTAGGGAAAGAAAAAAGAGCTTTGATGATAATTAGAAGGGTCTTGTAGGATCCTGGTCTGGGAGAGACCATTAGGTGCTCTAGTTAGGCAAATTTGGGGGTCAGGGAAAGCAATCTTCTTACCCAGATAAAACTGAGATCCACACCAGTATAAACAAAAAGGTCATACTGAGTCAGTACCAGAGTTTCTTCCTAAGGCTAAAATCCAAGGAACTGAAATAAATGTGAAAACCTATAGTAGATGCTCTCATCCACCATCCCTGCCCTAGCTCGACCGGGGCCTGTTGGCTCAAATATAATAGTAAAGGTGCAGGTTTAAACAGAGAGTGGGTTGTCAACTGACACATTTATTTTTTTTTAAAGATAGAGAAAGGGTCTATGGGTGTGTAACATTGCTTCTAATGATATTTTTAAAATGTTTATTGATTGATTTTACTGATTTTTAAATCTTCTTTAAAAAATATCTTTGTTATAAGGGATGACTTTCTAAGGAAGAGTAGGGATACAAAAGGAAAGAATATAATAAATCTCTAAAATTCTATTTTTAAAAAGATAGGCTCGAGTACCTTTGAAAGAAGATAAAAAGGACCCTATGAAGGAGAAAAGATGTACAATCGGAACGAGCTTAAGAGAAAGGGGTTGGCTCTGGAATTGAGGTCACAGAGCAGCTGGGAAGTGAGAAGGTCAGTGTACAGAGAGATGTTCAGTGTGCAGGTTAACTTTAGACAGGAAGAAAACACTTCTTGCTAGAGGGAAAGATAAGAGGATAAATGTACAGATGAGGCTATGTTAAGAAGACAGGGCCATCCTTGGAGATCTGCGGGGCTTAGTGCACGTAACACTCACCAAAAAATCCTTTTTTTTGTACATTTGAAATCAGGTTAAAATGGATAATATGGTAGAACCAGGAGAACAATTTGTATTTTAAAAACAGATAACTTTGAAAGACAAGAACTCTGATCAATGCAATGACCAGTGCTGCTGACCTCCTTATGGATAGATAATGGACTAATACACGGAATGAGATATGCATTCTTGGACGTGGCCAATGTGGGATAACTTTTTTTCTTGGCAATGTTTATTCGTTACACCAGTTTCGTTTTTCTTCATTGTGAGGAGTGAGAAAAAAATAAATGCTTAAAAATTGGAAAAAAAATGAATAAAAAATAAATACAAGTTATAAAAAAGATAAGTACCTGTTGAGCATTAAATGAGCCTTCAGCCAATCTGAACCATATTGTTAAGAAGTTTTCTTTCAGTGTTGAGGCGAGCCAAACACTTACAAACATGCTTAATGGAGAAGTCACAGAGACACTATCAAGAGTGGGAGAAGGTATTAGGATCTCATCTGACTTCTTGCTTGTGTTTCCTATTATTCATTAGCTTCTTTTGTACAAAAAGATACAAAGAATGCAAAATACTTGAAAACAGCACTGGGAAAGAGGAAAAAAGCAAAGAGATGACTGTTTCCTTTACTATCACGAAAGCTTGTTCTTCTGTAAAAACACAGAGAAGGAACCTCTTTTGAAGAATAAATCTAGGATTGTATAAAATTTCATTTCCTCTGATCATGTAGCCCACAATTATATTCTACTTTTATACTTGAGCTGTCCTGGTGAAAATGACTGGATAAGTATATTTTCAAATCTATATTTTATGTATATTTACATTATATGGACAACATGTTGATTTTTATAGAGGTTAAAACATTTTTAAAGAATTATTGAAGAAGCCTTGAAAATACTACATCACTAATAAAAACCCTTTGATAACTCTAAAAATAAGCAGCTAATCTCTCACCATTTCCTATTGAGGGAAATTAATGTTATACTATGATATTAATAGCTAATTATTAATTTGTGATTCACCCCTTTCCTTCTCTTTTTGTTGATTCCCAACTCCTGAAAAGGGCAATCAGTCTTGGAAGGTCATGGCTAAGTGATTGCTCCTAGCCCTCAAGGGACATGCTCCTTAATTAGGTTGGGTAGGACCCCACCCAACTGGGAAACCTAGTTTCTGTTTGGAGTATAAAGAGAATCCAGTATGGGTAAGTCTTTGCCTGAGGGAGGACCTCCCCACCTCCGGTACTTCATCTCCTCCATTAGAATTAGGGCAACCCAGCTCATGAAGGAGAAAACCAGCCAGAGAGGTCTGGATGGAAATGACTTCCCTTGCCCAGATACCTTGAGGCTGCTGAGTCTTGTGGTCAAGCTACACTCCCAGCAGGAGGAGCTGAAGATTTTTAGACAGCTTCCTCATTGTCTACCAACAGACCACCACATGTGCACTAATCAGGGCTGAGTTTCACATGTCAGGAGAGTTCCTTTTCAGAAGTGATTTAAGGCATTTCAGAGGATCCCTTGACATCTTTGGTTACTGAGAAAAACCACTGACCATCAGTTTATTGATCACAGGCTAGCCTAATTAACAAATTGATTATTAATCACCCACAAATTCTGTCTCTTGGAGTTTTTTTATTTGCAACACTATAATGTCAGCAAATGGACTTGTACTCAACTGGAGTGGTCCTCATCCAGTCTGTCTTTGTGCTTTGTAAGTACTGGGTCAAATCCTATGTAATTATGGTATGGATGTAACTCTGGGTTTTTGGAGACTATGCAGGAAGACCACATGTTTTTGGTGGGTTCTAACAAACTAGAAAGACTTTGAATACAGCTCCATCAATATATTATGTGTCTGTTGTCCAAGGTACTTAATACATGACTGTTGATTGACTGATTTATCAGTCTAGCTAAGTATGAAGATGCTTATTACAAGAACGTTGGCTCCACAGTGATGACTGGGTGTTGGGGAGACTTAGGAAGGGAGTATAGCAGCCCATGAAATGCACAAAAAGGCCTTAATTCTATGTAAACCCCTTCACATTCTGCAATGATGATGGTAGAGTGTCAGAAAAGGGAGCAGGCAGTACTAAAAATCACTCTTTTCTTAGAGAAACATTGACCTAACTGTTGAGGCTCTTAACATATGATCTTTGTCCAGTGTAAAATGAATTGACACTCTAATGGATGAACTTAGCCACACCCATGTTGACATTCTTGCTATAGATGAAGCTATAAGACAGAAAGAAATTGCATGTAAATAAAGTGTAGCTTCTCCTCATGGGGGGGGGGGGAAGAATTGGAGGAATTGGCTTTATCCTATACCCAGAAGCAGTTAAGTATGATTCATAGGACAAGCAGCTATCTTTCTTTGACACAAACAGACCACTAAGAAGAGAATCCTGGCTTATACACCAACATTCATAGTAGAGGGCGAAGGAGTAGAGAGATTCTGTGAAGAACTTGATAAGATTCCCCTAACCTAAGTCAACACACGCCTGTTTACTTACCCATTGTGAGCACTGCAAAGTGAGATAGCCAAATGTCCCAGGAAATGATGTTTCTCATTGTCTTTGGGTGAAGAATGAAACCAACTTAACATTTCTATTTGAGGACAATCTACATTCCATTTAACTTCAAGGAACCACACAAAATTGGGCTAATTCTTTGAAGAAGGATTCACAAATTCCCAAACTCCTACTTTCCTTCCCCCTGAATAAACAATTAGAATTCTTTTACCTTTCCACTTGGAGTAAGCCTAGATTTACTCTCCAAACCCATAGGCATGCTAGCAGATTAAGTCTCACAACTTGACTAACTCCATAGTCTCTGGGTTCTAGGGGTACCCTTGAGGGGTTATGGGCTTCTTTCCATGCTATTGCCTTGAATCCCCATCTGATGCACTCTTCCAATGTAATCGTGATTAGCACTTCAATATAATTTGCCAGTACCAGCTGTCTCTATAGTGTCATTTAACCAACTACTACCTCAAAATGATCAACAATGAACATCAATTGGCTTTTCACAAAGGGTTATTTAATGAAAAAATAGCAGGCACATGCACAAAAAAGATAGCACAAGAACTATGAAAACATCCCTCCCTGAATTGAAGCACCTTGTCTCCCTCAACCACCTCAGTCTTTGGGAATGATGGGCTCAAATTTAAAATGATGACTGACAAACATTATTCCCACCACTGAATTCATTAGGTGCAGCATAACTGATGGACAAATCATTCCCTTGCATATAGGAAAAGTAAGGTCTCAGCCGCTGGGTCAATCCACAGCTGAGCTGGGTCAAGCAGATTGCTCCTCAGTGTTGGCTCCATCCAGAGTTCTGCTGTTGGACTTCTCTTGGTTCCTCTGATCTTTAGAAGCTCATTAGGTCTTTCAATCTTCCACACTCATTCACCCAAGCTCAGGAAAGAGTGAAACACAACTGAGATAGCAAAACAAGCGTCATGTTCAAAGCCCCATGGTGACTAGATAGGGGCTTTAGGAATTTCTTCTTTCTCACTCAAATAATGTCAGGGAGAAACAGCTCAAGTTTCCCGTTGGAGTCTTTGAACATTTTCTGAGTTTTAGTTCAATAATTAATTAAAAGGCTTCTCTTCATTATGTTTTAAGTGGACAGGAAACAATCATAGAATACATACATATGCTCTAAATTGGGAGCAGGGCCACACACCATCATGCACTTAGAGAATCAGGCTCATCAAGTCCCTTTCGTGGTTGTCAGCAGGCATAGCTCCCTGCATATGTTCTGAAGACTGGATTCCACTTGGCCAGTCCCCCTCCTCCACCTTATAGCATTCCTAATTTTACTTTTTGTCAGTTGAGTCAATTTCATTGTTCTTTTGTGATTCTCTCTGTTTTCTCCCTAAAAATATTTTATTGATGCTCTTTTTTTTTAAACATCAAAAACATTCCTTTTCTCCCAATGGAAACCTACCTTGTAACAAATACAGTTAAGCAAGACAAATCAAATAAATCCTTTGGTTATGTCTGATGCCATATGTTTTACTCCATATCCAAAGTCTACCCTCTATAATGAAGGTAGAAACAGATGTTCTACCAGCAATTCTCTGAAGTCATAACTGGTCCTTGCATTGTTCAGAGTTCTGATGACTTCCATTATGGACTTCCATTACTATTTGATATTGTTCCATAATTATTAATATTTCTTCATCCTTTAACAGATAGTTGTTAAATATTCTTAATTGTTAGTCATTTAATATTATTTAGTAATTGTTAATTGTTAATTTTGTACAATACTATTGTTTAAGTTGCTGTCCTGGTCCTGCTTTCTTTACTATGCATTGTCATACAAATTTTGCCAAGTTTCTCTGGTTTATATAATTATCCTTTCTCAAGGCACAATATCCTTCTATGCCATTCTATAGATCACAATTTGTTCAACCATTTCTCAAGGAAGGGCCACACACTTTCCTTCTAGTTCTTTGCTACTACAAAAAGTGGTTATTTAAATATATTTGTATAGAACCTTTGCTTCTAACAAACTGGGGAGCATTTACTTAGTAGTGGTACCAACTGATCAAAGGAAATAAAGTGTCCCAAAAGTTTTAGTGGGGTTTTAAAATTTAATAGCTTTTATAGCTTAAAATCACCCTAAGACTTTAAGAACACCCTCCCCCCTTAGTTTTTCTACATCCTTTTGGAAGAATGCCCCACCCTCAACCCAATTTTATGCATGACAGGAACAGGTACGGGGTCTGGACCTGTGATAATAGACTTAAGAGGAAATAGAATAAAGGTGAGGTAGACAGCTAATTAAATAATTAACAAGAATAACAGATGCATATATTGCTTTAACCTTTACAAAGTGCTTTACATGCATAATTTTTATTTGATCCTGATGACAACCATGTGGCTTTGAAAGACTTTAAAAGAAATAGGGTTCTAGAGGACCAGTGATGAAGCATGACACCCACCTTCTGACAGTGAAGTGATTAATAGGCTCAAGATACAGAATGAGGAGGATGTCTTTGGATATGGCCAATGTGGAAATTTGCTGTGTTCAAAATATATCTATATCTATATCTATATATATCCATATATATTTATTTCTACAGGAATGTGTGTGTGTGTGTGTGTGTGTGTGTGTTTCAGTTTGTGTCTCTCAGTGGTATGGGAGATATAGGATGGAAGGAAAATAAAATTTTGTTAATTGAAAAAAACTTTAAATAAAAAACACAGGAGGTAGTTTCTGTAGATAAGGCATTGAAGGTTTGGAGGGGCTCAGTGATAGTATCACAGTCTTGATTCAAACCAAGGAAGATCTGAAATTACCACAATATCCTCTTCAAGAAGGCATAGTTGGAGGATCTATAGGAAATTCTTCCATTTGTTTATACACTGAACAGTTTACAGTAACAAACACCCAAAAGTATATTGGTAAATGTTTAACAATCAGCTCTCTGGGTGTGAAAATGTACACAGGACACACTTTTAAATTTAATCTTCATTATTCACATTTTTCTCCATCACTTTCTTAAATCTAGAAAATCAACAAAACAATAAACAAAGCCCTGATTTGTAGGGTTTGCCAATTTCTGAGATGTAAATGCTCAAGCTGAAAATTTAACAATCACCTCTCCAAGGATGATTTGACTTGGTTCCAGCACACCCCTGCAAACATCTTAGTGAGCATAAAACTCTATTTTGTGTCTTGACTGATATTTATCCTTAAAGAATTGTTAAACAAATTCCCTTGACATAGATATGCATAGGAGACACTTGGTTGGAGGAAAAACTTTAAGAAAATGTTTTGCTTTGCAGAAGCAAATGCTTTCTGGTAGTCAGAAAACACTAGGATGATGGATATTGCATTTTTTTTTTTTTGCAGTAACTGTGTTCACTGCAAAGATATTGGCTGCTGTAGCATAGCCTGTGTGAAAGCCTTCTTGTTCCTTTCTCACACCTTCACCACACCTTTGATATATGTGAAAGTTATTCTCATAAAGATTTTGTACATATGGGAAAATAGGCATCTGGGGCCATAGTTATTCATATTTTTTCAAGAACCTTTCTTCGTTAGTAATATTGATTAGGGAAGATTTTTTTCTCAAGTGCTTGTTAACTTTTTCTCTTAGTTTAGCTTGAGAATGAATCCTTCAATCCCCTCAAAATTATGTTGCCTTTAGCACTGACCCCCTCTGTTTATGTTTGGTCTAGTCCAGATTCTCTTCCCTTTTTTGGTTTCTATAGTGCCATTTCTACTTCATCATACAACATACTAGGGATGGTAATGTTAGTGTTCGAAGGTAGGGATTCCACCACTGCTGATGGAAAGAATAGTTTATAGGCCAATATCTTGGTTAAAAAATTCTTCTAGGTTCCTGTGACATGTCCAAGAGACAGGTCATGAAAAAGCCTAGCTTTTTAGTTTCCATGTGGATAAACATGCCTCCAGATACATACATGCATGCATACATGCACACATACATACTACATACAAAGAGGAAGAAGAAAAAAAGAAAAGAAACAAAGAAACTATCCCCAAAGAATAGCTAGAAATAAGCAGACAGGAAAAAAAAAGAGAAAACTTTAGTGGGATGAACAAATATGGATTTTAAAATTCCAAAGGGAAGTCATCAGAAGGAAAAAAAATAACAAATTAGCTTCAGCAATAGCCAAAGAAATATAACTAGGTCTAGCACAAGACACATCAAATTATATAATCTTCACATGAAAGGAAACAAAGGAGAATCAAAGATTGGTAAAGAAAGATCAGTTGTCTGCACATACTGACCTGGTGCATGTAACGGGAGATCTTTCACCAATAAAAATGGAACCAGACACAATGACAACAAATGTCAACAACATTGAGAAAATAGTAGCCAGTTTGAATAAAGGCATAGAATTAGCAGGAGATAAAATCATCCAGCTGGAAAGTAAATCAACCAAAGCTTCACAAAGGGCAACAAAACAAGGTGAAAGACCAACCCAACTAGAAAAGGGCTTGAAAACTTTATTAACAAAGATGGTGGAGCTGGGATGGAGGGTTTTAAATTTTAATTTAAAAGGTTTTTAAACACAAACTCTTGGGTGGCCCGAAGTGATAACCTTCCAAGGAGAGCAGCCCATTGCTACATTTCCTTGGAACATGGAACAACAGACATAACTTTATTCAGTAATCCTTTGAGTGTAAATATCAAATAAGCCCTAACACAGGGAAGTGTGTATACTTCAAAGGTGTTTACTACTGTCATAGAAATTGATATTGTGAATAGTCTCAATAGAATAAGGATTCTTTGTAGATGGTGAGGTCCACCAGAAGTTCCAGTCTGTAGATGATAGTATACTGATTGCTTTAATCCTCAGAACATTGCAGATTCTCCTAAATGAGATCTGTAATCACTCAAAAGAATTTAATTTAACTATCCACACTGAAAAAAAAACCCAAATGGATGAAAATAACTCAAAGTGTCACACTAATTCAAATTGAACTTATAATCCACTAAAGCCCCATATTTTTAGACAAATTTGTGTTTAACCACACCTCACTGATACTATATTTGTGAAAAAATATTTTGAACCCCAAAGTAAGACTTTATATTAATCCCCATTCAATATGACCTTCTTAGATTTTCAATTAAATTCTAGCCTGTTGAGATCTTTTTGACCCTGATTATTTCATATGATGTATGAATTTCTTTTTTTTTTTGATGTATGAGTTTTGTATCACCTACAAATTGGATAGGTATGTCTCTATACCTTTATGCTCTTTGTATCTGCATCTGAACACCTAACATAGTACACAGCACATAGTAGGCATTCTATAAATGTTTTTGATTGATTTAAACAAAGTATTGACAGACTATTAAGCACATAGTGACAAGCAAACATCCCTGAAGTACTTCATTAGAGGCCTATGCTTACTCCAACTTATGACAACTAATTGCATTAACACCTAGGCCTTACTTACCATCTTGTCCACATCAGCAACATGAAAAACTTTGTCAAGTACTTTGACAAAAAGTCAAACTTAAAATTTTTTTTTATCTACAGCATTTCTCTAACCTACCAATCTCATAGACCTGTCAAAAAATGAGATTGCTCTAGATTGACCCGAATAACCTCTGAAATTCTGCTGTTTTTCTGTGATCATTGTTTCTTTCTCTAGTCGTTCACTGTCTTGAATTTTGGTAGAAATTGAAGTCAAGCTAAATGGTCCATCCTTTATTCTCATGCTTTTTTTTGGGGGGGGGCCCTTTACCAGTCTTAGGGTACCTCTCCCATTCTGTACAATCTTTCCGAGACTACTGATAATTGCCCAGCAATAATATTTTCCAGTTCTTTCAGTTCTCTGGAATGTAGTTCATCTGGGCTCAATGACTTGAATTTAATTGAGGACAGCTGTGTTCTCTTATTTACTTAATTATATTGCTTTTTAATTCACTATTAGGCATTTTTCATTTTGCCTTTTCCAGTCTAAAGATCATTCTCCTTGGTAGAGAAAATGATGCAAGAATTGAGTAGTTCTGCCTTCTCTTTAGGCAGCTAATGGGCCCCACGGCTCATAGAATGTTAGGCCTGGAGTCAGGAAGACTTGAGTTCAAATCTGTCCTCAGACATTGACTAGCTGTGTGACTCTGGGCAAGAGACTTAACCACTATTTGCCTCAGTTTCTTCAATTGTAAAATGAGCATAATAGCACTTACTTCTCAGGAATCAAATGAGATGATACTTGTAAAGTGCTTAGCACAGAGCCTGGCATATAATAGGCACTACAGAAATGCTTATTCTCTTCCCCATCTTCATTGTCTGTTATCATCTCTTCTTTGTCTCCTCTTTTCCCAAATACATTTTTAAAATCTCCCTTTCTTGTCCTTAGCATTTGTTTCTAATCACCATTCAGAGCACAATACTTCTTGCAGTACTGTTATAGGACTGAGCCATGCTTTTGCATTTGTATCTGCCTTTACTTTCATCTTTTGTACAAGTTTTTAAAAATATTAGATAGTCTATTGGTTTCTTGTTGTAACAGGTCAAGTCTCACCCAGATCAATCTCATACAACAGGCTGGATACTAGAACAAAATGAAATATTCCGAGAACATCTGCCAGTTAACAAATGGAGGTTTATGCAACCCTAGCAGGGGAAAGATATTCAGTGAGGTTATAGTATTGATACAGTTGGGTACCCTCCATGCTTCTGTGTAGTGCATGATGGTTCAGGGTCAGAAGTCTTGGCTTTTGTGTTTATGTACATAAATGACCTGGGCTTCAGTCCACTGAGCCAATGAAGGATGGTTTCAATACCTTTTATTGAAAAAAGCGAGCCTAGACTACATTGGAGCAGAGCATTAGAATGTTGTTCCTGCTGAAGTTAGTTATCCACATAAGTCTCTTAAAAGCTCTTCTTTTTCCTTCTCATTGGAATTTGCTTTGTCTTCAGAACTTCATTCTTTTAAAATAAAAATTATTCATGATAACTTCTCATCCCTCCTGTGCTGGATCCTCTTGAAGAATTGTAGTCAGTAGGATATTGTCTGTCCTTTATCTGAACTAGAATCTGCCAGGCTATGCCTGGATTTCCTTTCCTTCTCTATCGAACATTATTTGATGGAGTTATTACTTCTGATCCATAAAGGGAACCTGGAGTAGAAATTTGGAAGGAAGTTCCATAATAACAGTTTCTTTTGTTTCTTCTTCCATATTTTAAAGGAAAAAATTATCAATAAGACAAATTAAGAAATTATTAGCTGCTTGTGCTTCTGTCAGAGAAAGAGCTCCTGAAGATGCCAAGACATCTAGAGCTTCCCATTATTTACGCACTATGCTTTCAGGACAGACTTGTGATCTGTTTTCCAAACTCTTGATCCATTTCCTTATCCTGTTGAGGTGGTCTGTATATACTGTGTAGTTTGTATCTAAGACAATATCACTTCTATTTCTCCTTCTGATTGTCACTCAGATGTTCTTCATCCTTCTTTCTTCTTTCTCCAACTCTGACTTTCTGGATTTCCTTATGTGAGACTATCTTTTTAATAAGTAATTAGAGATTCCCCTCCTTTGTATTTTCTTTTGAACAAAAAAAATGCCCTTTAAGAGTCATGTTCTAATGACAGTTTCCATCCTATCAAATCTCAGTGATAGCTGAGTCAAACTGGCTTCTTAGTGTTAAGTTTTCACTCCTACTCGTTTGTGCTATGTTTAGTGAATTCTATCCATTTCCTCCTTTTGTCCAGGTGGTCTGTAGTATACAGAGATGAAGTAATGGATTTTATTGCTGCCTCACTTCTTGACTTTTGTCTCCTGTGAATCAATTTTATATAAAAATGTAGTGAGCCAGAATTAGAGAGTTTGTTGGGATTTTTGAGTTATCTTGAAGAAGAAATTTGGTTTTGAAGAACAATATTTGGTGAAATAATTTTATTTTTGTGCTCATGGACAAGAATTGTATGGGATCAGGAGGAAGGAAAGAACTGTGGTCTGAAGAGTTGGAAGAAGTATGTCCAATTATGTAACCGTGCAACAAACCAAAGTATCAAAATATGGAAACATCAAAGCTCAGATTATAAAGCTGAAATTATAGGATTTTAATATAACTATGTTAAAATTATTTACTATCAACATCATATTTTTCTTAATTATATGTATTTCCTAGGTAATATATATTTGCAAATACTTTAAAAATTTTATTTTTAATTCTGAATTTAATGAATTCCCCCACCACCAGATTTCCATATGCAAAGTGCAACAGAAATAGAAAATTATATGTGGAAACCTCAAATGTTTATATGTGTAGCTGGATTTTTTCAAGTATACAATACATTCGAGTATATAATACACTCAACATTTTACTCATAAAGATGTTTTGTTTATCTATGATTCCTTTGTTCTCTTCTGTGCATCTTAAAAATTGCCTCAATAACTTTTTTTTCTTTCCTTTCTTCTGTTTTTGGACAACAACTCCAGGCTCAGCTCTATCAACTCTATCAACTCTACCAACCTCTTTGCTTAATTCTATGCCTTGAAATTCATCACTCCTCTTTTAGGAGGCTAGAAGCATGGTCATCATCAGTCTTTCAGTGTCAAGACTGGTCACTGTGTTGATCAAAGTTAAGTCTTTCAAAGTTGTTTCTTTTACAATGTTACTGCACAAATAATTCTCCTAGCTCTGCTCACTTCATTCTGTTATTAGTTCATATAAATCTTCCTGGGTTTCGCTAAAATCATCTTTTCTTTCCTCTTTTACTGTGAAATAGGATTCCATCACATTCATATTCCATACTTTGTTCAGCTATTCCCCCGTTATGGGGATGTCCTTTGTTTCCAGTACTTTACTGTAACAAAAAGATCTGCTATACATATTTACATACATTTCGTCTTTTCCTCTTTCCTTGATCTCTTTGGAGTATGGGGCTAGTAGTGGTATCACTAAGTCAAAGGGCATTCACAAATTAGTGACTTGCTATGGTGGGTGTATCAATTCACATCTTCACCACGGACCTGTTTTCCCAAAACCTCTCCAACATTTCTCATTTTTCTTTTTTGTCATCTTTGCTGTTCTCATAAGTGTGGGGTGAAACCTGAGTTGTTTTAATTTGTACTTCTCTACTTAATGGAGATTTGGAGTATTTTTATATGGTTGTTGATAGCTTGGATTTCCTCTTTTGAGAATTGCCTGCTCATACCCTTTGATTATTTCTCTATTGGGAAATGGCTTTTTTTCTTACATATTTGAATCAGTTCTTTCTATATCTTGAATATCATGCCTTTAATCAGACAAATTTGCTGCAAAGACTTTCCCAGCTAACTGTTTTTCTTCTAATTTTAACTTCATTGATTTTATTTGTGCAAAACGTTTTCAATTTTATGTAATCACAGTTGTCCATTTTATCTTTCATGAGCTTCTCTTTTCCTTGTCTGGTCAGGAACTCTTCCCTTCTCCATAGTTGTGAAAGGTATTTTCTTCTCTGTTCCTCCAATGGAATTCCAATACCTTTTGTATCTAAGTCATGTATCTATTTGAAGCTTATTGTCACACATGATGTGAGGTATTAGTCTAAACCTAATTTCTGCCAGAACTGCTTTCCAGTTTTCCCACAATTTTTTGTTAAATACTGAGACCTTACTTAGAAGTTTTGGTCTTTAGGTTTACTGAATTTTAAGTAACTATGTTTGCCACTTCTATATGTTGTGTGCTTAATGTGTCCCACTGATTGACTTTCATTTTTTAGCCAGTACCAAATAATTTTATTACTACTTTTTGGTATAATTTCAGATCTAGTATAGTTAGGCCTCCTTCATACACATACACACATACACACACATATTCTCCCTTGAAAATCTTTATATTTTCTTCTTCCAGATTAATTTTGTTATTATTTTAGCTCTCTAAACAACTCTGTTAGAATAATTGTTATGGCACCAAATAAGTAAATTAAATTTAATATTAGTTAAGTTGAATAATTAATTTTAGTATTAATTAATATTCAACTTTTATTATATTGGTATATATTGAAGAACCTAAGTGTGGTGTAGTGGATAGAACGCTGGGCTGGATTCTGGAAGACTTGAGTTCAAATCCAGCCTCTTGCTAGCTGGACAAGTCCCTTAACCTCTGTTTGCATCAGTTTTCTCAACTGAAAAATGGGGATAATAACAGTACCTACCTCCCAGGGTTATTGTGAAGATCGAGATAATATTAGTGAGGTCCTTGGCACACAGAGGGTACTATATGAATGTTTATTCCCTTTCCTTCCCTTGGTATGGCCCAACCATGAGGAATTAATCTTTCTACTTATTCAAATCTATCTTTATTTCTTTGACGAGTGCTTTGCATTTCTATTCATTTTGTGTGATAATACCTATTCTTAACTATGAGCCTGGCTGTGGTATCTATGATGCCCTTTCTTTGATAAACAAAGGAGCTACTTTATACCTCTCATCTACCAGGTGTATGTTGATAGAGTTGTTTTTCCAGTAATGGTGATGACTTCTCTCACACTGAGAGGTGTTCTGAGGCTGTTGACTGTGTTTAGAGGGTACTATCTCTGTCCATGGGGCAGCTACGTGATGCAGTGGATAGAGCACTGGGCCTAGAGTCAGGAAGACTTGAGTTCAAATCCGGCTTCAGACATTTATTAGCTGTGTGACCCTGGGCAAGTCAATTAACTCAGTTTGCCTCAGTTTTCTCATTTGTAAAATGAGCTGGAGAAGGAAATGGCAAACCACTCTGGTATGTCTGCCAAGAAAACCCCAAATGGGGTCACAAAGACTCAAATCAGACATGACTGAAAATGACTCAACAACAAATTTCTGCTTGTGGGAAAGAGCAAATATGACCGACTTACATTAGGAATGTGTCCAATCAGGCAGTCCTTCCACAATCATCTTTCCACTGAGATTTTACTTCTTTTTCTCTTCCTTATTGTCCACACATCCATCTTCTTGCTTCTGCTGCCTTCGCAACGTCTATCTGTATACCTTCACTGCTTCTATTCTATCTACTGTATCTCTTCTGTCTTCCTAATCATGACTCACTTATAGCAGGAGGAAAGCTTCTAGGAAGACAAAGAACTTCTCATGTCCCTTTCATACGAACAGCTCAGAATGTTTCTGCAGTCTCAATCTGTGATTTCACTGGTTCATAAATACCACTACATTTGACCCTAGCCTTAGAATCTGTTTCCTCGGTTAACAGATTACACATCCTCACTTCATTTAAGGGTGTTTGTGATTAGGCTGATTCCAAGTCTTCCTTTACCAAAGTCTAAAAATTAGGAAAGTAGTGCAATGGAGATGATGGAGTTGTGAATCCCATCTGTTACTTAACATATGTGTGACCTTGGGCAAGTCACTCTCAAGCTCTCAGTTTCCTAATCTGCATAATGTGCAATTTGGACTAGATGATCTCTGAAGACCCTCCTAGTTTTCAGTTCAGGACCCTATGAATTAGACATTTTAATCCACAGAGGTCAGGACTCCATTTTACTTCTCTGACATCTTTCAAGAGCAATGACTTGATCATTTTCATTCAGCAAGGGTGATTAAAAGATGCTTCTTTCATATGTATAGGTATATTGTACTATGATGCATAGTCAGGTATGTAGGATTCCTTTCACCAGGGACAAAATCAATCATTCAAATCTTTCCACACTCCCACTTCCTTCAGGGGCATGGGTGGGGTAGTAATACAAAGGATAGGGTGGGGTGAACTCAAGGTCCAAGACCCTTTGCAGACTGGGGTTGGGCTACTTTTGGGAGAGGCCAGTGCTTCCATAGACCAGGAGCTGTCCATAAAGAGAAAATACTTTGTGAAGTACTTCTGTGGACCTTGTTCCTATTGTGAAAGGGACAGCCATAAAGGCTCTCACAACTCTCACAATGGAAATCCAGTTTCAGTGGGAAGAGGAAATTGCATCTTTTGATTAGAGATATTGCTTGAAGAATTAAAAGGATGTGAGACTTGTTAGTCCTAGAAGAAAATGAGGCGTCTATTGACCAAGACCTATTCAAGAAGAATGAGCTCCTTTGAGTACAACATCCCTGACCATTACCTGTCTTCTACAAGGAGTTAGAGTAGAGGAAGTGTAACCAGGGATAATCTCCCCCTTCCTCTACTGGCCTGAAACCCAGCTCCCTCATATTCTTCTGGGGCTCATTCCCATCCCATCTAACCCCTATAGGAATTGCAGTCTCTGGTCCACTTCAGGTGGGAAATGCCCCCATCCCAGATGTTGGAGCTTAAAGCAAAGCCTTCCTTACCTGTTACAGTTCTGTGAACAGCACACCTTCTGTTCTTTCTCAGCAAGTAATCTCAATAAGATTAGAATTTCAGAAATCAGTATGAATCACTATGTGAATTAGGCAAATCATTTCCCCAGTAAAATAAGGCTCCTATACCTCCTCAACACACCCCCATTACGTAAATGGGAAATAATGGAATGAGAGAATGATGTGAATATTTTATGTAAACCTATGTTATTAAACAAAAAAAATGAAATTCAGCTTAGCTGGAAAGTGGGAGAGAGGTAAACTGATCACACCTACCCCTTTCACTTTAAGACCTTTCTGTGACTTGTAAATACTAAGTATAGATTAAGCACCTATGCAGATGAATTGTCAAAGGCTTAGAGGAGGTAAGATAAAACTGGGACACTGGAGTTAGAAGAGACTGAATCTCTGGAATTAATAGGTCCTAACAGAGCCTGACCAGTTTGACCTTCAGGCCTAAGGTTTCAGATTGCCACAGCTCCTGAGTGATTTCATGTCAACATGTGGCGTTCCATTACACAAAGGACTCCTGAAGCTTAATTTTGATAGATGCCACATGATAAACTGAAACGGATGACAAACCTATCTCAGAATTACTCCACTCATGCTAGATTCACATCACACTACTTTTTGTTTAGCAAATACCAATTAACAAATTATTTGGCACATCAGTCACACTAAGGGGTATAATAGCCAACAGGACTGCATTAAAAAAACAAACAAACAAACAACCCTATAGTAGCTATTTCTTGTTATTTGTGGGTTTTTTTTTTTTGGCTAGGCAATGGGGTTAAGTGACTTGCCCAAGGTCACACAGTTAGTAAATGTTATGTGTCTGAGGCTAGATTTGAGCTCAGGTCCTCCTGACTCCAGGGTTGGTGCTCTATCCACTGTATTGTTATTTGTTTTTGTAGTTTAAATGACAGAGCTTGACAAAAAAAGCATTAATTCTTCACTCTTAGAAGTTTTAGAGACCATTTGAGTTAAGAATTGATGTTAAAGCACACACGCACGTGTGTGTGTGTGTATATGCACACACATATACACATACATACATATATTATATATTATATACACACATATATTGTATACATACATACATATATTACATACATACATACATACATATATTATATATACATACATATATTATATATACATGCTTTGAATCAGGTAGTTTATTTTCTTCAAAATTACCCAGAGATTCTCATACTTTATATCATTTTTTAACAACATCTGTGTCTTTCACATCATGCCTTTTGCAAGTGAAACCAGATTCTCTCAACACATAAGCAATAAGCATTATGAAATGCATTACAAAAAAAAAAGTACTGATTTAATTAAAGTGACAAGGCATATGTAGACTGTATTCTTAAGTGTGCTTAGAGGCTTGAAAGTGTGAACATTGTTTTACGGTTAACCTATTAAATACTGATATATCAATATCTATTATTTCTCTTTCTCTGCCCCTGCCCCCTCCACCCCCATCCCTGAATACAAGGAATTTGGCCAGGTGCTAGTGACTATTGTGAGTTCTTGAGGGGAAGAGTGTTAGGGACATACTGCATACGTTGAAATTCTTGGAACTTGTTTTCATTTCAATTTTAAATTCTTTATAATCTCACCTTGCTCTTTGATGATTTTAAGACCCAGCGATATCTAATGATGAGAACATGAGACTTACAGTGAGAAGTCGGAGGTTGCATTTCCCAGCTTCCCCACTGACTCACTGTGACCTTGGTGCGTCCTTACTCCGTCCTGTGGTAATTCAGTTCAAGGTGGACTACCTATCTCAGGAGGGTACGGTAGTGATTAACCAGGTGCCCATAAAGATCTCTAAGATTGTATCTAATTATACATATTTCCACACCTTTAATGATTCACTCTAATGATATGCTCTTATTTTAAAGTAGGTAAACCTTGATTTCATTTCAACCTCAGGTCAAATGACCTCAGAGGTCATTTAGTCCAATGCCCTCATTGCACAGATGAGGAGACAAAGGCCCAGAGAAGTTGCTCAAGGTCACAAAGGCACTAAATTGCAAAGCCAGGATTCCGACTCCAAATCTTACGTTCTTTTTTCTATACAGTGTTAAACATCCATAACCCTAAATGCTTCTTGAATATCTGCACACATCAAATCTCTCACCTTCAGCTTGTTTCTAGTTGTATTCTCCATGTCTTTGGCATCCTCATTTCTGACTTTTCTTTTCCCCAATGATATCTTTGTACATCTCCTACTTCAGAAAAGCTGTCTTCTGTGGTGTTTGTTACTGTCTTAACTTCCCCTTGAGGGCAGCTAGGTGGTGCAGTGGATAGGGCACTAGGTCTGGAGCCAGGAAGACTCATCTTCCTGGGTTCAAATCCATCTTCAGACACTTACTAGCTGTATGACCCTGGGCAAGTCACTTAACCTTGTTTGTCTCAGTTTCTTCATCTGTAAAATGAGCTGGATAAGGAAATGGCAAACCACTCCAGTATCTTTGTCAAGAAAACCCCAAATGGGGCCATTAATAGTCAAATAGGACATGACTAAAACAACTGAAGAACTAACCTCACCTTGGGACAAATCATCTCATCTCCTCATTTGCATCACAGCAATTTCCTTTCCTAGATTCTAAATCTTCTAGCTTGTTCTAAGATAACTGTTGCTTCTCTCAACTCAATTATACTACTCTATTTTGTAACCCAGATGTCTCCATCTTTATCACAAGAATAGCATGAAGGACTTTATCAAAGGCAATGCAGAAATAAACTACATCCGTAGCACCCCCCTGCTCTATAAGCTTAATAGCCCACCAAAAAAAAGAACGGGGGGCAGCTAAGTGGCACAGTGGATAGAGCGCTGGCCCTGGAGTCAGAAGGACCTGAGTTCAAATCCTGCTTCAGACACATAACACTACCCATGTGATTCTGGGCAAGTCACTTAACCCCAATTGCCCTCCCTCCCCCCTAAAAATGGACTAAACTAGCAGATCAGATGGACAGTTTGCTTACATTTCAGCAAGGGAATTACCAAGTCTCTCACACTATTCTTGTGTGAAAGACGTGAAAGAAAGAGATGCAGACAGCAAAATAGTACAACTATGTAGTTGGAAACTGGTCAAATGGCTGGTTTCAAAAGTTAATTAGTCGTTCCATGTCAGCTTGAAGGGAAGTCTCCAGTGGAGTGCCTCAGATATCTCTCCTAGGTCTTGTGCTGTTCAATGGAGACTTAGGTAAAGGCTTAGTTGGCATGCTTATCACATTTTCAGATGCCATGAAACTAGGAGGGATAGGTAACATGCTAGATAATAGCCAGGGTCCCTAGAGTTCAAGACTATTGGGCTGAATACGTTGAGGTTTAATGCGGACAAATGAAAAGTCTTCCTCCTGGAGTTCTAAAAACTTACTTTGCAAATACAATAGATGAGGCAGGACTAGATAGAAGTCTGTCTGAAAACAATATAGGGGGTTAGGGAGAATGCAAATTTAATAGGAGAGATATAAGGAAAGGAAGAGTCCTATTGTACCATTCCCTGGTCGGACCACATCTGGTATGAGTATTGTGTTCAGTTCTGGCCAGCACATTTTAAGAAGGACATCAATTAGCTGAAGAATGTTCCAGGCTTAGGGAGCCAGATGGAGAATTACCTCAAGCACATGTCATACGAGACTCAGTTGTGGGACTGGGCATGTTTAGTTTGGAGAAGAAAACAACATGATGGTTGTCTTCAGGGGTATGGGAGAATGATTAGACTTGTTATACTTGGCCCCAGGGAGTTAGAACCAGGAACGATAGATGGAAATTGCAAGGAGGTGAATTTGGGCTTGAGCTAGGAAAGACTTTCTAAAAGCTAGAGCCAATTTCAAGCTGCTGCCTAATGTTGCCCTTAGTTTAAGTTCTTCAAGTGAAGCCTGGATGAACACCTATTGGATAGTTTAATGAGATTATTTTTTGCTGTATGGTCTCAGAAGGTCTCTGAAGTGTTTTCCAACTTTGAGACTCTCTGATTTTCACATGGTTGACTTATCAAATCCATTTGTAATATCGGTGCTTTTATGCTCAGTGAATCAGTGATGTCATCCATGTATTCACTCCCTCCAACAATGGAGCTCACAACCCATCAATGACTGCCCATCCTTATTCACATTCTTCCAGTAATCTGTGATGGGGACTCATTCTAGGGGCCTTTCTTTAGATCTTAAGACATAGCGTGGAGATCAATGGAACAGGGCCATCTATCAGCTATTATAATAAGGGATGGTGACTAGGCTGGTGATTTCAATGGGTTAGCTCCCAGGTAAAGAAATTCTCTCTAACAATACAAGGGGGTGGCTTCTCTGCAGCTCAGGTTTAGATCACTGACTAGAGCCCTGGGAGGTTAAGTAATCTGCCTTCAGTCACAAAACCTGGATGGGTCAGGTTTTCCTGGCTTGTGGGCCAGCTCCCTATTATATCATACTGAAATAGCAATATAAATTTTAATACAATTTTCTATTAATATATCCTTATACCCAGATCTTAATTCCATACACTAATGGTATCAAATTAATAATTATAATTCCACACATTAATGGTATTGAATTAATAACACTAATAGTGTTATTTCTATTATTTATAAGTCTTTTTTAATATAATAAATTTATTGATACATATTTATTTATTTATATAAGTTGTTGTTCAGTCATTTCAGCAGCGTCCAACTCTTTGTGACCCAATTTGGGATTTTCTTGGCACAGATGCTGGAGTGGTTTGCCATTTCCTTCTCCAGTTCATTTTACAGATGAGGAAATTGAGGCAAACAGGGTTGAGTGATTTGGGCCAGGGTCACACAGCTAGTAAGTGTCTCAGGCTGGATTTGATCTCAGGTTTTCCTGACTCCAGGCCCAGTGCTCAATCACTGTGCCACCTAGCTGCTCTATTTATATAGTTGTAATTCACTAAAATGAGTTATAACATACAAAAACCTGTGTTTTACTTATGAATTGGATTATATACTATTTCACATTTTCTGCAGAATTCACTGAGCATGCAGAAACTCAAATATTTAGTGGTCTCTGGTTGCTTAAATTAGTTGGTCAGAGCCCTGGAGTAAACAATATCAGGGGTTCAATTCCTTTGCCAGCTGATTAAATCATTTTAATCTAGAAAGGTCAAGGTCACCCACTGCATCCTGGGCCACAACCAGTAATGTTGACTTTTGTCTTGCCCCTGGACTTCACCGACTGGAGGAGAATGTGAAGCTGACAAACTTTGGGCAGTTCTACCTTGTTTAAATCCAATTAACAAGCAGGTCATTGGTCCTCCTCAAAGGAAGGAGGTACAGTAAGTCATCCTTTTCCAATCACAGTCTGCACCATAGGTTCCTGCACAATGTTTCAACCAAATTCTATTAAACAGAAAGTAAAGTCTAAGATGGAAGGGACCATTCTGTCTTTGTCCTTCCATCCTCAATGACAAGGAGTTAGTCACTTAGTTAGTTAACATTTATTAAGTGCCTATATGTGCCAGGCACTGTGTTAAACACTGGGGATAGAAAGAAAGGTAATAAATGGTTTCTGCTCTCAAGGGGCTCATAGTCAAATGGAGAAGACCACTTGCAAACAACTAGGTACAAATGAAATACAGACAGGCTGAATGAGGGTCATCTCCGAGAGAAGGCACAAAGATTAAGGAGGATTGGGAAGGGCTTCCTTCAGAAAGTGAGGCTTGAAGGAAGTCAGGGAAGTCAGGAGGCAGAGATGGAGGAGAGTTCCAAGCAAGTGGAACAGCCATTGGAAATACTCAAAATTGCTAGATGGGAGTATCATGTTCTAGGAACTGCAAGGAGGTCAGTGTCCCTGGGTTGCATAGTGTGTGGAAGTGTAAAATGTAAGAAAGACTGGCCAGGTTATGAAGCACATTTTCCAAGCACATAGTAGGTATTCAGGGTTTATTTAATAGAACTGAATTGAATTTCAAGAGAAAGCACATCATTATTGGTAATTGTAACAGTAATCAGATTTAGCTGCTGCTTCATCTGAGAAGTCATTTTAAAGTCACTTCACTCTTTGGTTTCCATTCCTTTTTTTTTATTAACAGTAAGCTCAGCCATAGTAAGGGATTATCTATGGTAACGGATAACCAAGAGGGGCAGAGGGATGGTATGGATAATAGATCTCCATTGATACTTACAAAGTTTCATTTCAGCCAAGTTACAGCCATCTTTCCTGCTAGAGCTGATAAGGATGAAATTGATGAATTTGAGGTAATTCTTTTTGATTCTTCTCATCAAGTGAAGTTTATTTTTAAAAATAATTGTGGAGGTAAAGGAGGATTAATGTATTTTTTTTTTAAAGCAAATTATTGGTAGAATTGCCAAGAGCATCTGGACTTGCTTTGTGGCTGCTGGGAGAGCTCATGGACATCCCAGGATGCTGCTTGGAAATCTTTGTTCCATCACTTACACATGTGCTGCTGACAACTTTCTCTCTGAGTCACATAAGGAAATGACAAAAAGAAAACTTTTCCTGAATTGGACCACACAGGATGCTTTCTGTGATAGCTAGTATCAAAATGCCTGGTAACTTATTTTATTTTATTGCTTTTGTACATACTGTGTCTATGAGTAATTCTTTTCATTATTCAGTACTAGACTTCAAGGAAGTCAGAAGTTGGTTATTTCTCTCTCTCTCCTACCCTGCCCCCCTTTGTCCTTATTGACTGAGATTTTTTAAACACCTTGAATGTGCTCAGGACTATTATGAATAAATCAAAGGCATAGTCCCTGTACTTCAACTTACAATTTAAGGAAGGGGGGGTTAGTTTTTGTTGCAAGATAAAAATCTTTTAACAAAACACATATTCTCTCAAACTTCCTTTCAAGCAAACAACATTGTCACACCCTCCCAAGCTCTCTCATTGCTTACATAGCCAGATGACTCAAGATTACTAACATTTCTATTCACAAGAAGGTTTGGTGCCCCAAAACAACACATTCTAACTCTCCCCCACTTTCCTTTACTCTCTCTTTGGAGATTGGCATTTGGTTATTTGGCCTTAGCCCATTTTATTAGGATCCAGATGATGTCTGTCTAGAACTGTACAATTGCAAACTCCCACCAGTTCAGTGGCGGCAGTGGGTAGGAATTTCTTTTTTTTTTTTTTTATCCATTTAGGATGAAGAGTAAAGTGGGTACTCAGGGGCAGTATAGTATATTAGAAAGGAAGCAGGTAGCTAGGTGGTGAAGGATAGAGCATTGGACCTGGGAGCCAGGAGGATCTGAGTTCAAATCCTACTAGTTACTAGTCATATGATCCTGGGCAAGTCACTTAACCCCGATTGCCTCCAGACACCAAGAAAACATACTGGTTTAGAAGTCTGGAGTGGAACCAAGCTCTGCCACTAAAATGGGACAACCCCCTTACTAACTGTGTGACCTTGGGTGAGAACCCACTTTGGATAAGATGATCCAACAGAAGGTCCCTTCTAGCTCTAAATCCTTGATCCTATAACTTGGGTTCAAATCCTGACTTAGCCACTTTCTAGCTGTGCAACTTCCAAGGGTCATTTAGAGTTAAAGCCAAAGTGAGGGGGCTGGACTAGTGAAAAGAGATTTGGAAGAAACATAGCCGCAAGTAGGTGCAGGAGGCTGGATTGACTTCCAGCAATTAGCTGTGAGACCTTGGACTAGGACTTCATTGCTCTGGGCCTCAGTATCCCCGATGGTGAAAAGAGGAGGCAGAGTGAACTCGATGACCTCAGAGGTCCCTCCCAGCACCAAATTTATGATTCCTTGCGTTTCCCCTTCACAGCTTACTAGGCAATTGAAGGACTGACCACAGCCCCTGACATATTTGATCGCCCTTTCTGTGGACAACAACGGTAGAATTGGGGCTCACTGTTCTTTCCCTTCCTTTCAATTTCACACACCGTTAATTTCTGGGAGGAAAAACATCGCCGATCAAAACGATAAACTTCTCAGTGCCCCACTTAAAGGGCTCAGCTCCGCATTCCCCTCTCCCCCACGTTTCCCCCACCCCGCTCGCTCGCAGCTCTGCCTCAGCCTTCGGTAACCCCCTCCCCGTCCAGACCCCGGTTGGCCCCGAGGCTCCGCTGGGGGAGTCCCCGGCCTCGGACACTGACCGACAAGTCTGGGGCAGCTCCGGCTCGGAGCGCGCGCGCGTCTGGGTGGATAGGAAGGAGGAGGGGGCCGGGGGCGGAGCGAGGGGGCGGCGTGGGCCGTCCGGGGGCTGCTCCCTCTCCGAGGCAGGGGGAGAGGAGGGGAGGGAGATGACGCGGCCTGGGAGCTGGGGAGCCCAGGCTGCTGCTGCTGCCGCCGCCGCCGCCGCCGCCACCTTCGCAGCCCACTGCTGCTGCCGCTGCTCTTGCTCCGCGCCCCGCGCCGCTGCCTCCGAGGCTCGCGCAGCCGGCCGCCGGACGGCCGCCGCCTAGGCGACCCGGGGCCGCTTTTGGCCCTCGCCCCTCGTCTCGGCTCCAGCGCCGGCCACTCGACAACTTCTCCCCCGCCCTCCCTCCTTCCATCCCTCCCGCCTCGGCGCCCGCCCTCCCGGAGGCTCCTGGTCTCTTTCTCTCTTGGCGGACCCAGCGGCCGCAGCCCGCAGCCCCCGGCCCGGCCCACCCGCAGTTTCTCAGCTCCCTGGGGGGGCGCAGGGAGTGCAATGCGCCAGGCTGCGGGGAGCTCCGCGGCGGCTGCTGCCGCTGCCCCGGGCACCACGTAGAAACTCTCCGCGCCCGCCGCCCCCTCCGCGAGCGGGGAGCAGCCGGAGCAGCGGCATCTGCGGCATCTGCAGAAAGCTCGGACCCTCTTCCCCACGCGCCCGCAGCCCCGACGGCGGGGACCGGGCCCGCCGGGCTCGGGAGTTTCTCTGCTCCCGCTCTGCGCTCGCTCGCCTCGCCTGCTTAGCCCGAGGCTGAGCCTCCTCCTCCTCCTTCTCCTCCTCTTTCTCCTCCTCCTCCTCCTCCTCCTCCTCGCCAGCCCGCCCGCCCCCCTCAGTCTGTTGTCTTCTTCGGCTCTGGACCAGTGTCGGGAAGTTTCCCGGGCTCCGCAGAGTCCAGATGTGTGACCTGATTGAGTCTCAGCCGGCGGAGAAGATCAGCAAGATGAAGAAGTTGCGCCGAACTTTGTCAGAGAGTTTCAGCCGGATAGGTGAGTCTCCGGGGGCTGCCGGCCGACCCCTCTTCGCATCCCCTTCTCCTTAACTGCCCAATTCCTCCCCCTCCATCCTCCCTGAACCCCCTGCTTTCCTTTCTTTTGCCTCCTTCTGCCAGCGCGCAGTTGTGTGCAGCGATGCCGAAAGTACCCACTCGCGGGGCTGTAAATCCTAGGGGTGGGTGTCTGGTTTGCACTTCGTACCCGAGGGGCTGCGCTTGGCTCGGAACCTGGAGAGGGTGGGGCCTGGACCGAGAAGTTCCTCCCTTGCTCTCCCCAGGACCCCAGAAGGCACTTTGTGGGGATTTCAGTCAGTTATTTACATTTCTACACCCCGCCCTCTTTCGTTCTCCCTCTCCCATCCTCCCAAAGATCGTCTGCCCTGCCCAAAGGGTCCTCCTCTCCCATCACCTCCCGTCCATACGCCCTCATAAAGCTTGACCGCAAGCCATTGGTGTCGCTGGCTGTTAACCTACCAGACCTAGGTTGGTTGGTTTGTTTAGCTTTTGGGATTCTTGAAAAGGTGGGACGGAAACTCAGGGTGACGTTTGCAAACACATGAAACCCAAGAGGAAGTGGTACATCTACTGTGGGACCTTTTGTTTGGTACTTAAGGCTTCCAAGAATGCTGGGTTTGATGGTAACGAGGGGCTCAAGCTATTTAGAGGCAATAGATAGCCACATTTTCTGGATGCTTTAGAAAACGTGTGTTAGAACTACCAACAAGTCAGTTCATTTCAACTTTGTCCATTGTCAATGACTAGGAACGGTTGACTTCATTCCTTTTTTTTAATTACAAAAAAACTTCTCAGGAACTTTAAATGAAAAATATCATTGTGTATGTACAGTGAATAAAAAGTCATATTACGTGTTTACTGGATTTCAAGTACTGACAACAGAAATTGCCCCTTAAACTTAGCAAACTTGGGAAGATGGCATCATGGTGACTGGGGTCACTTTGATCTGTGTGTGGTTGTGCAAACAGCAGGATAATTCTGTTTCTTATTACACTTAGCCGTAGTGTCCCACAGACACTAGGACTTTGTTTCAAGTATTTAATGTCTATGTTAATGAAGATGTTAATATAAATAAGTCAGAGAAATGTCTAATTGCACCCCTCCTCATACCAAAAAGAAAAATACTGCAGTACTTTGAAGATATTATGTATGTATAGTATATGTATGTATATACACAGTTTGGTGCAGATATAATATTTGTGCTAAATTAACTTTTAACATTTTATAAACATATCCTAAAAATGCTCAGCTATTCCCTTATCTTTTTCCAACTTAAAGGCAGTTTTGAGTTTATGGATTTAGTGATGGGGTCTTTGTTTTCCTTTGATATATGAATAGATAGTCAATTTAGATTATAAGGCCTAATCTCCCTTTAGACTCTTAAACTCAAGGCTAGAATTAATATTAATATCCAAATTTTCCTTGCATATGTATGGCATATTTGTAAGTTCACCCGTCAGAGTTAGAAATACTTGGGAAATAAAGTTTCAAGATTAAGAACAGCATTTGAAAGTAAGTACTTGGTGCTCAACCAATGTTTATTATTAATAATACTGGTAATTCAGAATCTAATCCAAATGATCATATAGGCCTCTGCTTTTGCAGTCCATTAGCCTAATGTTTTAAAAACATTTTACTATGTATTTTCTAATATTAATGACTCTGTTGGAGTCAAGCCAGTTTTGTATTAAATAATTAATGTCAGTTGCCTTGGTAAGAAACTAAGAAAATGAATACAGAAGATAAATTTAGTATTAACTGTGTCTATGTTTAAATAATTTCGAGGTTTTGTTTTTTATTTCCATTCTGTAAGACCTGGATTAACTAGACTCTTAGCGAAGTGGAGTATTGTGGGTAATTAAAATTTCAGGTTTATTGAAGGTTAGTGATTAGAACTTGTTTCCTATTTCAACCCTTATTGAGATATTTTTAAAAATATGAGTAAATTTTCCTGCTTTAAAATAAAGTGAATATGACTGATTGCTTCTTGGAGTTCCTGAAGGCCCTCATCCTGAACATTATTACCATAGAACACTAAAATATAGATTTACAAAGGCTAGGAGATTGGGTTAAAGGTACACTGAGGTTGGGTTATGTATTAGAAGTTGCTTTTTGGATGGATACTTGCTCTCTATTTATTTTCTTGTAATTTTCCTCTTTTACCTAAAAGTACAGATTGTGTTTGAAGGTTTTGAGCTACTTGGGTTCTAACTAATTGGAACTTTAGTGCACTAGAATTAAATTTTAAAAGATTACACAGTTGAAATAGTGGAGAAAGACTTTTGGAAGAAAGCACTGTGAAATGAGGGTCGAAGGGACAGATCTAACTTGGAGTCTTCTGGCTTTCTTCATACATCAGTTATCTTCTCACTGCGTCTTGGTAGTTCATGGTGGGATCAAATTGCTGCTACTTTTCCCGGTTCTGCAATTTGACACGCCAGTACCCTTATCCTTCCTAGCCCAACTCAGATGGGATTATTACAGAATGCCTGCTGGAAATAGCATCCTTTTTACTGACTTAGTTCTGCCCTTTAGTTTATTTTGTGTGCAATTCCTGAGGGTAGTTTAAGATATCTTGTGATACACGGTGGCATTGTTTAATTGCAAGCAGTGACAAATTACCCAACTAGGAAACCTTGGTTAACAATGGAGAACAATGTTTAAAAGTACTTGATGTTCAGTCAGTGTTTATAATACAGACCACAACAAGTCAGGAGTGGCAACACAAAGGCCTTATTTGCTCCTCTATTAAATTGGTCCTGCCAGCTTTTCTCCCTTCCTTCAGTATCCGTGGACAAGCTGAGATTACTACCTATAAAAGGACCTATAAAACATATTGATTTTCAAGCGACAGAGCCCTAATTTGTGAGGTCTGCCAGCGAGTGACTGTGATGTCAGCCGAGGCTGCCTCATAAGACTTGTATAATTGAATCTTAAAGTCACCGATTGATTCTGGTTAGAAGTGTTTGTAGTTTATGGCTAAATAATGTCAGCAGTCCCCTCTAATTAGGAATTATCGTAGTTGTCCAACACATCTCTTCGGTTTTTATTTGATGCCAATAAAACTAAGTAAAGAGCAATGAGAATCTACTATCCCTTGTTCGCATGATTGAAAGTGTATCTTTATAAATGTTTTTGGAGGGCCAGAGTGAGGAAGTTAGGACATGTTCTCCAGAACCAGACTAAATTTCTTTACATTCCCTTCTGGCATAACTTTGCTGTTGAAACATTGTATTGGAGCAGAGTGGAAATCCTATGGTTTAGATAATTCTCGTGTACATGACTTAATTTGTTTTTTTTTTTAGGCTTAGCTTGTCCCAGCACTGAATCTAATAGGAAAACCGACCCTGAATTAGTGCATCTAGTACAGTGAATACATAATTCCAAATTTGAAGCATCATCTAGGGAATTACATCTATTTGAAGATGGCAATTATGACATTAATTGATTATAACATTATGGACCAAAATGATTACATATAGTAACACTTGGAAAGAATCCTACAATACGCTAAGAACTTTAATCTGGAAACCAGGACATTCTAATACTTTATATTATGTTCTTTTAGGAAAAGGTATTTGTTTTTTAATCAGCAAGAGCAGAATTTGACTTGGAGTGACTCAGAGTGGACAACTTTCCTAATGAGAGGAAATGCACAATTTCCTTAAATAAATGGTTAATAAATGGCACTCCATTAAACCAGAAGAATGTAGGCAGTTTGCTTTTCCTTCCTATAGTTGAAGAAAATTATGGGTTAACATTCACATGAATGACTAATGACATTCACTGTATATTCAATACAGAGATGCTATGGAAATGTTTAGGTCAGAATTTATGCAGCCAAGACACTTTTAATTTGTGATCCTTATCCCTGTAAGAACTGTCAGAGTGGATGGTTCATTATTTAAAAGATTTTTTTAAATGAATGCAAAGTATTATTCATGTGAAAAAGTATTTTCAAAGGGCTTCTTAGAGCTGTTTGTCTCCGTGGGTCCTGGGGCACAACTTGAGAACAGGTATTGCCGTGACTTTTTTTTTTGGTGCCTTTTATGCTTCTTTTCTTTCGAGGTTTTTTTGGGTGTTCTCTTCCTGCCCCCCCCCTTTGCCCCGCTCTCCGTCTATCTCACTGCCTGATCACCCTCCCCCTTAATTCCTAGAGTAATGTATGAGTAAGAGGGAGAGCAGTTTGGTGCTGAGAGGTGGTGTAGACCTTCCACTCTCCCTTACCTCAGTTTGTGATTTTTTGGGGATAGGTATCCCTCTGTCAAGGCAGCTTCCAACCCTTTCCTGCCTTCTCATACCCTGAGACTCATATTCTTGATAGAGGATCTACCCAGAGTGCCCAAGACAAACTGTTAGTATCTAAAATAGGGGTGAGGAACCTGGGCCTCGAGGCCACATGTGGCTTTCTAGGTCCTTGGGTACAGCCTTTTGACTGAGTCCAAGTTTTACAGAACAAATCCTTTTATTAAGGGGATTTGTTCTATGAAGTTTGGATGTAGTCAAAGGGCTGCACTTGAGAACCTGGAGGGCCACGTGTGGCCTGGGGGCCCCCAAGTTCCCCACCCCGATCTAAAAGCTCAAAGATAGGGGTTATTGGGACGGTTCATTTCTTCTCTGTCAGTTTATTACCAAGTGACATCCTTTTCTGGTCTTACATGTCATTAATAATGTTGGAGTTAGAATATTGGCATTGGAACGAACCTCAGAGGCCCTCGAGTTTACTCAGATCTGAAAAAGAATGCCTTGTCCAGCAGAGGTGTCAAACATGGGCCAAAGCACTCCTGATGGCAGTTGAACGAGATGGAAATGTAATGGAGAAATAGCTAACAAAATAAATAAAAATACAATAGAACATAGATAACAGTGCATTTTAAGATTAAGTCGATACTGACCTCCCCACGTCCCCCAGTTTCCATTTGAGTTTGATGGCAGCTGCTCTACCCCTCACCCGTGAGCTCACAACACCCTTTGCTTGAAAACGGCCCATTTCCCTTGTAGATAGCTCTTATCGTTCATAACCGCAACAATAACTAGCATTTATGTAGCACCTACTATCTGAGCCTTTATAAATATTGTCTCATTTGATCCTTACAACAACCCTGGGAGGTAGGTGCTGTTATTTTACAGTTGGGGAAACTAAGGCAAACTTTTTTTTTTTAAGTGTTTGGCTCAGGGTCACACAGCTGGTAAGTGTCTGAGGCTGGATTTCAACTCAGGTCTTTCTGACTCCAGGCTAAGTGTTTGATCCACTTTTCCACCTCGCTACCATGAGAGTTTCATTAGAAAGTCTTTCCTGACTTCAAGCCCAGATTTGCTTCTCTGCAGTGCCTTCCCATTTATCTTTGTCTTCCTTTCTGGGGCCAAGCTAAACAAGTTCAATCCCTCTTCTGTTGGCCAGCCTTTCAAATGTTTGCATCTTTCATGTTTCCCTGAAATCTTCTCTTTTTACCCTCATTATCCAAATGAGCCCTACACAGATGGTATACACTCATAGAATTTGAACCTGGGTTCTGGGGGCAGCTAGGTGTTGCAGTGGATAGAGCTCTGGCCCTGGAGTCAGGAGGACCTGAGTGCAAATCCAGCCTCAGACACATAACACGCACTAGCTGTGTGACTTTGGGCAAGTCACTTAACCCCATTGCCTAGGCCCCCCCCCCCCAAAATATGAACCTGAGTCTTCCTGACTCTGATTCTAGAATGTTATTTATCATATCACACTGCTTTTAGTGTGGTGTCATCCGCAGAAAATAGGAATGTTTGAGGAACCTCCCTATTTATGAGGAAATTTTCTTTTGTTCGGACCCCATACAAACCATCTTCTAGGACATTATTAGTATAGTACAACAGTGGGTAGAATGTTGGCCTTAGAGTCAGGAAGACTTGAATTCATATCCTGCCTGAGACTCTTACTAGCTGTATGACTCTGAGCAAGCCACTTAATCGTGCTCAACCTCAGTTTCTTCTTTTGTAAAATGGGGATAATTTTAACACCTACCTCACAGGGTTGTTATGAGGATAAAATATAAATGCAAAACTCTTTGTAAACCGTGAAGTGCCATAGGAACACTGGTTAACGAATTACTGATGCTAACATTTGAATAATTACTACTATTACTATTAATACTACTACTACTACCACCATCACCACTGCCACCACAACTTTTTGTTTGCAGTTCCCCAAAGTACATTATCTACCATAGTTTTTGAATACTTTGTGCATGTTCTCTCTCTCTCTTTTTGGTAGGGTGGGGAGGTGGAATTGCTCTGATGGTGGATATATCTTGATCTCATCTGACATGCAATTTAATATAAAGAACAAATAGTTAAAATATTTGTGAAACTAGATTGTAGTGTTCCTGGGAGAAGGGATTGTGTTTTATATAACACTATACCTGCTGTAACAAAAATTTGTTGACTAAATGACCGGAGTATACATGTGTAGCTATTGAATATTGTATTTTTGTTTGGCTTAGTGTATCAGCGTGTAGTTCATTACAAAAATCATGATCAATGAATTGATTAGAAATGAATGCTAAATTTTTACCCTAAGCTCTTATGTTTGTTGGTTTGTTTTTTTTTTTTTTAATAGAAAATCATTTCTATTGGTTAGTGTAAGCCATGAATAGTTTACAGTGAATCACTTAACAGCTGGGGCTGGAGAAAAGAATTTTTTGGAGTCAGCATTTCTGGGCATGGAAACACCCTCCACCTGACCCAGATGTGGGTAATTTAGTGCCTTAGAGAGTTGTTTTGGGGCATGGAGAGGTTATGGGACTTAACCTGTGGTTGCCCAGACAGTTTGTATTTGAGGCAGGGCTTTGTGACTCCAAGGTATCCATTAAGCTACCTGTGTGGCTGCTCAGAGTGTGGGCTAGTGATCCTTTTGGCTGCCTTAACAAAACATCTCCAAAACTTACCTGTTTAAATTCTTTTGAGGATTTTATTTTTATATGACAATAACCTGGGTAACTGGGCAAGAATTATACCATTTTTCTACCAGAGAACTTTTAAAAAATATATTTTATTTTATTTTTTTCAAACAAAGATCTACTTTCTCTTCCCAACTCCCCCCTCAATTGAGAAAGCATGAAAAACAAAACCCCTCTCAGAGAATTTTTTTAATGTGTATGGATATGGTAATAGATCGGTCTGATTGTACAAGTAAATTGAAAGCAAGATTAAAAAATAGAGACTGTAACCAAGTACAGACTTTTTATTTTAAGTTCATTAGATATCATTCCCTGTAGTAAAGGATCCTAAGCTATTTTACATTTATCAATTTCATAAAAAGGGGGAAGAATAAGAATGAACAATTCTGGAGAATATTCGTTATTTTTCCTTTTTGGTTTCATTAGAATGGACACGTTTATAATATAAATCAGTGAGTGAGAGAGAATTTTTTGAGGACTGCATAAGTTCTCCATACAAGCTTTGATTTCACAACTCTTAACTTAGGTACATTGCTAACAGGACAATTGCCCATATCATTTTGGTTTTTGTAGCTGCAGTTTAACATGTGGTGCACTTTGGGTATTATACACATTCTTTGTTGTGGTGCCAAACTGCTTTGAATTGTGTGTTGTCATATTATACTGCATTAATCAAAATAGTTCTGTTAACCTATCAACTTTAGGTACATCAGCCAATGCATACATCTTCTTTAAAAGATACACATTTTTTCAGTGGTTGTGGGATTTAATTCCCTAGAGATCAGACCCCAGCACATGAAAAATTAAATGATTCTTGTACTCATCAGTGACAGTATTCCAGTCGTGCAGATGGGCAGTTTATTTGAATTTCAATTCAGGTCTCTGGTAGCTTCCGGAAAACCTTTCAAAGTAATTATCTTCTTGAACAATGGGTTTGCTTGCTGAAATTGTTGTACCAAAAAATGGCCAAAATATATTTTCTCCTTGGCATTGCTGTTCTGACACCCTCAGACCTTTCCCTTACATCACTTAAACTTCTCTGGTCATGTCAGATGGCTCAAGGAATGCTCTGCAGAGTGAGGCTGTGTCATTGGAACCAATCCATAGGAAATAATGACTGATCTATTTGTAACACACACACACGCCATGCCGTAATTCCTGCATAAAATTTTTGGGTGCATGCAACAAATGAATGTGAAAAAGGGAAATATTACTTTACAATTCTGGTTTGGCGTACTTCCCTGGAAATGTTTTCAGAGTGAATAAGAATGGTAGAAAAGATGTGTTGTGAACTTGATTTTTCCTTACCTGAAAGGATAGTTTGATTTACATATTTATGAAAAACATCTCACAAAGATGCATGCTGTGCAATTCCATATCTCATTTTCACTTTCATATTTTGATCATAAAATTGTTATTCAGGCTAGTGTAGTCTTTGCTTTCAGAAACAAGACCATGTTACTCCATCTCTCCGCACTCTAGCCCCGCTTTCCAACATAGTTACTTTTGCTCTTTTTTCAAAATTCATGACAATAACTGTTTCCTTTTCTTTTTTCTTTTAAAGCTTTGAAGAAAGAGGACAGCAGCTTTGATGAGGTAGGTTAAATTTCTTTATCTTATGTTGGATGTATTTAATTACTGCCAGGAATATTCAGCTGCTGCCGGCTTCTCACTTGGAAACAGAAAGAATGTTTGGGTGTTTTGTTTTTGTCAGCAAGTGTTTACTACTTTCATACTCATGTACAGTGGTGATTCCCATAATGATCAGACTTAGTTTTACGGGAATTTTGAACTTTCAGGCTAATTTCTTGGCACTGAACAGGGGAAAAAATGCCCTTTTTTTGTATTTAAAAAGAAAATGCATTACCCCTTATATTGTTGTTGGCATTTTTTGACAAATGGATTTTGTGTAGTTGCTACTGATGAAACCGTTCCAGAAGCCAGATGTGACGTGTAGTTGGGTTAAGCCTACAGTCCTAAGTTGGGCACCATTTTGGAGACCCCAAGCTCCATTGGGGATTTACTACAGTGTTGTCACCACACCTCTCTCTCTCAGTCTCCCAGAGGACAGGTTGACTTTTCAAGTTTCAGTTTTCCTAGTTTCTGTCTATCAGATTTAGCATCTGACTTCTTTGTCTCCTTGCTGTGGAATGGCAGGTAAACTTTTATAATAAAGTAATAGAAAATTCTTAACTCATCTGCAAAACCAGCTTTTCAGTAAGTATTTCACTAAGTATTTATTAAATATCTACTCCATGCTAGGCACTATTCCAGATATCTTCAGTGTAGTTTTAAAACTATACTTGATTTCCAGATTTTTAAAAATGACTAGTAATATGAATAGTGTCTCCTGGGAACTGAGAATCACTTGAAAGCATGCGTGTAAATAGACAAAGATCCTGTGATGCCATTGTAATGCAATCCACTCAAGAGAGACAGCGAAAGTGTTTGTATCCTTTTCTGTGTTAAAAATGCTTTACCCAAAGTATTATCACTTCTACCTTGCCTCTTTACAATGGGTGTATGTGTGGGATGTAACTTCAACCATCTGGCTAACCCGAGATGCAGGACGTTCAGTCCCACCTTACTCTCATCCCCTCCAATTATCCCCCTACCCCAGGCTAGAAATGTATGTGGATTTCAATAGTATCATTCGGCTCCTGTGCTCTATTGCTTTCTAAGCTATCTCTGTTCAATTTTCCTACAATGAATTATACTCAGTCAGAGTCTCTGAACCCCAAATGCCCTTCCCTAGCATCTCTATAACATCATATTGGCCTTTGACCTGGAGCAGCGGAAACTTCTAATAACCCCATTTCAGAAGTCATCAGTAGTTCTGGTGTCCTGACCCCCATCCCTGGGTGTTTGTGCCATGGTTTGGGTCAGGCCATTTGGGATCATTTCCCTCTGTCTTAGGGATGAAAAGATACAACAAGCCTTTTGATCTGGCCCTGTGGTTTTTGGTGGTGAAGGGAGCTCCCTCTCTTCCAATGCCAGTCTGCCATTGTTTTGCTCTTCATATTTTTGGAGAGTTGCCTGGCACATATTGAGGTTGAGCAACTTGCCAAGGGCCACCCGGAAGGAAGAACTTTCATCTCTTACTCAGGTTTTGACACCAAGACCAGCTTTCAAGTAATGTCTCTCAGACAGCAAGAAGAAAAACTTTCTTATGGTTCATTTTTTTTTCCTGTCCCACTCAGATCCTCTGCAGAGGCCAAAGGCCTTAGAGACTTTTAGAGCTTGAAGAAACCTTAGGGATCATGGAGTCTCACTCCCTTAATTTTACTCTTGAGGAAATAGAAGTGAAGTGACTTTTTTCTGTTATTGACTGGTGGGTGCCAAGGTCACAGGTACTATGACCAATCCTGCCATGGGAATAGACTCTTACTAGCTTTTACTTTGGTAAACAGCTCAGTCCCTCCAAAATCTTCTGTGTGGGGTCTCTTATTAGGAACACTGTAGAGAAGCTAAGTGGCCCAGTGCAGAGAGCACTGGGCTTGGAGTCAGGAATTTTCTTCTTCCTGAGTTCAAATCTGGCCTGACTCTTAAGTATCTATGTGACCCTGGGCAAGTCACTTCACTCTGTTTGTCCCAGTTTCCTCATCTGTAAAATGAGCTGGAGAAGGAAATGGCAGACCCCTCCAGTGTCTTTGCCAAGAAAACCCCAAATGGGGTCACAGAGAGTTGGACACGACTGAAAATGACTAAAGAGCAATAAATATAGACTATTGCTTCAGACCTTCATCCAGAATAAGGTTGGATGTGACCATTTGTGTATCATTTCAATAACAATTTATTGGTTATTGCAAATTATTTTAAACTGGAAACTTTGTTATATAGGAGAATGTACCCTGGATTAGGTTAGGGGTCCTTGTTTGAGCCTCATCTTGGCTGCTAATAGAGTATGTGACTTTGGGCAAATTGTTGATTCTTTCTATGCCTTGTCTCTTCCCTTGTAGGAGGACACTGGACTAAGCCAGTGCCTTGGGGCCACTTTGGCTCTCCAATTCTGAGATTTTCTTTATCTAATTAGTAGACTGGCCAAATGTGTATTTTAAATATGGCAAATCTAATGCCAGTTCTCTTGACATTCATACCTCAGCCACCTTTCTCCTTGCATGCATGAAGACATCTCCTGCAAATTCAAATTCAGATCTTGAAACTTGGGGGCTAAGTCCCCTTCGTTGCCATAGAACAGCTAGGATCCATCTCTTTCCCAAGACGATATTTAAGGACAGAGAGGAGGCTACTCTCTAGAGTGGTCTGCTCCTGGAACTGGAGGGAGGCTGTGTACAGGGCCGAAAGTGGCCCTTGACACTTTTAATTTTTCTGATTTTTTAAATGAGTTTCTGTGCTTTGGCGTTTTTTTCCCCCTCCTTCCACATCCATCCCCCTTTTCCCTCCCTACAGAAAACACACACATACATATACGCACAGAGCTTGAGTTTTGCTGAAAAGAGAGAATATAGAAATACAGACGATTTGAAAGAATTTCTGTCTTCCATTTTATGACTCTGCAATACTCTTTCTTACCATTAAAAACAAAACACCACCTTCTAACAATAGTCAAGAACTGTGTTTAAATGTTAGAGAAAGAACCTGAAACTGGGTTGCAGATTTGCAGTCCTAAGCAAAATATTTGGCATTTCTGTGAGGCCCTGCAGATTTGGAGTAAGATAGTTGAGCCTGTGCATAGGATCTTGATGGCATCTGAGGTTTTATTCAAAGGCTTTGTTCTGCCTCTCCCCGCCTTTCTTCCTTTCCCTCTTCCTTTTGGCATAGTGACTCTTGAATTATAGAGTGTTGGCATTTTGTGCCCTTGTTTCCCTGTCTGACACTGAGTTTGGAGGTTCAAAACTTTTCTAAGGTACCCAAAGTGAACTCTGGTTTAGTTTGTCTTTAGGCTTGTTCTCCAACAGTCACATCGCCTGCTGTTTCATTAGTGGATTTTTTTTCCTCCTCATTCCACTAAGTGGCTTTAAACTTGGGTTAAGGCATTTTAATAGAGGTCCAGACTCCTACTCCGTTCCTTGTGGAGAGTTTGAATTTGGGCCTTGCTGAGAGACTGCAAATAAAGAGTAATCCTTTGGGTGGTTATTCACCATCTCGTTTACAAGTTATATATGTAAAACAGCCTGTGATGAAAACCAAGCAAAAAAAGCCAAGGGAACTCCAAGTCAAAGGGAAAATTCCCTGAATGGTGGTGAGATTCTATAGTAAAAGGGAAAAATTTCAAAAACCCCAAACTCCAAACTATTTTTTTTTTTTTTGATTTGTTTGGGGGAAAATGGCTTTGGGCTTAAAAAACCACAGTTATTCATTTTTTCATTTATCTTTTTATTGTGTTTTGAGTTGAGTTGTCCCTTTCCTTCTCTCCCAACCATGCATTAGAGAAGGCCAACATCCCGTAGAGACATATGTGGAACCGTACAACGTATACTTCTATATATCAGACCTTTCTCTGGAAGTGGATAACCTTGTGCTTCCTAAGTCCTTCATACTTGATTTGAATGATCACATTACTCAGAATAGCTTAGTCATTCATAGTTACTCTTTGAACAGTATTGCTATTTACTGTATACAGTGTTCTCTTGTTTCACTCTGCATTATTTCACAGATGTCTTTCTACATTTTTTCCAAAACCAGCCTTCTCATCATTTCTTATAGCACAGTGGTATTTTATCACAGATATGTAACACAACCTGTTCAGTCATTCCCGAATTGATGGACATACCCTTAATTTCCAGCTCTTTGCCACCACAAAGAGAGCTGCTCCCAATATTTTAAAACATGAAGGTTCATTTCCTTTTTCCCTGATCACCTTGGAAAATAGATTTAAGAGTGGTATTGCTGGGTCAAAGGGTATGCACAGTTTTGTAACTATGAGTTTTTAATCACTTTTTTTCCCCCTGAAAAACAATGGCTTTGCATAAGAGGAGTGGAGTTCTATAGACTTCAACCACACTTCTGTTTTTGAATCAAGTTTAATGTAAGACTTTACATTGATTTTATGTTGATTCTTTCTTAATGGAATAGCTTTTTTGACTTAGCAGGAGGTATAAGCAACAATTTTTACTTCCTGCTGAAGAAAGGTTTATCTGTATGACTTTTTGGGTAAGTCACTCAGTTTCTCTGGGGCCTCAATTTCTGCATCTGAAAAATGAGGGAATTAGACAGAAATAGACCTAAGGACTATTGTTTAATAGTTGGTTGATTTCTTGTTTTATTGAAGGCAGTGCATGAGGAGGCTTATGCCTAAACTCTTACTAAGATAAGTAGGGGGAAAAGTAAGACTGTGCCAAAAACCTATGTTAGCAAAATGTCCAGAAATGGTTTTTTTTTTTTTTAACTCTTAAGACAGCTCTAAGAAATGGCATAAATCCAATTCAGGGTTTCCAAGGAAAATTTTCCAAAGGCACAGCCTTCTTTAGACCACTGTTGCTGGCAATATCCTGTCCAGGTACACTGAGGAAATCCTTGGCACAATGGAAAGAGTATTGATTCTGGCATCGGATCCCTTGGTTCTGATTTCACTGCTGACGCTGTGTTACCTTGGACAGGTCATTGTCTGGGCTTCATTTCTCTCAACTGTTAAGTGAGAAAGTTGGGCTCTGATGTCCCTTCTAGCTCTGAATATCTGACCCTGTCCAAAGCTATGTTGGTGGGCTCTCTAGAACAGCAGATACACCTATGGTCAAAGGTTACTTGGTTAATGTTATTTCTCTTATAGAGTTACCTGAAATAACTGTAACACTTAAAATAAAGTGAAATGAAAATAAATTCAGAAGAAATGTCTAGGAGTAGTGATATAAATGAGAGTCTGTGACATCTTGAATACAGAGCTAGTCTCAGAATCAGGTTCAGTTTGTCCCTGTCACATGGTGGCTGCCAATGGGCATTGCTAGAAACAATTTCTCCCCTGAGCTTCGTACACTTAAGAAATCTCAGGTTCAGCCCATGTAATTATGATATGATTACCACCTGTATAGAATGTCAATCTTTGGAGGAGAAAAGCTATGGCCCAGTGACAATATCCATATGCATTTGGGAGTGCCTAGTAGAGATTCAAAGGGAACACTTACCAAATAATACTTCATTTTTCAAGACTGTATACATTTATTGGAAGTCCTTCTTGGTACCTTCAGTATTTAATGACTCAACTTACCTGCTTGGTATGAAATGCAGTGCTTTTGAAACTGAAATTATACTTCTAAAATGCATTTTTGTTCAAGGCATTTCATCAAGATAAGCAAACATATATTTGTCTCAGATGTAAATAAGGTGATTCATGAGTTTGCTAATTATTCTTCTTTGCTGGAGATGTTACAGTATTGGTTTTGGTGGTGGTGACTAATGGTTTTGGTGATGGATTCGTGGCTGGATGAGCATTCCTCAGCCATTATTTTTTCCCCATTGGATTTTTGACAAAAGTGTACGTGACTTGAAAAAAAAAATAGACTCTTAACATTTGCCATTTGTCCAATAACTTTGCTTTAGGTTTTAGTATCACTTTTCTCCCGTTGTGCTTAAAATGCAGCTTCTACATGTTGAGAAAATAGCTCTGTGAGATAGATCAAGGGAATAATCTAGAAGGGATTAGAATGTGAGAGACACCATGTTGGCGCCTGGTAAGTAATAAATGTCCTTTCATTATAATGGAGAGGGCACAGAACTGGGAATGAGGGCATCCAGGTTCAAGTGCTGGCATTACCTGCAAAGAGTTGGTTGTGTGACCTTCAGCAAATCATTGTACTTCTCTGGGCCTGTTTCCTCTTTAGTAAAATGAGGGGCAGCTAAGTGGTGAAGTGGCTAGAACACCTGGAGTCAGTAAGACTTGTGTTTGACTCTTGCTCCAGATGTTTACTAACTGTGTGACCCTGGGCAGGTCACTTGACCCTGTTTGCCTCAGTTTCCTCATCTGTAAGATGAGCTGGAGAAGGAAATGGCAAATCACTCCAGTATCTCTGCCAAGAAAACCCTAAGTGGGGTCACAGAGTTGGACATGACTAAAAACAATAACTAAAAAAAACAAGGAAATTGGACTCTATGATCTTGAATATCACTTATCCACTAATTTCTTATAATTCTTATAGTTTCCCTTTCACTTTCCAGTCTACTTCTTTCTCCATTATTCATTGCAGTAATGGAACTTAGGCTACTCAGTGATGATTTGTATCAGAGCAAGAGCTGTAAGTTTTCTCTAGGTCTGAGATATTAGGAAGAAAATATAGTAACTTGAGAAGGAAATGAATTATTGGCTTCTTGAGAGCAGGTACTTTGGTTTTTATATTGTCCTTAATATTTGATGGAAATTTTAGTAATTATTAATAGTCCTGATAAATGTATTTCTGTAATATTTCTCACATTTTCAAAGTTTTCCCACAATAACCTGTGAAGTGAGCCATACAAATATTAGTATGTCTGGCAGATGAAAAAGCTAAGATTCAGGAGAGGTTAAGTGATTTGTCTGGATTCATACAGTCAGTAGATTTTGGGCTGACAATTTAAATCCAGACCCTCCTGGACTCCAGGTTTAGCGCTGTGACAAATATACCATTGTATCATGTACCCAGAGGTTCTTAACCTAGCTCCCATTTGTACTGACCCAGTCTTCCCCAGATGGTGGTCACTCTGTCCTTCCAAGACTCTTGGATTAACCCTGTATGGACTGGGGAGGGTTTCCTATCTAATGCTATATACCTCACAAACCCCCACCAATGGGTTTCCTCCATGATTATCAGTTGATATCAATTAGTCCAGTCATACTTACTTAACTTTTTGTACGGGATATTTACCAAGGTGTGGAATAGTAAGAATAGCTGGTATTAGCAGAGTTTCCCACCAGTACATACAGAGTCTAGGGGAAGGTGGGCTCAATCTTGTGTCAGTGGCAGTGGCAGAGGGGCACCTCATCTCCTGGCTGCCAGATGCTTTTCTTCCCTTCATGGTAGGGTGAGGGTGGTGTATTCATGAAGCTCCCCTTAGACATGGTTTACTGTTCTGTTCTCTAATGGGCTTCTTGTAGAGTTTTGAAGCTACCTTTCCTCCATAGGTACATCTGATTTGTCTTCAGTTCCCAGTACAGACAGGAAGTCTTGTGTTCTTGGGAATGATGCTAGGATCCCTTTCCACCTACAGACACTAGAATGTTTTGGTTATATAGGAGCCACAGGGTGGGACCAAATCTCCTCAATCAATGTGAATATACCTGCTGTGCAAAGTCAATTTAGTTCATCCAGGCAGCTTTGGGGACTTCTAAATTGGTCAAGGACTTTTCACACTTAGGCTGAAGCCTTTGATTGATTGCTTCAGTAGAGGTATTTGGGTTTTCTTCACACCTAGTTTAAACTTGATTTAACTCAGTGGAGGTGTTTTCACTTGCAAACTCTATCAAGCCCTAGCATCTTGTGTCTTACTTTTTTAAGAGAGGTGATTTGATTGAATGACTCAACTGACCCTTTCCCCTCCCAGTTTCACCATATTAACTACTTCTTGAAAGAGGCAAGGATGTAAGTGGGTAAGTCATGAAGACAGAAGTTTAAATCCCACCTCAGACATTTATGATCTGTGTGATCCTGGCCAGGTGACTCAGCCTCAGTTTCCTTATTTGCAACATGGGGATTATAATGGCACCTTCTTCATGGGGTTATTCTGAGGATCAGAAGAGATGGAGCAAAGTGCTTTGCAAATCTTCAAGCCTATGTACATGTGAGCTCCTCTTATTCTACTTATAATTCTCATTTTTTCCTGAATATATCTAAAACTGCATTCATTATCTTCCCTTCAAAACTCTTCTCTCTGGCTTTTCTCTTTCAGTTAGTGAAAGCTTAGCTCTCTCCATCTTGAAGCCTCAGAATTTACTTACAGCTCCTCCTTTGCTCTTTTTTCCTGTTTTATTTGCCATTAAATCATGCTGATCCTGCCCTCAAGATAAATATGGGAAAAAATCTAAGTGATGCAATAACAAAAGAAATAATGAAATCTATTTAAAAAAATAAATTGGGAAAAACATCTCTTGTTTCTGCCCCTTTGTTTCTATCCTCATTGCTGTTGTACCATTTTGATGATAATTTATAGTGGCTTCTAACAGTAGCCCCAAACTGGCCTCTCTTCCCTATCTATATGTTACCCTTACTCATAAACTGTTAATGGCTTTCTACTGCTAAAGGATAAAATACAAAGTCCTTATTCTGACATCAGAGATCTATTGCAATTTGGCTCTTTCCTGTCTTTTCAGACAGAAGCAGTAGTTTGAAATAGTATATCTTTGGTTCTGCTGTATTTTTGTATGCATGGTGTCTGAAATTGTGAAAATACCCCACACATATTAGACCAGGGGTGGGGAACCTGTATTAGACTATGAGAAAACTTGTCAGGAGGCAGCAGTATATAGTGAGAGAGAGCCAGCAGGCTTTGTTCAAGTCACCTCCAATATGTGAGCCTCAGTTTTCCTCATCTGTAGAAGGAGGGATGGGGATAAATTGAGGTCCTTTCTAGTTCGAGTGCTTTGTGAGTGAATGAATCTTCACCAATGAATGAAAATTTTGGGCATTTTTCTTTCCTTTTCTTATAATGAGTGGTTCACTAACAATCTTCTGTGTATTAGCTTTTCTTTTTTTCTGTTTTTTTTTTCTTTTTGTAGCTAATTGGTATTCAGCGTCTGAAGTCTGTCTTTCCTTCATGGCTTGAGCAATCTTAAGTGTTTACAGTAGGCTTCAGCTTTTTACAAAATGGTGTGCCCCACAGGGAGTACATTATACCTCTTTGCTTTTGAATGCAAGTTGAGCTATTGACTTAAATCTATAAATCTGTAAATTGCTTGGTTACCATTGAAATCCCCTTCTCACTCTGCACCAGCCTGACAATTGAGATCAGTTAATGCACTCTTGCCATCTACCTAATTCAAAGAACTATAGCTAGAGTAGTCTGATTAGGGATCTCATCCATCTCATCCTCCAGTCTGTCAAACAACCACTTTTCCAGTTGGGTCATGGTATAAGACTTACCTTTCACAAGTCAATGGAATCGCCATTTATTAAATCCTTACCAAGTGCCAGGCACTGTGCTGGGTGCTGGAGGGCAAACCAAACAAACCACGAGAACCAATCCCAGCCCCATAGGGAGCTTGTATTCTAGGGAGAGGACGGAAAACATGTAAATATAGAATTCCGAGGTCGAACTGGAAGTGAGGGTCTTTGAATCGCAGCCTACTGAATCCCGAGTCAATGTACCTTTCTTTCTATTGTACCTTGCTGTAGGTACCCTCGAAGGTAGCTGGTTTTAATGTGTTAATGTGTTGGGATTTTGTTAAATATCTTTTCAGGAAATATTTTAAGATTTTATTTAATCTTTGGGGAATATTAACCACAAGGTATTTCCAAAAAAGAAATAAATCTCGAGTTTTCTTGTACAAAATGAGTAATATGGAAATGTTTTATGTAATTGCACATGTCTAACCTATATCTGATTGCCCGCTGTTTCAGGGAGGGGAGAGGGATAGAATTTGGAACTCAAAACTTTATATAAAAAGGTTAAAAATTTGGGGAAAAAAAGGAATAAATCTGTTCACCTAGTTAGCTAGGTGGCAGTGTCTGGAATCTGGAAGACCTGAATTAAAATATGGCCTCAGACACTGACTTACCAGCAGTATGACCCTGGGCAAGTCACTTAAGCTCTGTTTGCCCCAGTTTCCTCAACTGTAAAATGGGGATAATAACAGCACCTAACTCCCAGGATTGTCATGAAGATACCATGAGATAATATATGTAAAAAGTGCTTAGCACAGTACCTGGGACATAGTAGGCATTGTTATTGTTCAGTTGTTTCAGTTGTGTTCAACTCAGTGACCCTATAGAGTGATTTGCCATTTCCTGCTCGAGCTCATTTACAGATGAAGAAACTGAGGCAAACAGGGTTGAGTGACTTTCTCAGTGTCACACAGCTAGGAAGTGTCTGAGGCCAGGCCTAGCACTCTATGCACCATGGCACCACCTATCTGCCCAAGGTGACCCCAGAGGCCATCTAGTCCAACACCCTCATCTTACAGATGTGGAAACTGAGGCCTTGAGATGTTGAGTAACTTGTCAGGCTACACAGGTAGTGTCGGAGGTAGGATTTGAAACCAGGTCTTCTGAGACAGTGTTCTTTCCACTCTTATCGTGATCATATAATTCCTTGGTGATGTCCTTCACACAGCCTCCTGCGTGTTAATCATCATTGATAAGAAAGCTGCAGATTACCCATACCCCCTGGGATTCTCCATTGCTCCCTGGGTCATGGGGAGGTTTGATTCTTTAGAGATTGTGATGTTGCCTAATTCTTAACCAGGTAGCACATAGATCTTTCCTTTTCATCCTTCTTTTACCATAAGGAAGACTTGATTTATGTTTTTTTTTAAAGCCATAAAGTAGATTTGCTGCTTATTTTAATGCTGGATAAAATCAGAAAATATATGGCTCATTTCTTTTATCCTTTGAGGTGAAAAAAATGACAAATACATGACATCAAATATGGCAGGCACTTGTAACATAATGTCTTTCAGGAGTATATGAAATTCATTCTTCTAGTAAATTAAGACCAAGGGAAATCATCAACATCCAAGCTATGAGTGAGTTATGAAGGGTTTATTTTATAAGGGAATTAAATTTCCAATCTCGGATGCAATGAACGTATATTCCAGTTACGGATTTCTCATAGAATAGCTTTTTTAATAAGTAGTTTTTCACCATTTAAAGGTAGCAGTTGAAGTAAAATAATTTATACATCCACAGAATCATAGTTTTATTTTCTGCGTATAGCATTAACTTTGGAAATTATTGAATGTCGATATGAGCTCTTTGACCAACTTTTCTTCAACTAGCAAAGGAAAACGTCATTACCTTTTTTCCCCTTCTTTTTAAGAGAAGGTTACTTTCTTCCTTAACTAGAAAAGTTTGTCAGCTAATGGCAGTTGCTACCAGATCAGAGAACCTGGGTTCAAATCCTACCCCAAAGCTTGTCAGCTAACACTGTTGTCCCAGGACTGTGATGTTAAGCACTTCATGTGTGGGGATGACATCTCAATGGACAGAACTCTGTTTCAAGGCTCTGTTCTCCACATGGGCCATAGAGAGGTAGAGGTAAGGGAGAGCTCTTTGTCATATGCAAATACAGTTTAAAATCCTGTGAGTTGAAACTTTACCTGACTTTTTAGCCACGGTCCTGCTTCTTTATAGTTTAAGTCGTAATCAAGAGGCTAAAAAGACTTTGAAAAGTTAGTCTCCCTTGTTGCCAGGCATTACTAGACCTGAATGATCCTAGGCAGTCTGTCATTTTAAAAAAAATCGAAGGAAGGAAATTCTATAACATTTCTTGGCAAGTTTTCCAGTGTTGAATGCTAGATAGTTGTGGGAACTTGGATTTCCTTTCTTGCAGTTCAAGATTGTTTTCTCTTGTTTGGTCTTAATTTGAAACGAGCTCTATAATACATCATCATCATTTCATATATTGGAAGTTGAAATATTGGTCGCCGTAACTAGCGACTTATAATATATCGTCCACATTTCTGAAGCACTAGAAGGTTCTACAAATCACTTTCCTTACCACAGTCCTAAGAGTTTGATGGTGCCAGGAGTATCATCATTCCTATTTTACAAACATGGAAACTGAGGCTCAAAGTCTCAGTGGTTTGCCGAGGATTGCTTTTATCAATGTCATCCCTATCGTGATGAAACAATATTAAAATGGTAATGAGTATAAGAGAATAGTAGTAGGACGGTTACCTCCTCAAGGATCATTTCTGTTCAAATGCTATTGAATATAGCCTAAGAAGAATGAGCATTATAATAATAGTAACTACCATTCACACAGCTCTATGAATTTCATAAGATACTTTTCTCACAGCAAACCTATAAGCTTGGTGCTGTTTGGTATTATTTAAACCCATTTTACACATGACAAAATTAAAGCTCACAGAATTTAAGTGTCTTACTTGTGGTCACACATCTTGTAAGCATCCAGGTGGGATTCAAACCCAGATCTTCCAGCCTTCTTTCCTTCCTCTAACCTGGGTTGTTTCTCCTGTGGTAGGTGTCCAAAGCTCAGCCTGGGCTTTACTGCCTTATGTTGCCCTGTCTTTCTTGTCATTTCTGGTACGATCACAAACCCCTTATGAGTATTTACTCGACACGTATCTCAAAATAGATCTTCAAAGTCATTCCAGATGTTATCGTGAATTAAAAACCTAAAGAATTTCATATGAAAACATTATCCTCCAGAACAAAGGCTTTCAACCGAGAATAAGGGCTGAGTAAGCATAGGGACAAAAAAGAACCTCATTATTCGGGTTTATTTGACTCATGGCTGTTTGTTAACATTTAATGGACTGTTTTTTGAGAGACTGAGGAGACGGATGTATATGTTAGGACGAGTAATTGATAGCTTTTATGATTTAGCTGCACTTGTTAAAAACGTCCATTTATTTTAAATCTCCAGCCTTCTTGCTGTCAGGGTAGTGTCACCAAGTGAATTTGGTGTCCTGGGTGCTGTGGTCTTGGTTGATTCTCTTCTTTTTACACGATAGAACATTTATGTTTCTAAATAGTATCAGGGGGTTGTTACACATAGGGGTTCAGGTGCGCAGAAGGCTTGATAGCATATGGCATGTCCTGAGAAATCCTCATTTAGCACAGACTTTTCCCCAAGAGGTCTGCCTTGCTTTATTTAAATGATCTTATTATAGCCAACCTCTTTATCCCAGGTGCAGTGAGAAAAGGTGCCTTTTTAAAAAAAAGTTAATTCACTTCTCCATCATATAGAGAGTTCTTATTTGTCTCAATATGTCCATCTACATGCATATGCAAAACAGATCCTTCAGAACTCACCTCTGAGCAGAGTAGCATTGGTTTGGAGCTGGAGGGACGTCAGAGAACATTTAGCCCGAGGGCTGTTAACCCTGTGTCTAGAAATATTTTGACAACTGCATTTCAATATAATTGATTTCCTTTGTAACTCTCTGTATTTTATTTTATGCATTTGCAAACATCATTCTGAGAAGGGCCCCATGCCAAAGAGGTCTGTGATACGAAAGAGATTAAGAACTTCTAATCTAGTCCCAACTTCCTCATGTTAGGGAAGAGGAAACTGAGGCCCAGGGAGGTTAAGCAGTTTAAGGTCATATAGATAGGAAAGCGTCAGAGATAGGATTTGAACCCAGAGCCAGTATTCAAACTCACTCTAGCTCAGAGATGTCAAACTGAGTCCTGCCTAGTGCAGGAACCAGATTAAAATATAATTGGGAAATATTTAGCAAAATAAAAATGCAATAAAGCATGGATAACATTCCATTTTAAAACTGAGTTATAGTGCAGCCTGCAGGGTCCTTATGTGCAGATCCTGTTTCTATTTGAGTTTGACTCCATTGCTCTAGGTGACCCCTGTTAGCCTAATAACAATCTTGAGTTATCTTTTATTGTTCTACCTTTATTATCTTGTGGCCCCTGTCTTTTGCTTAGAAAAGCTCCTGAGCTGCATTTTTGTGCCTGGAGAGTGATGGGATGAGGCACCCCTTGCCCCTCCATCAGTTTCAAACTCACTTTCCTCTGACAGACCCTTTCTTCTGGCATAATTCCAGGGGGACACTTTTCAGGAGGGTCTCTGGGAGCTACTATCTTTTCTTCTAAAAGTACCTTGTTCATCTCTACTCCTCACTGGGGCGTTGTGGGAAATACCACCGGGGCATTATGGGGAATACCACCAGGCCCATCATTTTGCTTAACTCTTTCTTGACATTTAAAGGAAATTGCTGCATCACTTGGAGTTCCTGAGATGCTTCATTGTTGGGCTTTTTGAGAAAGAGGACTGTTACAAAGAGCATCATTGCCTGTTTAAAATGCATCTGCCTTAAGACCACTGAGGCTGATTTACAGGGTCTAGAGAATTTTGGATTAAATAGTGTTTAGAAGGGGGAGAAGTGAAAAAGGGCATCTGTCTGTCTGTTAACATTCAGCTTCAAAGGTCGAAAGAGACGTTCATTCCCAAACGCTTTTAGGTGGTTTTGCTTAGCTCTTCTGGGAGGAATTGTACATTGTAGGGGATTTGTTTGGGTATTTGTTGAGATGTATATGTTGGATTCAAACAGAATGCACCAAAAAAAATTCAAGGGGAAAATTGAATATAAGGAGAATAAAAGAGGAGGAAAAATTCAAGCTGTATCATGACAAAAATCACAACTTACAGGAGGAAAGACATGACCTATGGGGAGGAAAGAGGAAATAACAGCACATTTTTATGGCACATAAATATTTACAGAGTGCTTCTCTTGTACATAACCCGGTGCTGTAGGTAGTACAAATATTATTATTATTATTATTATTATTCCTCTTTTACAGATGAAGAAACTGAGGCTCAGAGAGTTTTAAGTGATTTGCCCAGGGTCAAACAGCTGTGAGTGTTATTGCTGGATCCAGAAGCTAGACCTTCTGACTCTTGGGTCTAGTGTTCATTCTGTAATGCTAGCTCACTTTTTGGAAGCCTGAGGTCTGAAGTACTCAGAAATGAATGATCCCTTCAAAGTCTTGATCCCATACTCCTTTCTTCTTTAGCTGTTCCCACTCTGCTGGTCCCCAACAATGAATCACCCTTACCGTCTTCCTTTTCTTCTTGGCTCATCTTTCTGAGCAGAAGGTATTTTTTAATTTAAATTAAAATTTAGGATATTTTTCTTGGAAAGGCATAAAAGGTGAACTCTAATAGATTGCTACTGTGAAAGGAGATACCAGCTTTCTTTTCTCATTTTCAGGTTTACATTAATATCTAGCTTCAGTGTAAAGTTTTTTTAAGCATATTTATGTGTATTTATAGCCCTATCAAGAATAGGGGGAGGGTCATGAAATTGAGTATTGGGGCAGTCTATACCCCTTTCACTCCCTGACACTGCAAGCATTTTAACTCCACAACCAAAGAGGAGGATGTAGTCGATTAGTGCGGGCTCTAGGTAGATGTGGTGATGGTGAATAGTTTCATGATTAGGAAGATAAAGGAGACTGGTGAGAGCCCATTATGAGATTGAAGCTCTTTTTACCTGGCGTGTTCTGTAACAATGTGTCAGATCATCTTTCCATAGGTATAAATTATTTCAATTGAACAAGACAAAATGGCTAATACTGAATAATAAATTTTGATTTCCGTTTATTCCTTTTCTCTTAGTCCCATGGTCTTTGGTGTTTTTACTTAATTGTTTGTCTTACGGGAGAATTCAGTCTGGAGGGAACATTGTTGGATGGGAAAAGACTCCAGTGGAGATACAAAGGTCATAAAAGTTATTTAAATAGAAAAGAGAAAAATTAGATTGGAACTATTGACTAGAATATTTATATAACTATGTATAATTATTTTTATTTATTTCTTGCCAGAACAACTAAAATCATGGCTAGGATCATTCTAAAAATGACAGATAGAGATTTTTAGCACCTTTTCCATATTTACATTTGTTGAAATTTTTTTTTTTTTTTGGTGAGGCAATTGGGGTTAAGTGACTTGCCTAGGGTCACACAGCTAGTGAGTGTTGTGTGTCTGAGGCCGGATTTGAACTCAGGTCCTCCTGACTCCAGGGCTGGTGCTCTATCCACTGAGCCACCTAGCAGCCCCATGTTGAAAATTTTTGAAAATTTTCAAATGGAGAGTGAGTGGATACTGCAATTTAGATAACCCAAATACGAGTTTTATATTTGAATGTGCAAGATGGGCATTTTCTGACTTACCTAAAGTTAAGTTCCATAAGAGGGGCACAAAGCAAATGCTGTCGGGACTCTTAAGGAGAGACAGATAAGGCCTGTCTTTCTTTGGGTGTTAAAGGAAGGGGAATCCTTTGTGGAGTGGGAGAGAACTTGATGCTTGTCAAGAGATAGACCTTTTAATCACTAACCACTATTCTGGTCTTTAGTTTTCCTAAGTTCTCAGTGATGACATTAAAAGGTGTGAGATAGGTTCATTTGGATGGTTGGTACCTGTTGAGAAACAGGAGAACAGAATTCAGGTCTCAACAGAAGTGTCAAAGTTATTTCCTATGCCATCTTTGGTATATTAGTATATATGTTCCTATGTATATATAAGGGCATGCACATATGTGTATGTAATTATAAGTTCTGATTTACCTTATCTTTTACTTAGGGCTGAATTTGGCTGATTTCCATGGTTGTTAGGAAAATGGGAGCAGTTTCTGGGTTGTCTGTGGATTGTTGTAGTCGGGAGGGGACAAAAATATCCACGTGGTTACTTTTCTGTTTTATTGTTATGTTGTATGTGTCAGTGTGGCACCTTTGGGCTGATATGAACTTGTTAGATCAATAGATTTGGAGGCGAAATATCACAGTAGCACCAAACACACACATGTATACACACGTATACACACATATACATACATATAAATACATATACATATACACATACAAATGTAGCAAATTTGGAAAGAAAAATCAATCACTCAGTTAGCAAAACCACATTGATGTGGATATCTCTTCCCATGGTACAGATGGTACGAGTCTGTTCTATGGCATCTCATCAGTCCTCCACAAGAGATGGCATCAGTGTTCTGGAAGCATGTCTCCCCTTCTTTTGACAATGCATAGGGAGCCAGTGGAGCACATGTGTTGTCTGATGGCACTTCCTCGGTCTGGATACGTTATAATAAAAATGATGAGAATCCTGGCTTAGATTCCTCTTGTACTTCAAGGTTTGTAATTAGTCATTCAGTTAACCATCAAACATTTATTCAATGCTCACTTTATAGGCTGCTTTGGGGAATGTTGTGGGCAGGCCACTTGTTTGATACCTTTGATCTGGAGGGCAATGGGGAGGTTACTAGCAGGGAGCAGATGCTTTAAGGAAATTACTTTGGACTGAATTGAGTTGGAGTGGGAAGAAACTTGAGGCAAAGAGACTAATGAGAGGATGATGCAGTTGTTCATGAGATAGTTGATGAGGGCCTGAACTTGGACTATGGCTGTGTTGGAGGGAAGTGGACATATCAAGAGATGATAGCAAGCTAGAATTTACATAGCAAAAATGCTTTACAAATGTTACCTCATTTGACCTTCAGGACAATTCTGCAAGATAGGTGCTGTTATTATCCCCATTTTACAGTGGAGGAAACTGAGGCTAAGTGACTTGCCCAGGGCCACACAGTTAGTAAGTGTCTGTAGGAATCTGGATGGTCGAGAGTTTAGAGGGCAGTGAGGGGAGAGGAGGTAGAGCCCCTTTTATGTTTTTGGTTTTTTTTTGTTTTTGTATTTTTTTTTTTCAGACAGTTGGGGTTAAGTGACACACAGCTGGTAAGTGTCAAGTGTTTGGTCTGAGGCCAGATTTGAACTCAGGTCCTCCTGACTTCAGGGCCGGTGCTCTACCCACCGCACCACCTAGCTGCCCTGTTTAATTCTTTATACTTGTATTGTTGTTCAGTCTTTTCAGTCGTGTCCAACTCTTCCTGACCCCATTTGGAGTTTTCTTGGCAGCAATACAGCAGTGAATTGGCATTTCCTTTTCCAGCTCATTGTATAGATGAGGAAACTGAGGCAAACAGGGCTGAGTGACTTGCCTAGGGGTCACACAACTAATAAGTGTCCGAGGCTGAATTTGAACTCAAGTCTTTCTGACTCCAGGCCTAGCACTCTATCTACTGTTCCACCTTGCTGCCTCTTCAGTTTGTATCTTCAGCACCTAACATAATGCCTGGCAGAGAGTAGGTGCTTGATAAATACTTGTTGACCTTCTCATTGGCACTCATCTAGTCAGTGTTCGAGATAGGCTTTGAATGTAGGTCCTCCTGACTACAAACCAGCCCTCTATCTACTAAACCTCACTGTTTCTTATGTAGGACATGAGGTGTCGTCGGGTCCAACCCCTCAGTTGACCAGTGAAGGGAACAGAGGCTATGGAGTGTCTTACCTAAGGGACTTGGGGACAGGTCTAGCATGCATCGCCTGGACCACATTCTGACACCAAATTCAGTGTTCTCTTCATTGTACCTTTCTGTACCTAATGAACCAGCCCATCTTTTCCTGTCCTGCATTTCTAAAAACCAGCATGCTAATTATGCATATTTTAAAATTAATTGCATTGCCAGGTTTTTTTATATTTTTAAATTTTGGAAGCACTGACCTTTCCTTTGACAGACATCAGCTGTTGTCTTAGAGCTAGTGTGACATACTGATCTTGGTTGTAAAGCTGGTTCCTTTTTCTTTTAATTTACTTTTATCTTAAAAAAACACAGGGAGAAAAGATTGAAGCAAAGTTAATTTTGTTGAATCTCACTCTGTGTTTACAGTGAAAGTTTGATTAAATGGCATTTAACATGCCTTTTTCTGTTAAACTGATCTCTAATAACCTTAATTGTCTCCTATGCAGGTATTAGAAGGAAAAGCTAATAAGAACTGGAAGGTTGATTCCCCCTGGGTCCATCTCATACTCAATATTTTTGACAGCTTTCTTTTTTTTATGGGGGGGGGGGAGTTATATCCTGCCTTCAGTCACCTTCTGTCTGCTACTTTTGCAGTCCAAAGACTTTTCTTTTTGTTTTTATTCCTGTGGGACTGTAGTAATATGCTCAAGAATAAACCCTAATAATCATAAAAAGCTGATTGTTTCAGCTTCTCAGGCTGTTTTGTAACCCTTGATCCATTGACCATTATGTAGCAAAAAAAAAAAAAAAACCTTCAAAGTTCAAACAAATTTTTTATGGTAAACTTTTTGGGAATCTCTCAAATCTGTAGTGTGTGGGAGAGAGTAACCATTTGTCTTTGATTATTTTAGTGAACTTTGGGGGATTTTTTTTTCTATTTTTGGTGAGAAGGAAAGAAATACATTTATCTTAAAACCACCCATTTATCTTCTTGGCATCCCTTTGTGTTGTGTGTGTGACTGCATTGAATGTTTGTGTAATAAAAACTACAAGTAGAGTGCGCAGCTTTGCAGTTTGTGCATGGTATTTTTGTGAAGGCAGGAACCATGAGAAGTGTGGGAGAATATTTCATTTGGAGCCTTTCAAGATCTTGGGGGCAGTATGAAGGCAGGAGGCAGGGTAAAGAATCATCATCTGAGCTGTCATTTGCATAGCACTTAAGGTTTGCAAAGTGCTTTCTATATATTGTATTAGGACCATGGAATCATAAATTTAGAGCGGACCTTAAGAGGCCATTTACCCTCATTTTACGGTTGAGGAATCTAAGGCTCAGGAGGAGGTGAGGTGACTTAATTATGGCCATAAGGTTGGAATCAGAAATGGGATTTGAACCTTGTCTTCTTCATTTTAATTCCAGTGGAGTGTCACATATGCCATCCTCCATCTTGTAACATCTTTAGATAGCATTGCTTCTCATCCTTTTGTCTGAACTCAGCAAATGCAGCAAAGAGCAAATACTGAGAGAAGGTTGTGTGCTCAACTCTGGGGCATGGGACAGTACCAGAGAGATGCCTGCACAGGGACTGCACGTGGGTGAGGGTGATGGGAGGACTCCAATTGAATTGCAAACAACTCAGAGTGGTAAATTAGCAAGGAAGAATACATTGGAATGTCCTGTGGCTGTGGGACTAATTAGAAACAAAGGCCTAAAGTAAAGGTACTTGTTCTTTTTTCCTGCCCAGATTTCATTGACTAGTTAGCCCAGCGGTTTGTGTCCTAAGGATTTGCCCCTCAAACTCAATGTGTCCCAAACTGAACCCAGTGTCGTTTCCCAGGAAAACCTGTCCTTCCGCGCAGTTTCCCTATTTTTCCTAATAGCATTCTTGTTCTTAATTTCACCTAATTTCAAAATTTGATACTTAAATTTTTTATTGATATATCTTTACATCACAAACATTTACAGATTATGTTCATTTTGAGAGGTGTCTTATAATGAAGTAAAACAGTTAAGTAAATAGAATAACGCAATGATTTCATCTGAAAGTACACACAACATTTCCCATCTGTAGCACCCTCTTGCCCCCATCTCTTGATTTAAAAAAATAAACAGAAAACTATGTTCTCTCCCTTCCATCCTCGAACCCATTAAGGGAAAAATGCCTTGTAACAAATGTGTACTGTTGAGCAAAATAAATTCCCTCAGTGGCTGTACACAAAAACAAATGTTTCATTCTGCACCCTGAGTCCATTATGTCTCTGTAGCGACTAGCATGTTTTGTCATCTGTTATTTGGAATTGTGAATGGTCATTGTATTGATCTGAGCTCTTACAGCTTTCAGAGTTGTTTTTACAGTATTGTTGTTACTGTACAAACTGTTCTCATGGTTCTGCCATTCCTCATCAGTTTATAAAAGCCCTCAAAATTGTTCATTTTTATTATATTGATGTTATAGTAAAAATTCCTCCAGCTGTTTACTTCACTCTTCATCGGTTCATATGAACCCTCCCTTTTGGAAGTCATCCATTTACTTATTTCTTATAGCACAGTAGTACTCCATCCCATTCATAGATCACAGTTTATTCAGCTATCCCTCAGTGGTTTGATATCTAATTAGTTTCCAGTTTTTTACCGTCACAGAAAAGAGTTTCTACGAATATTTTTGTATATAAGGGAGCTTTTCCTCTTTTTTTTTAAAAAAAATCTTTTTTTGATTCTTTTACTCATTGTCCCATCTCGCTCCTTTCCTTTCCCATCCCAATGGAAGCTATCAGTTTCCATACACTATACTTTACGCCCCTCGCGAGCTGTTGCCTTAGTTCGTACCTTCATTAATTTGTTCCTACAGTATTATAATGTTGTTGTTGAGTTGTTTCAGTCTTGTCTGACTCTCTGTGACCTTGTTTGGGATTTTCTTGGCAAAGATACCGGAGTGGTTTACCATTTCCTTCTCCAGCTCATTCTACACATGGGAAACTAAGGCCAACAGGGTTAAGTGACTTGCCCAGGGTCACATGGCTGGTAAGTGTCTGAGGCCAGATATGTACTCAGGAAGATGAGTCTTTTTGGCTTAAGGCCTGGCCCTCTGTCTGCTGTGCCATCTAGCTCTCCCATAGCAGGCAACTCACTTTATTTTTAAGAGATTGGCCAGCTTCAGCTTGAGGGCTGCAAGGAAGGAGAATAGAGGATGGGCTAGGATTACATATATGGACCACAGTGTCTGGTTGTAAGGGCTTCTTAGCTGGTCTTCGTGCTTTGCCAGTTCAATACATCATCCCTCACACAGAAGAGGAGAAAATAGGAACTCCCGTAGGTTGGTGTCCATCTTTCCATAATTTGGCTCCCGCCTACCTTTCCAGCCTTATTTCTTATTACTTTTTTTTCATGCCCGTGTTCCATTTAAACTGGAGTACTAATAACTGTTCTCTGATTTACTCATTCTGCTTTCACCTTTGTGCACTTGTGTGGGCCATCATCCCCTATTTGTCATCTTTCTCTTCCTTAAAAACCCAGCTCAGGTGACACTTTCGCCAGGCCGCCTTTTCTGATATCCCCCATTTGAAAGTGATTGTTTCTTCTTTAAATTTCTTCTAGGACTTCTTCTCTGGATGTTTTCTTTGAATTTGGGCACATCTGCTTTGTTTCATATTATTTGTATTCATGTGTTTTTTCTCACCTAAGATTATAAGCTCTTTGAGGGCAGGTGCACTGTCATTTTTCATGTTATATCTCCAGAATTTACCATAATCGTTTTTTATTGGTGGGGAGAAGGAGGAGGGTCCAGTCTGCGATTTCATCTGTATTGAAATTTTTTTCCACCGATGCAAATTTAAACTGTTGGAATTCTTCAGAGAATTTTTCTTGGGACTGAGTGGTTAAATGGATAGACCTACTCAGAGACTGGTTTTCTATCTGCTGTTCTACTCTGATCCTCATGCCTAGCACAGAGTAGGTGCTTGGTGAGGTTTGTTGAATTCAGTTGAATTGAGAACAACATGAGGGCAGCTGTTGTATAATGAATAATTCATTCTCCATATCTTGGCTTCTACAGCTTGCTGAGAACCCTAATTTAGAATAATCTGGGGAACATTTTCCTCGAGTCTTCTTTTATATTATACAGGGTCTTGGGCATCATTTGTGCTTAATAATCAGCAGGAGTGTTTTTTGTATGAATCTTGTAAGGCTTCAGAGGAAATCTTCAATTGGAAGATTAGGTTTTTCCTCTTTGACTAACTGATGATCTAATGCTGTTTCCCATGATTCCTTGGCTTCTGAGTAGAAAAAGCACAAAAATGAAGTCAATAGGCAGAATATTTTTGAATTGATGTGCATTTTGTATCTGGGGTTTTAATCCATTGGTTGCAAGTTGTACAAAAACAGCATTGAATTTGGGGCTAGCACAATTTTCTCACTAAGCCAAATGCTCTGAGAGATTCTGTAAGGAAATCATGGAGAGACCTGGACTCATAACTGAGTAACATATCCTTTTCTGGGAAAAATTGGATTAGCTGTGAATCTCGTTAGGTGCCTTTAGAAAAATTTAATAAAAAACCATTATTCTTACCTCAGATATACTCTTCTTGCTAAAGGCTCTTCTTGTAATCTTAGGTAAGTCCATGCTATTTATTTATTTACCTTGGTGTAAGGAAATTCCTTCCTTAGGGCCCCACTTTATCTTAGATCTGAGTTTTCCTGCTGCTTGGAGACCCTCACTTCTCTGGTATCGTGGACTCTCATCTTGCATTTTCTTTTCTGTTTGGTGATTTTGGAAGATATTTTCTGTAAATTCTTAATCTTGGGCATGAACTCTCCCTAACCATCACTTTGTTCTCCCCTAGTTTGTGAGTGCTCTACCAAGAGTAGTCTTAATTTTCATTGTTAATAGGATCCCATTTATCAGACCACTGGGTTTTTAATGTAATCTTCCTTTCTTTGATTTTCCAGGTTACCTTTTCTTTCCCCCTCTTGAGTTCTTTATTTCTGAGTCCCTAACTGCTAGATCAGGATGCCAGATGTCTTTCCTGGGACTGTAAGGGCATGTGCCCTTCTAAAGGGAGACGTTGACCACATAAATTGTAGATATTAGGGCTCCTTTATGTGTTTTAAAGGATTGGCAGTAGCTTCCCCCTGCTTGACTTACAGATCCTTTGTCACCCCTCCTCACCCCCCTGCAATTGGTGGGTCTACACATATGTATGGTGCTACTAATTGTATTGTTAAAGTTCCCCTAAATGGAACAGGCTAGAAAAGTGAGTTGCCTGCTATGGGAGAGGAGAAGTTCTAGAATGAAAATTGGAAGGTTTTATGAATATTACATTTGGATTGCCTGTTTGTTTCTTGAGTTTCTTCAGATTTGAAAATGGAAGTGTAGTTGTTGAGTTAGATATAATTTTGTTGTTGTTACTGTTCAGTTGTTTCAGTCATGTCTGACTCTTTGTGACTCCATTTGGGATTTTCTTGGCAAAGACTTCGCCATTTCCTTCTCCAGCTTATTTTACAGATGAGGAAACTGAGGCAAACAGGGTTAAGTGACTTGCCCAAGGTCATACAGCTAATGTCTGAGACTGGATTTGAACTCAGGAAGATGAGTCTTTCTGACTCCAAGCCAAGCGTTCTATCCATGGCACCACCTAGCTGCCCCTAGAGATGTAACTTTCTTATTTTTAAACTAAATTAGCTGTGGGTTTGCCATCCATCTTGTATTGGCTTAGAAAGTCTAACAGTTGACTCCCTAAATCTGGTGTCTAGAGACACCCACAAGACATTATGGTGCAGCGGAAGGTGTTTTGGGTTTGAAGTCAGGAAGACCTAGGCTCAGATCATTGTGTGACCTTGAGCAGCTTGCTTTACATTGCTGAACCTTCAAATCTGGTCTCAGACACAAGCTGTGTGATCCTGGGCAAGTCACTTCATCTCTGTTTGCCTCAGTTTTCTTATCTGCAAAATGGAGATATAACAGAACCTACCTCAAGGGTTGTTGTGAGGACAGTTAATATTTGTAAAGTGCTTTGCAATCCTTAAAGTGATATATAAATCCTAGTTATTATTATTATAATTATTCATGAAATGGCGGTAATAAAACTTTCACTCACCATTTCACTGGGTTGTGAGTACAGTGCTCTGGAGAACTTAAAAGCAATGTCAGAATAATGAATTATTATGATTAATGATGTCATTTAGAAAGGTATTAGTTGCTTTTTGCCTCTTTGCTTTCCTGGACTTCTAGAAGCTTTACTGATTTGCTGTTAAAGGGGCAAACACCCTGACCAGTAGAGTCAGACCACCTGGATTTGAAGCCCTCCACCCATCAGAGGATCATGAAATTCATTGTGGAAGTGGGTCCTCAGAGTCCATCTGGTCCAAATCTATCCTTTGAAAGATGGGGAAACTGAGGCACAGAGCAGGTGAGATGACTTGCTTTAGATCACATAGGTGCTGAGTGGAAGAAGTCATAGGGTCCAATACCTTTTACTGTACTTACCTTTGGTAGGTTCCACAGTGGGATGTGGTATATGCCCTGGAGGGAATTAGGAAAAAACTGAGTAATAAGGTTTTTTTTTTTCCCTTTCTATTATGAGTTTTGGCCAACGACAGTAAACAAACCACTTAGGAAGATAACATATTTAGGATTTAAGGACATTATATTAATTGCTGGCACAGATCAGGAGAGGCATAATTTAGTTATAAGTGATGAGTATTGATATTAGAATGGTTGAGGAAATATATAGATAGGAAGATTCTTGGACTTAACAGAAAAGTGAAATTAAGTATGACTCTCTTTACTTTGGAGAAATTAAGATCCCTTGTTCAGTAGACAGAATGCTGGGCCTGGAGTCAGGAAGACCAGACTCCTCAGACACCTGTTAGCTGTGTGGCCTCAGGCAAGCCACTTAACCTTAGTTTGTGTCAGTGTCCTGAACTGTAAAATGGGTTTAAGAAAAGTACCTACTTTGAAAGGCTGTTGTGAAGATCAAATGAAATCATATTTATAAAGAAAATGCTCAACACAGTGCCTGGCACATAGTAGGCACTATAGAAATTCTCATTCTTTGACAGAAAGTGAAGTTTAGTGAAATATATATGAAGCATTCTTTGTGAAGGTGTTGGCATTAAACTCAGTAAATAAAAGTGATTTCCAACCTACTGTGGTTCACTATTGGAATCTTTGAAGGTACTGGGATCATTGCTGGCCACCGACAACCTTGAGGATTTTTTAAAGTAGGCTCTACCTTTCATGTGATTAATCACATTAGAAAATTGTAGGGTGTCCTGTCTAGGAAAAAGGAATATAAGCCATTTGAAGAAAGAGGCATTGCTGATATGGGCCAGCTGCCAGGATGTTTCACACCCTCCCCTTCCCCCATCAGGCTGCTGGGAAGCAGCTTTCTGGCAGAGGTCCAGTTTTACAGGGTGCTGGGAATGTACCAGGGGAGAAGAATGAAAGGAATCTGTCTGGTTTGGAGATGGACTGTGGGGGAATACCCTTGGGAGACAGGGTAAAGCTTCCAGGGCTGAACCCTCAAAACCAAGCCCCAAAGATCTCTGTCCCCTTTTTCTCAAGTTACCACTAAATCTTGTCTGACTTGGGACAGTCCCCAGGTCTCCCCTCTGACTTGGAGCTGGATGTGTGAGCCCTCTTTCTCTTAATTAAAAGGGGACAGGGTCAGACATGGTTAAACTGAGGAAAAATCTTTGTATTCTCTTCCTTTCCGTCTTCCTTTGTTTTATATCCTCACCGTGCTAAATTTCCTCAGTAATGCTTTTAAACTATGACTGTGTCCCTGGGCCAGGCCTCTTCTCTGTCTTTCCTGTACCGTTTTGGTAAATAAATTTAACTCACTTATCTTCAGGAGCACCTCAGATCCCTGGTATTGATTAGTTAGATCTTGGAAAGCACTTAGAGACCATTCCCTTATTTTACAGATGAGGAAACTGAGATCCAGAGGTGGTGAGTGAGTGACTTGCCCATCCATGATCATAGTGTGTATGAATGGCCAGGCTGGCTGGGTCTAGATGGACCCAGATCTCCTGACTCACCCTCCTGTACTCTCTCCTTTTGTTTCCCCCCTGGTTGGGCTTTCTGTGGAGTCAGGATTTGGCTGGGATTCAAGTATGGAATGCCTAGTATTGTAGTACTCAGATGCTGAGACAAATGCTTCATCCCCCTCCTTCTGGTCAGGTATTCCTAGGACTTTTAGAAATGTCTAAGCCAGTTCAGATCGGGTCTGTTGTTTTCAGTGCCATTGGAGACTTTCTTTAGCCTTCCAGCTCCCCCTGCATTCCTAGACTTCTCACTGATAGAAAGTCATCAATCTTTCGGACGGGGATAAATTACTGTAGATGCTTCAACTCCAAACACCCAGCTTCTCTTTACTTTTCTAAATGAATTGTTGCTGTCTGGTGGCATGAGTTTAAATTCCTAGCTCCTAAGTAAAAATATCAGAGAGGTTGCCCCTCTTTGCTAATTGTAAAATACAAAGATCTCCGGGAGAATCGCTCTCTTTTCTCTCCCTCTGCCCATCTCTCTCCCCCTCCCGCCCTTTCGCTGCCACCTGCCTTGTGCAACACCTGTGCTGCTCCTAATTCCAGGTTTGGTGGATTCCAGGGTTTTGTTCACATTTGGAATGTTTGGGGATTTTTAAACTCAGAGGGATATTTAATCCTAGTTCGAACATTCAGCCTTCAGCTCGCCTATTGTCTTAAGAGAGGAAATGGTATTTTTTCTTTTGCCGTTATTTCTTTTTATTAGATTGGCCCAGAAAAGAAGCAGGAGTATGCAGCTTGTGGCCTTTAATGAAATTGCAACATCTTTGGAGATATTTAGGTCAGTATAAAAACGAATTGTTTTATAGAATGTATCAAAAAGCAAATTTAGCCGAACCTGAATTGTTAGCAGTTTTTGTGGGTTTTTTTGGAGGGAGGTGAAAGGGGGGGGGGGGGGGGTGGTATCCCTAGTGGCAGCAACTCTCGGGTAAATTAAATATCAAATGTGAAATCACCAGATATATTCTGGCAGTTTCAAACCTGTGAGATTTGGTGCTGCTAGGCTGGAGAGTAGTCCAAAGCTGTTACTGTTTTTTATCCCTGTCTGTTGTGAACACATTGCAGCGTTTGCATTCACTGCCAAAATGACAAAGTTTGGGGCCAGGAGAAAGATGGCCAATTCTGACAAGCGCCTTAAGTTTGCCTTCATGCTTTGGCTAGCTCCCTGATTTGCCCTGCTACCCCTCAGTGTCCTCCTTAAAGTCGGGAATAGAAGCCAAAAGGCCATGTTGCTGCATCCGTGTTTATGTGTGAGAAACTGAGGTCCACACATTAGCCAGTGTAAGGCCAGTGCAGTCTAAGCAGTAAAAGCTAAGTCCTCTGAGAACAGAACAGTTCCCATTCTTGTCTTTATGTTTCTAGCGCCTATTACAACATCAGGCACATCACAGATACTTAATAAGTTCCATTCAATTAGTGAAAGCGCATAGGACTGGTGTTGTGGAGAGCTGGGTTCTAGGCAGGGTTCAGATACAGTAATCATAATAACAGCTAGCATTTATCGAATACTTATCCTCACAACAACTGTGGGAGGCATGTGCTATTATTAACCCCATTTTACACATGAGGAAACTGAGACAGACAGAGGTTAAGTGATGTGTCCAGGGTCACACAGCTAGTGTCTGAGGCTGAATTTGAACTCAAGTCTTCTTGACCTGAAGTTAGAAAGACTCATCTTCCCGAGTTCAAATCTGGCTTCAGACACTTACTAGCTGTGTGACCCTGGGTAAGTCACTTAACCCTGTTTGCCTCAGTTTCTCCATCTGTAAAATGAGCTGGAGAAGGAAATGGTAAATCACTCCAGTATCTCTGCCAAGAAAACCCAAATGGGGTCATGAAGAGTGGGACATGACTAAACAGCTTCTCGATATTACTTAGCAGGATGGCTTTGCTCAAGTCATTTACTCTTCAGAAAAACAAGGACAGAGCTTTAAAATTTTCCTTATATATTCAACTTCTATGATTCTATTAGATCAGACTATAATGAGGATTTACTAATTGAGATTAGATTGGTGTAAACTCATAAGCTTCACGTGATGCTAATTGCTAGGTATTTAATGGCAAAAATTTAATAATAGTATTACAAATTTTTGTCCTTCCAAGATTTAATATTAACTGCTTTTTTTTCCCTAGACTGGCAACAGTCAGAGCATCTGATTTTTTAAAATGTTATTTTATAAAACATTTTTTCTAAAGGTTGAATTCTTAATGCCTTTTGTTAAAGAAGTTTTTTTTTTTAAGAGAAACATTTAGTTCTTTCAAATTCATTAAAAATTTTTTTAACCTATAGTGTATGGCAGCTGTGGAGGGATATTTTCCTACAATATTGTGAGCAATTATAAGCCAAGAAGAGAGAGACCTTGTAAATTATGAATATTCTGAAAACAATGAGGCACATCCTCCTGCTGCAGAGATAACCCTGAAGTTAATAGCAGTTCCATCTGCCCAGGGCTGATGTCGTGAAAATGAGCATTTAGTTTGTCAAAGTGACATTTGGCCGAGCATAAGCAATATTAATCCAATCATAAACTGTGGTCAAGTTTAATGCTGATTTTAAAAGCAGTTGTCTTGGGATTATTTGTAAATCAGTGTCTAGTACATCAGGTGAGTGATTGAAACCATCCACCTTTAGGAAAAGAACATGAAACTATACTCTGGTAATTATCATTTAGATCAGTTCTTACCACGGCAAACCCTCCCTTCTCATTTTGATTGGCTTGGGTTCTCTGTTCTTGTCTATTGCACAATGTAACACAGAGGGAATGAACGTCCCTTCTGCAAAGAAGGCACATATGCCCTAAAATTATTTTGTATTTCTTATTGAAGAGATTTTACCAAAATGCCTCTTTATGTAACATTTAGAGTTCACAATCTGGCCACAACCTCTCTTTCCATTTGTTTCTTCTTCTTCTTCTTCTTTATCGCCATCTTCTGGAACCTGGAGCACCCATCAAGCACTACCTCCTTCAAGAGGCCTTTCTTGAGTCCCCCAATTATTAATCACTCTCCCAGATCACTTTGTATTTATTTTGACTGTATTCATTCTTTGCTTATCTGTGAACATCTTGTATCCTTCATCGAATGGAAGTTCCTTCAGGATAGACACTTTCTCAATCCTTGGCACCTAGCACTGTGGCTGGTAGGTGCTCAATAAAGTCTCGTTGATTGTTTGATGAATTGATTAATTCCTTACTCTAGGGCCCACCCTATATCTATTAAATCATGCTGCCTCTTGACAGTTTATAAATAAATATAAAATAAAAAAATAAAACCAGTTCACTTTCTTGTTTATTTAGGGATGATCGTTTGGCTTCATCAATTCAGTAATCATTGAAAATTCATACCAGATTAATCTCATCTTTTGATTTCTGTCGTGTGTTAAGGTTAACTACCGACTTTGAACTCAGTTTCTCCTACCACTAGTTACCTTAGAAGGCTGTATTTTTCTTCCATAGTTTGCAGAGCAATCACTTATACAAAACCCCTAATAGAGAGCTACCAAATCTCTGCTTGAATATTTACAACTATCTTATAAGGACACTGGATTTCTTAGGATTTTTTTTAATTGGGCCACAATCGGTATCTTTTATCATGTCTGTCTTCAGACATTTTCATGTTCCATTGGTCTTCTTTTCTGGCTGAATGGACCTAGTTCTTGGCAGTTCCTTCTAGGAGGTTAAAGGACTTTCCTGACCTCTCATCATTTCTATTTACTCTCTTCTAGGATGTTATTGTCCGTTAAAATGTGACACTTAGATGTATGTAAACACAGTAATAATAAAGACGCTGATTGGTGAAGAATACCCTTACTTCCTTTGACATAGACGCTATGTTGTTGTTAAAATGTGTTAAACCAGAACTCTAATCTAATCTTCGAGTAATTGTTTTTTTGTGTCTTAATGGAAAACTTTATATTTATCCCCTTTAAATTCCATCTTGTTAGTTGGGCCCATTTTTCTAGCTTAGTTGGTTCTCAGACTTTTTGGTTGAAGGACACTTTTGCATTAAAAAATTATTAACGGCCCTCTCTTTTGTTTACGTGGTTTTTATCTGTTGATATTTACCATATTAAAAGTGGAACTAAGTGTTGTTGTGAAAACAGTTTTGACCTCACAGATACTGTTTTAGTGACCACACTTTTAGAACCACTATTCTGGCCTTTAAAAAATCTTTTAAAATCATGATTCTGCCACTTAATGAATTAATTTTGCTTATCTCCTTTTTGTCATGTACGCATTTAGGAGACGTGCCTTCTGTCTCTGCCTATGTCATTGCTTAGGATCGAACCAAGAACAGAGGCAGGATGAGTTACATAGGATAAAATTGGTCTGCCGACAAAAACTTACTTCACTGAGCCTGGCATAGTGTAGCTACTGAGGCATAGAGAGGGTTCAATGACTTGCCCAAGATTACAGATGAAAGAATATGAGGTAGAATTTGAAATCATGTTTTCTTGACTCTAAGGCCTAGGCTGTAACCACTCTTATTACCTAGCTCTAGTCTTCCAGACTCTGGAAAGTTTTTTTTGGTCTGGATCCCTAAGTTTTAATTGAAAAACAAAACAAAACAAAACAAAACAAAAAAAATTGCTTTTTTCTGTTTTCCCTATTGTAGGAAAAAAAGGTGTACCCACAAAAATCTAATATGTATTTATACTGAAAAATTTATGAGAAAGAGTCCAGTTCATGTCAGGCAGCACTTATTAACTGCTTTGTTAATGCATCTGGATACTGAGACAAAATGGAAAATATTTGAATACTATAGGGATCTTCTTTGATGATGGTGATAGTGATGGTGGTAGTGGTGTCAGTGGTGGTTGGGGGGGGATTATTTTCAGAAAACCCTTTCTCTGTCCTCCTTAATTATTGTTTACTGGACTGGTAACTACTGGGTGGGGCAGCTGTCAGGAGACTGGGATGGACTTCTTCTGTAGCCGGTGGTACAGAAAGATGGAAAAGACCTGGAGATAAGGCTTTTTGAAATGATTATGTAAGTCATTGGGAAAGTAATTGGATTAGTGATATTAGATTTCAGTGCTACTTTTCTAAGGGCTCTCTGTGAGGCTTTAGGCAGAATAGTTAGAAACTTGCTACTTGCAGTTAAGTGTTTGTTGAGAAGAACTCAATACCCTAAGATTAGTGTTTATTTGCCTGGAGATCCATTTTTAGTAGTACTCTGTTAAGCTATTTTCAGTTATTTTGTAGCTGTAGGCTCCAGTAGGGTATTGAGCTAGGGGTGGGGGATGGGGATGGTGGCTTTTGTGTCTCCCCATAATTCTGAAAAATTGAGTTGGATTTTGCCTTGACACCTCTCACCTACCCACCCTCCCTATCTGGGCATCTTACAAAAAGCCCTGTGGTTAAAAGCTGAGCTTTCATTATAGACATCTTTGTATGAAAAGAAAACAGATGTTAAGATGTCAACAACAATGACGTTTTTTTAAAAGTATAAGGATTAATTATTGCACAGTGTTCCTTTAAAAATATTTATGTAAATTCCTTGGAATAATGTATGGTAGAATGCTCTTAGCAGTAACGGTGCATGGGGGCTTGTCAGTATTTCCTTGATAAGTTACTCTTTTCAGGGGTTAATAATTCAATTGTGGAAACCAGCTTTTGGCAGAAGCTCACTTTAAAAGACTTCAGTCTGGGACTGAATTTTACTTTTGTTTACAAGTATGAAAAATAAAGATAAATCTGTTAAAGATCTGACACTGTCAAAAACCAGAAAGGAAACAAAAGATAACTGGTTTCAGGTATGTTTTTCCCTCTTTTTTTCCCCCCTTTTCCATTTTAGAATTAAAAATAAAAAGTGGCTTGATTCTCTCTGTCAGGAATGGAGTTAAAATGAAGAGGAATTATTTGGATATTTTGAAAAGCCGATGAATAACTTTAAGCATGCAGAGGATAATTGGTTTATCTAAGTGAGTTTCTGTCACTGTTGTACACATGATATAAAGAGAAAAATGTACATGTTATTTACCTTTTTGTGGTTGATAAACATTTACTGTGTTGTTCTGATTGTAGTGCCTGGCACATAGTAGGTGCTTAATAAATGCTTGTTGCCTTGTATAAAACTGCCCTTGTCCCTCATCGTCTGACATGTTGTGTTCATTTATGGGAGCCACAGTTTTGAATGTTGGTAAGCTGGAGAGTGTCCAGAGAAGGGCCACGAGGATGCCATGGGGCCATGAGTTCTTAACATGAGGTCCCTTGAAGGAAGGGCATGCTTAGCATGGAGGAAAGAAGACTTTGGGGGATGTGATAGCTTTGTTCAGTAATTTAAAGAGCGGTCTTGAAGAAGATAGGTTAGATTGTTGTGTTTGTCCCAAGAGGGCAAGAGTCAAGGAGCCTTGAGTAGAAAGTGGTAAGTAGCAAATTTAGCCTTGATTTCCAGAAAAGCTTCCTGAGCCCTAGAGCCATCCCTAAATGGAATGAATGGCTTGCCCGAAGAGGTGTGGCTTCCCTCTCTTTGGAAGTCTTATAGCAGAGGCTGGACAACCATTTGTGAGCTATGTTTCAGGGGAGTTCCTTTGTGTGTAGGTTGGACTGGTGTGATTGCTGAGGTCCCTTCCAACTCTCAAATTGTGTGATTCTCCCATAATTATTACCTAATAAAAAATTGTTTATCAATTTCATTAACATTTACTAAAGGCCCATATGTGCCAGGCTTTGTGATAAAAAGACAATGACAAAATAGTCTTTGCCCTCAAGGAGCTTCCATTTGACTAGTAGAAGTTAGAACCATCTCCTTTCCAAGCTTGACCCTTTCAATTGCAATAGTCTTTGATTCAGTAAATTGTCTAAAGAATGTACTATTTCTAGTCTGTAACATACTGAGGTAACAAAGGGTGTTAGTTCTTTTTGAAACCTTTCTTGTCTGATTTTAATTTCCGTTCTCCAACACATATCCTGAAAATAATTAATAAACACTTACTGTGCTTCTTTTTAAGTAGATCACTGATCTGGGAAAGTGCTCTTTTAGTCTCAAAAATGGCACAGAGAAGAAAATCATGATGGATATTTATTCAAGGAATCAGTGGACTGGGGCGGCCCAACTCAATGACAAGAGTTATGTATGTCCAAGGCACTCTGAATAAATGCTGATGTTTCTATTTCTTTAACCTTGCCCAAGTTTGTCTCGACATGTCAAGGAAGTAAATTCTAGTACCAGAAGCTCTGGTCTTAGGGAAATACCTAGGATCTTTGAACTGGCCATTTAACACGAAAAGTAAGGGACTTCATTTCAGTAATTAATGAGAGAAGCTTTGACAGTATGAAGGACCTCCCCCCTAGAGAGACTTTTCTAGATAAATGAAGGTTCTGAAATTGGGTGATTGAAAAGCTGTCCATATACCTGCGTGGCCCATCTGTCATTTTTAATGGAGAAAAATAGAATGAATTTGAAGGGATGAGTTCAATTGGTGATAAGTTTAGATTTTGAGTGTGGAAAAGTGTGAAGTCTTTTAAACCTTTCCCCTGGTGACTTCTTTGGAACTCTCCCCATCATGCCCCAGCACCAGGGTGCCTTCTTCCATTCCCCTTCCCTTACTTGTCAGTTTTCTTTTGTGTGTTGTCTTCCCTCCATTAGATTGTAAGCTCCTTGGGAGAAGCGACTGCCTTTGTTTTTATTTGTGTTTGTCTGCCTAGTGCTTAGCACAATGCTTTGCACATACTAGGTTCTTAATAAGTGTTTATTAACTATGTGACTCCTGGCTGTGTTTCTGACTCTGGATTTTGCTTCTGTGCCTCAGTTGCTTTCTTATTTAGGAATTTCCTTTAGCCCATAGGGCCTTACTGCCCTGGAATGTCCCTCCCCTATGGTGGCCTCCTTCATCCATTAGTGACTTCTTTCCAGGGCCTCCATTTTGGAGATGGATCCAGGCCAGTCATAATTCATTCCTCTCCTGGCTAATGTGCTAATACTCTGAATTTCACCACCATGCCCCATGTGTTGGTACTTACACCCCTGTCCCCATTTAGCATCTTATTCTGTGTTTTCTACCCCCATTAGAATGTAAACTCCTTGCTTGTATTTGTAACTTCTGCCCTTAGTACAGTGACCGGCATATTTGTTGTTGTTCAATTGTCTTCAGTCGTGTCTAACCCTTCGTGACTCCCTTTGGGGTTTTCTTGGCAAAGATACTGGAGTACTTTGCCATTTCCTTCTCCAGTTCATTTTACAGATGAGGAAACTGAGGCAAACAGGGTTAAGTAACTTGCCCTTAAGTGTCTGAGGCTGGATTTGAACTTGGGAAGTTGATGCTTCCTGACTCCAGACCCAGTACTCTATGCACTGTGGTGCCACTTAACTGAACTTAGTAAGTGCTTAATAAATGCCTCTTGCCTTCTTGTTTATCTGCCAAAGTGCTTATATGACCCTCTGCAAACATAAATAACTTGTATAGTTCCCAAATTGCAGCCTAAGATTAGAGGTAAGGGTAGATTGAAGGGATCAGAATCCAAATACTAGTGATCTCAGAAAAGTGGAAGGCAGGGTTCCTGGCAGATTAGGGGTCTTAGTAGCAGGGATCCTTTCTAAGAACAGTCAGTGAAACTGAAGGGTCCATGAATACCATGTGGAGAAAGAATGGTAGTCTAGACTCCTGAGACTGCCTCCAATTTATCCTGTTCTATATCTTGTTGTACGCGATAGTTTGTCTGTTGCCTCCCTCCTTAGACTGTGAGCTCCCAGAGGGTAGGGATTTATTTTTCCCTATCCTCGTATCCCTGGCACTTCTTAGCACAATGCTCGGCACATAGTAGGTGCTTAATAAATGCCCATTGACTTGTTGGGAGTAGCAGCAAAATGCCCTTTGATAAGAAAGATGGAGGATGTGGTTTAGCAAGATTTGTCAGTAGAAAGGAGGGAAGGGTGTGGCATACACGTAGCACTGGATCTTTGTGGGTATAAATTCAGGCAATCAATTTGAAAAAAAAAAAACCCAGCCCTGTTTTGTCCAGCTTCCCTTTTTCTTTTGCCCCAAGTGATTCTCTTTGGATGATGGTACTGGGCCAATTCTATTCATGTATAGAATGAAACAGAGTCTCTGTTGCTAGATTCCAAAAATGTAGAATTTTTTTTTTCTGTAAAGCTGTTCTCCAGAGGCAGCTATATCTCTGTTAAGAGCTGAGCAGAGACTAAAAAGACTGTGCCAGGGAAGAATAATTAGTCAGTTGATGAATCAGGGCTCTGTTTACAGGTCTCTTATGAAAGGCAATCATTTGTTAGCTTAAAGAAGGCATATATATCAATTATTCGTGTCAGTCTGAACAGTTAGGGTGGTGTATTACAATAAATCACAATTGCAGATACCCAGCAAGAACTGTGTCTTGGTAGCAGGGAGCTGTAGGGCTTCCATACCAAGAATCCAGAATTGAAACATGTGCTAAAACCAGATGCTTTTTAAAAAATTTTCTTCTTCTTCTTCTTCTTCTTCTTTTTTTTTTTTTTAGAGTAAACTGGATGCAAAGTTACTCTGGAAAACCCAAACTGCCAAGGGCCTTGAGTTAATCTGAATGACAGTTTGAGAAAGCTTAAATTGTAAGCAGATTTGGAAGGCAGTTTGAAAGTCAACTGGGCTGTCATGTGTATGTTTAAAATTGGCCACCTTCACCTTCGTTTGGATTGGTTAAGTGTTTAAAGTCAAATGACCTCTCAAAGCTCCAACTCTGAATGTGAGAATCTTCAGCCTGGAGAAAATGGTATCCTACTAAGAAATCATTCCAGAATCAATGTCTTTTCTCCAGTATCTGTTAGTGAGAGAGACAAGCACAAACAGAGAAACAATGGTCACAGATGCTAGCTAGCCACAATGGCTGTTCAGAGCATCCATCTATCCATAATCTGTCTATCTGTCATCTATAAATGTCCGATAAATGTCAATAAAAGAGAAACGGGGGCAAGATGGAAAGAGTCAACGGATGACCTGGCTCTGGCATGCACTGATTATGCAAATCACTGAACCTCTCAGTGGCCTTGGCAACTCTCCAAGGCTCTATGTTGCAAACCATTTGTAGGTTGTGAGGGGAGTCTCTTCACCTGTCCAGATGTCACCTTCCTCCCTTCCCCCCCAAACAGAAAACAATGGAGAATTTAAATTTAAAGTGGGGATGATAATGATGAAGATGATGATGATAGCAATAACCACAAGGATGGCTAGTATTTGAGGTTTGAAAAGTGATTTATCTCTTTACCCTGGATGCTCACCCCTCTCCTGGACTTCACATATTAGAAATACCCTCTCTCTGAGTCCTTTCCCTCTGATTGACTGGATCCTCCCAGCACCTCCATTTTCAGAATGATGCCCAAGCTAGTCATGTCTTCATTTCTCTACAGGCTGCTCTCCCCACTGCCCTGGACTTTTTCTACAATCTCTTCTCCTCCCCTGCTCCACCCAGTATGTTCATATCCCCTTCCCCCAGCAGCTTTTCCTCTTCCTTTTCTGTATTGTTTTCCCCCATTAGACTGTGAGCTTCTTGAGGGTAGGAACTGTCTTTCTTTCTGCTTAAATTCCCACAGTGCCTGGCATGCAGTCACTCAAGCCTTACTTATGCAAACAGATATGTACAAACAAACTCTATACAGGATACACTGGAAATAATCAACAGAAGGAAGTCACTAGAATTAAGGGGGATTGGGAAAGACTCCCTGGAGAAGGTGAGATCTTCTGGAGCTGGAGGTGGAGATGAGGAGCGAGAGCATTCCAGGCATGGGACACAGCCAGTGCAAATACTCAGAGTCAGGAGATTGAGTGTCTTATTTGAGGAACATCAAGGAAGCATGTGTCCCTGGATCACAAGTATGTGGGAAGGTAAAAGGTATAAGAAGACTGCAAAGGTGAGACTGTTGCGGCAGAGACAGGTTATATTTGATCCTGAAATTGATCAAGCACTTAATAAAGGCTTGTTGACCTGAATTGATGTTATCCTTGTTGTCTAGATAATGATGATGATGATAGTGGTAGTAATAATAACAATAACAATGATGATATCTAACGTTGATATAGAACCTGCTATGTGCTAAGCACTTAACAATTATTATCTCCTTTGCTCCTCACAATAATTTTGTGAGGTAGCTGCTATTATTATCCCCATTTTACAGAGGAGGAAACTGAGGCAGACAGGTTACGTGACTTGCTCAGGGTCACATCACTACAGTTTGAAGTAGACTTTGAACTGAAATCTTCCTGATTCTAAGACTAGCATTCTATACCAAGTTAGCCCACCTTTTATAGTTAGATACAGTATTTTCTAAAAGTTTTGTAATTACCCCATCCACTTCCTTTGATTAGTGTGAAGGTCCCATGGAAAATAATAGAAAAATGTCCAAATGAAGAATGATATGTGTATAGTCAAATAGATGTGATGGAGAGAGCTTTGGACTTGGAGCTGTAGGCTCATAGATTCTGAAGGGATGAGAATAAGTATTTGTGTTGTGCCTTCTCTGTGCCCGGGCACCGTGCTAAGCCCATTTTACAGATATTATCATATTCTTATTATCTTCTCGAGCTGGAAGAGATTCCAGAAGTCACGTAGGTCATTCCCCTTATTTTACAGATGAGGAAATGAGGGAGAGACTGGCTGAGCACTCACAAAAGAGGAAGGGTCCATGGCAAGAATTAACTCGAACCCTCTTGTGTCTCAGTCTGGTCTTTCCTTTGTACTTCATTCTAGTCTTCACTCTGTCCCTAGCCTAGCCCTGTGACAAGTCATTTAAGCTCAGACTCAGTTTTCTTGCCTATAAAATAGGCATAAGGATATGTGTCCTGCCCACTTTGATTTGAAGATTAAGTAATATGCTCCAGGTTTGGCAGAGTGCTTTGTAAACATTTCCCATCTGCAAGCTTCTCCATCATGCCCCCAAGCTAGCTCCTTCCCTCCCCATTTCATTTTTCAAATTCTTTTTATGCATTGTCTTTTCTACATTTTATTTATTTTATTTTGTATTTGAATCCCCAGTGCCAGCACAGTGCCTGGCACGTAATAGGAGCTTAATTAAAGTTATATAGTACAATGCACTATATAAATCATAGCCATTTATAAAAAGGGTTATTATTTTGTTAGCTTTAATTCCTAGCGTCCCACTCCTAAGGGTAGAAATTGCTCCCCAAGTCCCTGGTATTTCCTCTCTGTCTTTTCTCTCCCTCGTCCTCCCTTCAACATTGGTCTTCTCCCTTTTGAAACCTTTGCCTAGTACTTGGGTGAAAGCATATGGTCAAGGTTATTGTTTGTCTTTCTTTCTTGAAGAGGACCATGGCATCGGGGAGGTGATGCTATGACTGGAAAGTGAATTGGATTTAAGTGAGGGAGAGCTGTGCAAAGTCACCAGCCTCACTTTCTCCTCCGGAGCCGTCTGGGTCCATTGGCCAGATATAGATCAGGATGACTGGAGATGGCCCTGGTCAGGGTTAGGGTTTGAGGAAATATTTATGGCGTGTGTACATGTGACTTTGGGGAAGGAGGAGAGAGGCATTGGGCGGCCGTTTTAGTGTTCTCCTAGCTCCTCCTCAGGTCCTGAACACACACTTGCCAGTATGTCTTTTACTGTGCAAATAGTTGCATGAAAGTTTGTTTGCATTGGCCCTCAGCAGAATTGTGAAGGAAGCGAAGTTGGTCTTGGGTTGTTTCCCACCTTGCAGCACCCGTCTTGGTGTTTCACCAAAAAAAAAAAAAAAAAAAAAAGCACCAGAAGAACCCAACCGAAAACAAACAAACAAAAAACCAAAACCCCAGCAGCCCAACAAAAAAACCAACCCCCACCAAAAACCAACAAAAAATCAAAACCAACCGCCCCACTCCTGTCCTTTTCTCTCCAAGTCTTGCTTTTCTTTCCATCTATTATTTCTCTTGGATGATCTGTGCTCCTCGGGTTTCATGTTAATTCTACCGTGGTTGACTTCCAAATCTCTGTCTTCAGCCCTGGTCTTCCCTGCTCTTTGGGCCCACATTTCAGCTGGCTTCTGGTTTTCTTTGCCTGGATTTGACTCTGCCAACTCAAATGCAACGTTGCTGAAATGGAACTCCTTTCTGCAACAGAAGCTGCTGCTCCTCCCAGCTTCCCAGTTCTTCTGAGTACCACCATCTTTTCAGCCAGCCAGACTTCAAAGCTGGAAGGGATCATCCCACCCCACTCTCCCGTTGTGCATGAGAAGAAATGGAGAGAGATGTAAAAGGACTTGCCCAAGGTCACACAAGTAGTGATGGGCAGAGCCAGGATTTGAATCCAGGTCCAGACTGCACTTTTTCTACTGCACAGCATCTCATCTTCACCCCTTAGAATCATCTTTGACTCGGCATTCTCTCATCTCACACGTTCAGTGACTGTTATCCTGTCTTGTTATTTCTAACAGCTCTCACATCTGTCTCCTTGTGCCCATGGCCACCCCCTTAGTTCAGACCCAGTGTGATACAGAATCAGAGGACCTGGGTTTGAATCCCGGCCGTAGGACTGACTCCCCATGTAATCTCAGGGAAATCACCTCGCTTCTGTGCTTCTCAGTTTCCTCATCCATAAAATAAAGAAGCCACACTAACTGAGTCTTCTAGCTGTGAATTTATGATCCTATACTCTTATGATCTGTCGCTATGCCCTGTTGAAACTTCCCTCAAAATGTCTTTATCCCACAGGAATTTGCTTAAATAAACATTTGAATTCTCCTAAATATGAAATAAGTGGAATTTCCTGTGAAAGGATATTCCTCTAGTCTATTCATGATTGTACTTTTTCTATAAGACTGAAGGAGGAAGAGGAGGAGGAGGAAGAAACGAGCAATTAGAAATTACTTTAAGGTTTGCAAAGTGCTTTACACATGTTATCACAGATATTATTATTGTGATTATCATTATCCTCTTGGAGTTTACAGTATGTTTTGTTTTGGCCAGGAAAGCAAGAAAATAACCAGAGAATGAAAGCAGATATATATTCATGTATTCCAAGTTCCATATGAGTTTAGTAGGGAATGGAAGAAAGAATGAGATCATTCCTTTCTTTTCCCTTCGTCCACACAGATTTCTAAGACATTAGACTGACCATGCCATTTCCTTGCTCTAAAACCTTCAATAGCTCACTATTGTCTGAAGGATAATGTGCTTATTCACCAGAAACTTAGAGTCCTGCATGCCCTGCCTCCACTCTCCATTTCCAGTTGTTTTTCAGAGGATTCTCTTTCATGTACCCTACCCTGCAGCCAGACTGGCCTACCAACTATTGAGTTTAATGTAACTCATACTACTTTTCTACAATGTATAGAGGCTGCCCCCATACTCCTTCCTCATCTGTAACGTTGAGAGTCCTTCCTTTCTTTCTAGCCTTCCTTGGTAAGGTTCTGGAGGGCAGGGGATGTTTTGGGTTTTGTTCTTGTATACCACCTGCCCGGCATAATGCCTTGCATATAGTTGATACTTAATTGATGTTTCTTAAATTCAGCTGAAGGCTCAGTTAGGTGGACAGTCCTCTCTGACTCTGTCGTCTCAAAGTTTTTGGCTCATAGGGCTGAGAATGGAAGATATCTCAAAAGTCCAGCCTCATTTTATGGATGGAGAAACAAGGCCCAGAGAGGTCATGTAACTTATCTAAGGTCACCCAGGTAGAATTTGAATCTAGGTTCAGTATCTCTGACCTCAAATCCTAGCGTTCTTCCCATTGTGGGATTTAAGAACAGCTTGGTCAGAGTGGAGGCCCTGTTGTCGAGAGTGAGTATAGCAAAATTTAGTTAAATTCAAAAGATGTTGTATTTGTGCCTGCTATTTCTAAGGCATTGATCTGGGTAAGTGCTGGGCATACAGAGACAAAAATGAAACAGCCCCTGATCTCAAGAAGCTTATATCCCATTGGGAGAAATACAGCACGTACACAAATACACAAGTACAAAGTGCGTACGGAAAATTACAAAGCATTTTCCAAAAGGAGAGAGTGCTTGTAAATGGTAGTGCCTAACACACGGTAGGCGTTTTAGGAAATGTTTATTGGCTGACTGCTGGGATCAGGGAATGCTTCTCGTACAAGGCATCAGTGCTGCTTGCTTTGAAGAAGATGGAGGATTCTCTGAGGTCAAGGTGAGGAAGGAGAATATTTAGACATGGGGGACCATTTATGCGAAAGCATGGGCTATAGGAGATGGAATGTCACACGTAGAGAATAGCAGGTCATTTTGAGGAGGACAACAATGTAAGTCAATAGGAGTAACAGAAAATAAGACTGTAAAGGTAGGGGAGAGACATTGTGTAAGATTTTAAGAGACTGGTTGAGAAGTTTGTATTTTATTCTTGGTGCATTCAGAAGCCATTAAGATTTTAGAAGTGTTTGTGTGTTGGGAATTTATGGAAGGCTGTGAGCATTAACCAGAGGAATCAATCCATAAACATTTATTGAGCTCTTGCTATGGGTCCTAGTTTGGGGAAATATAATATAGCAAGCACTATGTTAGGCATGGGGTATGTGGAGAGGAGTGAAACAGTTTGTGCCCTCAGGGAACTTCCATTCTAACAGAGGGGAAACAACATGTGCATATTTTGTATATTTCTGTGCAATATGTATGAGTGGATATGAAATATGTACAAAATAAGGTTGTTTTGAAAGGGAGGAGTCTAGCATGGCTTGGGGGGGGCTGTCAGGAAAGATCTCTCAGGAGCTGAGTATTAAAAGGACATCAAGCATTTCAAGAGGCTAGAATAAGCGGTAAGTCTTCAGAAAGGGAAGACAGGATTTCCATTTTTCCATTTATCATTACCATTTCCGTACTGGAGAAGGAATTTCTGCACAGATATACGTCATTAGAACCTTTGAGGTCCTTTTCAAGTCTAAGATTTTGTGATTTTTGTGAATGTTCTCGTGGAGAGATATTTGAACCACGGATGCTGTGGCACAAAAATATTTCCCAAGTGTGACTTGATGTGAAATTCAAATATGGGCAAAAGTTTATTAATTTTTTCCCCTTCGAATGTCCATTAACCGGCATCTGGTCTTGAGTCTTGACCCCTCATTTTTTTCCCAGTCACTACTTTGACTACATTTTGTACTAGGGAAAAGGAATGTTTGTTTTTGTTTATTTAATGACAATAATCAAAGCCAGGAGGAGTTGGAATTCTTTCCATTGTAAAGTGTTTAACTGGGCCATGCTTTGTAATTTATCTGAGCTTCGTTCCCACTGCTTTCTGTATTCTGTTGATATTAAGATAATGGCTAACCAGATCTCCTCTGGAGGTCTTGGAGAGATGACCCTTTAAATTCAAAACTGGATTGGTATTTAATTGTTAAGATGAATATGATATTCCAAAGAACCCATCCAGCCATTGTTGTAGGGCCAGGAAAAGGTAGTTTATACTGATCCTTGTGTTCTCAGCCCCAGCCCTACTTTATGGTTTTAGCCATTAGACAAGCCTCAGGGCAAGAAAGTAGTGTCCAGGGACAAAACAGGAAAAGGAAGTATCCTGTCAGTCTTCTGATGTTTAAGTAAGTCTCATCGACTCCTGATGATAGTATTTTTTTTTTAAATTGGCCCTATCATTCAATGATTGCTAGTTTAGACTAGCAATCCCCTCTTCCTCCTTAATTAAATGACCTGTGAGTATGACTTTAGCATTAGAAATGAAATATAGATTGAGGATCTGAAGAGATAAGGAATAAAAATACCTAAGCATATTGTCATGTTATATGAATATAGTTTGACCAGTGAAATTTATTTCAAATCAAGAGAGGCATTTATTTGTCTCTAGAGAATAGTGCGTCCCCACCTCTATCTATTTATTTTTACATCACTACCACCACACACACACACACACGCACACACACACACACACACGTCTCCTCTCCTTCTTATCTCTCTTTCCACTCCTATTCCCTCTTCTTCAAGTTTTTTTTTTCTTGCCTTTGTATCTTATTTACACATAGATGCCTTGGACATGGTAGTTTAATAAATTGTTGGTTGATTGGTAGGTTGACTTTTTCATGCAGGAAAGCAAAACCCAAGCAGTTATCACCAATTTCCATTTAGAATAGGAACTCTTCTTTGTCATGTGAGAATATCTATTATATTGTTTTTGAGTAGTCTAATGCCACTCCATTGGATGAAGTAACTGGGGTACAGTGGAAAGAACCATGGTTCTAGATCAGAGGATCTGGATCCAAATGATGCTCACTGCCTCTGGGACCTTAGGTAAGTTGATTCACCGCTGTGGGATCTGTAAATGAGGAAGTTGGATTAAGGGACCCCAGCTTTCTTTCAGCTGTAGGTCACTGAGTATGGCCCCCATGAAAGAACTCATCCTTCCCTGTTCACTGATCATTCTGCTGAGTGGCCTGGGATCATTTGAATATATTGAGAATTTTTGTGGGAGGTGCCACACTATGAAACAACTCCCTTAGGTTTCAGTTTCTCCCATTTGTTCCATTCTAGTCAGTATAATATCAGGCAGATTACGTAACCTTTCTATACTGTAATATTTACCCTCCTCTATGTGGATGTTACAAATATGAATAAGCTACTGTTTGGGTTTTTATTTAAAGTTTTTCTTTCTCATTTCTGTTGATGCCTTTTGTTTATATATTACCTTCATTCTTGAATATCATCCTCTCTCTTCGCCTAACCAGTGAGTCTTCCCTTGTAACATATTTAAAAAAGAAAGAGAAAAATGCATTTCATCAAAATCAACCATATCATTGGTGTCTGACAGTATATGGATTTCTTCACACCAGTAACCTGCCTAGTCTGCCTAGTTCCTCCCAGTGAAGGGAGGAAGGGGTCTTTTCTCAGCTCTCTTCAGGGTCAAGTTTGGTGATTATAATTACATAGTGTATCCTTTTTTCTATTCTTCCTATTTATATTGTTGTAGTTATTACACTTACTTTGTTCTGTATCAGTTCACACAAATCTTTTCATGCTTCTCTGCTTTCTTAAGATGCAATAGTATTTCACCCCATTCCCTTACCATAATGTATTTTAACAATTCCCTAGTCACTGGGTGTCTACTTTATTTCTAATTCTTTTTTGGCTTCACCAAAAGCTGCTATTAGTATTTTCTACATATGGGATCTTTTTTTCAGTTTTTGATCTCTGTAGGGGATGTACCATGGAAACTCTGGGTCAAAAGGTATAGATCAGGGTTGGGGAATCTGTGGCCTCGAGGCTATATGTGGCCTTCTAGGTCCTCAGGTGCAGCCTTTTGACTGAGTCCAAGTTTTACAGAACAAATCCTTTTATTAAGGGGATTTGTTCTATGAACTTTAGATTCAGTCAAAGGGCTACACTTGAGGACCTAGAGGGCCACATGTGGCTTCGAGGCCACAGGTTTCCTACCCCTAGAGACATTTTAGTTTCTTTTTCATGTGCTGATATTTCCAAAGCACCTAAAACTCCCTTCAAGAAAGGTCTGTTTACATTCCAGGCATTTTATTGAACATATTCCAGGTAGACCAGAGTGGATAATTCATTTTCACCTTTATGAGTAAGCAATTCTACTTCTTCCAGAGATTCCATTTGGCTTCGTGAAAGAAGTGATTTACTTTATATCTGAAAGCATTTTGCTTCTGAGGGGAATGTTTTAATTACTACTCACAGTTTCATTGTGGAATTGATCCCATTTTGACTTTTGGTATTAAAATACTAATGCATCATAAAGTGGCCCAGAATCCTTCCTTATGTTGACTTAGAAAGAATGCTGCCCCATTTTGTTTTTGAAGAACTTTTGAAAGCATCAAGATTGCAAATTATGGATGCCCCATAAAAGCATTTGAGTTTTCTGAAAGTACCCTCTGCATAATTCATAGCATCCAAGGTAAAGTAATAAAGGTGAGAGGGGTGAGAGGAAAACATGAGGCTTTTGGGGTTGTTGTTTTTTTTTTTTTTGACTGATAATGGTAAGGTAACGAGTTTGTAAAAATCGTATGCAAGAAGATGAGGTGGAACCTGTAAAACCAAATTCATAGCAGCTGGCTGAAAGCTGGTCTGTTTCTTGGAAAGCGGATTGTGGTTGATATATTTAAAGCGGAAATTACTCATGCCTCCTGGAGTTTAAAGTCGCTGTTGACCTCTGAAGGAGGATGTGGGAATTGTAATCTTTTCTGTGCCCCTTCCTCCCCCAAATTAATTCTTATGATTTTAAGATGTAGCTTGTTTGATGGAATCTGACTTCAGAAGGATTGGATTGGAATTTAGAGATGGGTTATAGCTTCTTATCTCTCTGTCTTCTCCTTGAAATGTGGCAGTGAGTGAAAGTGATATCAAATTTTACATTGGAAGGAAACATTTACATTTAAAAGATCCAAAACACTAATTATGGTGAGGAATCCAGTTGTGAAGTTTGCCTTCCTATTTAAACAATGGACTAAAACCCTGCCATTTCCCTTCTTGGTTTTCCCTCTTTCCTGACCCCAGTCTTTCCAAAAGATTTTGCCTGTAATTTTTGCACGCCTGTCACCAATTTTGAATTTCTTGTTTTTCCCATCAGGAACGAGGAGGTGGAGGCCTAGGTAGACTTGCCCATGGTCCTAAGCGACAGGTCTAATGACTCCGGATGTTGGTTACTCTGCATCTAGGCTGGGAATTCTTTGCTTTGTGTTAGGTACTTGTCCTCCCATTGATAACGCTGTGGTGGGATTGATGATGCTTGTTGAGTTAAGCCTCTGGTGCACTTTTGGGACCTGACCTGTGAAAGGGAATCAGAGACTGGAGAAGTAGAGAGAAGGGTAGTTTCGTAGGAGGAAGGGCTCGCCATCTGCAGTGAGGAGTTCCTGGGCCCAGCAAGGACCTTCCGTGGTAAAACTGGAGAGAAGGATTTGTAGAGGAGTTCCTAGCCCGAACAAGGCCAGAGTCAAGAAATATGTAGTCCTTTCCTATAGAGGGAAAAATGTGGGCCTTTGCTTTTGCATAAGGAATGTGAGTTATTTGGACTATGCACATCTGGGGGACAGCATCCAACGGAGGGGAGGATTCTCAGTCTAGATCTATAGGTTTCTAGGAGGTGGGTTTATAAGAGGCTAAAGTTCCTTTACTTTAATATTCTAATAGTGGAAAGGGCATTCGTTGGCTTTGAGGACCTGAGTTCAGGTTTTGTCCATAAACTTTCTTGACCTCAGTTTCCTCAACAGTCAAAGGGGTTTGACTAGAAATCGTTAGGGTTTCTTCCTTCTCTAAATTTATGATCTGTTAAGGAGCCCTTGTGAGTGCCGGACCCAAGTTCTCATAAGTGGGGGCAGGGAGACTTTTACATCCTATATAAGGGGACAAAGCTTTTTGCAAAAAAGGACCACAGTCGGGGCAGCTGGATTTGATAGTGGATAGAGCACCTGACCTGGAGTCAGGAGGACCTGAGTTCAAATCCAACCTCAGACACATAACACTCACTAAGTGTGTGACTCTGGGCGAGTCACTTAACCCCAGTTGCCTCATATTTAAAAAAAAAAGAAAAGAAAAGAAAAGAAAAAAAGATCACAGTTCCATGGAGTAGTGAGGATCCGGGACCATGCCTGGGGTGCACCCCCGACATTTACTGTGGTGTCACAGAACAAAGTAATGAAGTCAGAAGGACAGCAGGTTCATGAGGTGTCCAGAGTTTGCAGGGAAATGTGATTTGAAGTGAGTTGAAGCGCATTGGGGTACTTCGGTAGAGATATCCCCTTATGGGCTTGGGTTTCCTTATCTCTAAAGAGCAGAGCAATGGATTTGATGTCTCAGAGGTCCCTTGCAGCTCAAGAGTTGTGATTCAGTGTTGGCCTCTGAAGATCCTGGCCTCTGGGTCTGAAGCTTAGGAGGGATGTGAGAAGTGGAGATGGAAAGCTGGGTCCTCTGCATGGAGGCAGTGAGCCTTTGGAGTGAATGAGATTGCCGAGAGTCTCAAGAGCAGATTCTTAAGTAGCACCTCCTGGAGGGGAGTGGTTACAGAGGAGTCCTGAAGGAGCTCATAATAGATGTTGGAAAGTAGAAGAACCAAAGGAAGAGAAGGGAAGAAGGAATATTCAATAGTGGGTGGTTGGTCCTTTGTGATAAAAGTCGTGGAGAGGTCTAGGAGGATGAAGACTGAGAAAAAGCCCATTTGTCTTGGTGATTGAGAGGTGATTGGTGATATTTTAAAGAGCCTTTTCACTAGAATGGTGGGAGCCTCACACCAGCTGGCAGTGGGCTATGGAGAGAGTAAGGAAGTGAAGACATAGGATTTGGATGGCATTGTCAAGAATTTTAGCAGCAGAGGAGCTCAGAGACTGGCGCAGAAGGGGTGGGATGCAAGGGTCAAGGAAAGCTGTTTTTTTTTTTTTAAAGATTGAGAGGGAGAGAGAAAATGTCTGAGTCTAGACATGACCAAAGGTAGCAGTACTGTTGTGGGGATTGGGATCAAAGGTACCGCTCAAGATGCTTCCTCTGTGATGATAACGAAGGAGAAAGAAGGTGATGAGGTGGTTCTTCTTTGGCCTGGGTAAGCCTCACTTGTGATGAGTGCTCCTTGATAAGGGTGGGAGAGGGGTTTCCCTTTAGCACTGAGATATCTAGCTGGTGGCTAGAGAGAAGAAAGAGAATGGCAAGGTGAGATCTGAAAACATTCTTGGTTCAAGATGAAGTGATATGTTTACTTCCTTAGAAACTGACTGGGTGACTGAAAAGGGGAACTGAGGGGTCTGATTCGATCTATGCGGTGCAAGTGAAGTTTCCCTAGATTCCTTACCTGAAGCACAATAGAAAATACAAAAGAAGGTGAGGGCAGAGAGGAGTGGCCAGCCTTTGGCCACAGGGTTTCTCTTAGTGAGAGTGAAGGCTATTCAGAAGCAATTAAAGGCTTGTACAAGGGAAAAAAGCCGAGGGGAAGCCAAGAGAAAGTTTGGATCCTGGCTCCCCTGGGGGTTGTTGATGAACTGATGCCAATTTTCACGGTGTGACTTCTTGAAATTGTAAATTTGCTTCTTTGTTATTTTTATCCTCTGTCGGTTTTCCCAAGGTTGCCAGCAATAAAACCCCTTTTAAAAGCTCAAGAAGTCTGTGTGTTACAGGTCAGTAACAGCCAGTAGATGATCTATTAAAAACAATATGGTATAGTTTAGCAAGGGGTGGTAATATGCTGATAATTTAAAGTGTCATTAAACAAACCCCATAAGTGATAGAAACAAAATACTGAAGAAGATGACAGTGTTATCTTCTTCTACAGATCTCTGGATAGTGCATGGGACTTGGAGTCAGGAATGACTGGGTTCAAATCCAGCTGCAATCAGGATTTGTCTGTGCTCTCAATATTGGTACCACACTTAGTTCAGATGCTGGATGGGCTCAGCTCCCTGTAGCTCAGTTGAGATCTATCAGGATCAAAGCACTGTAGGCCTTTGCTACCATCCCCAGCAATAATTTTAACTTTTCTCAAAGCAGCTTTAATGTGCCGAATTTCTCTAGACATCTTTCCCCATGAGCATAGTTTTTCACCTGAGACAGCCTTTATTTAAAATCAGTCAACATGAAAATGTACAACTTCCATATTACTTTGGTAACAGACAGTTTTTTTTTATTATTATTATTAAAGTGACTCTTTAGGATTTCCTGCCCTTGTGTTTATTTGATTAAGTGTAGTTGTCCTTACCATTTGGGGGAGAGAACTACTTAGCTTCTCTTCAAGATCTCTACAGAATGACTTAGGCATGAATGAATATTCCACTCCAGTTGTGAGAGGCCTAGCTAGAGATTCTCTCCACATACACAGCTGAGGTTGGGAGCAGCTCCGAAAAGATTCACATCCTGTTTAAGTAAAGCCACTGTTTGTTAAGATTACTCAATCTCACTGATCTCAGTTTAGAGAAACCAGTTACTCTCTGATTCCTTCCTAGCTCCCCACTGGTACGGTGGAAGGAGGGGCACTTCTGTTTTCAGAAAACAGAAAGATAGTCATATAGGTGCAATCATTCCCCCCTCTAAGCCGCATACTTTGTACAGAGCATTTTTCCCCCTGGTTTTAAACTATACCTATATTATTCTTTCCAGGTTAGTTGAAATATTGGCTAAGATTTTAAACTCAGTTTTAAAGTATATTGTAAACAGAGAAGGCTAAGCCGAAGGGGTTTTTATTTCATTGTTTGAGTTTGTTTAAAAATTAAACGGTCTGTTTAGAAACCAGATTGATTTTTTAAAAAGTAGTTTTGGGGCAGCTGGGTGGCACAGTGGATAGACTGCTGGGCCTGGGAGACCTGAGTTCAAATCACACTTACTAGCTATGTGACCCTCAGCAGATCACTTAACTTTGTTTGTCTCATTTTCCTCATCTGCAAAATGAGCTGGAGAAGGAAATGGCAAACCACTCCAGTATCTTTGCCAAGAAAACCCCAAATGGGGTCATGAAGAGTCAGACACAACTGAAAACAACAACAAATTTTGAACAGTATTTATAGTTTTTATTTGAAATATTTACCTTCCTTCATTCCTAATAATAATTTGTAGGAGTTAAAATAGAAATGGAAGTAGCTATCTGAAATAATAGTTTCCCGAGCAGAGCTGTCAGCAATGAGCTCCAGTGGGGAATTTGTTTATGGGTTTTGTATGACAGACACTATTTGCTCTTAATTCTTGTTCAGGTGGAAGCAGTCTGGATGGCATTTAATTTTAATTCTTTATAGGACACAATTGATTAAACATTTTTTAATCATACCTAGTGAAATAAGTCTGCAGAGTTAGAGATGATGTCTGGAACACAAGAGTCTCTCTCCTTATGGAAATACAGTACCTAGTGAGCAAATGCAGAATTTCTTACAGAGTTTTTCCCCTTCATTTGTCTTCAATAAGGCTTGTAGCTTTTGGAACCAATATTTTATGACAGTGAATTAGCTGCAAAAGAATGTTGCCTATTTAAATGAATAAATATTAAACAGCACCTCTGGGATTGATGCTGAACTTTTTCTTCCATGAAAATGAAAACTTGAAGAAGCCTTGTTTTTAAAATTTGTGGGTCACTCAGTAAATGAGCCAATTTGGCACATCTGTAACTAGCATTCCTAATTAGCATTGGTTTTAAAAAATACATTTTTAGTGGGGTCTTGGGCCATCTTCATTGGGGTCTGAGAGGAGATGATGGTCAAGGTGGTGATGCTGGTTTGACTTGCCTGGCCCTGTCTCTTCCTCACCAGGCCTTGCTGCTTCAACCAGGTTGCCTTGCCTTCCCTACTAGTGGGGATGGCTAATCTCTTCTCCTCAAGAGTTGCTCCTTCTGATGATGGCTGGGATGGCTGGCTCAGAAGCAAGATTGGGGGAGGAGGGGCTACTGTCCCACCCGGGGCTCCTGGGTCTATCTGCCTTTGGCTAGTCATTGGTCAGCAGTTGCTGGTGATGATGAGGAAAGTAGACCCCTTCTCCACAAGGATTTTTGCCCTCAGTGATGGCTTTTGACACTGGACTAGGAGCAAGTCTGGTGGTTTGTGGGTCACTGCCAATTTCAAGTCTTCTGGGCTCAGGGTCCTGGGCTGTTTCCATCAGACTTTGAGAGGAAATGTTGGTCAAGACGGTGGTGATGATTTGGCTTGCCTGGCACATGCTGCTGGGCGTCTCTTTCTCAGCAGCCTCAATGCTTCCGCTAAGACTGGCTTGGCTGTCCTGTGTATTAAGCACATAGTAGGTGCTTAATAAACCCTTCTTGATTGATTCATTAGTGCATGTTCTTAAAAGTTACAAAAATTCTTTTAAAATAAATATAAAATTCACATTTCTCCCCCCCCCATAAAGTGAAGGGCCATGCTTCCGTGACTGTTGTTAGCCTGCATTTCTAAAATTTCTGAAGTTCTAAAATTCCCGAAGTTCTAAAATTCCCCAGAATTTTAGATGTCTGACAACGTAAAGACAAAATGTGAACGTTATGCCTGAATTCACCAGCCAGAAGGGATGGGTTCTTATTCCTTGCATGTTTTCATTTGACCAGCTGCAGAGTGCATGGGGAGGGAGTCAAAGCAGCAAAACAGCTGCATTAGGTGAACTCAGCCATGACTATCATGGAGCTTAGGGATGGAAGACATTAGTCATCTAGTCAATTTCCATGTGGTGTGGAATTATTCCCTGTGGCACAGTTTTGGTTGCCTTTCCTTGTCTGGTTTGCAGGGACAAATGCACAGAGCTCTTTAATTTTTGAGACATTGCATCAGTAGGACTAGTTATAGAGGACGGAGGAGAAACAGAAAGCAGTTTCATTCCTTTGGAAAGCAGCCCTGGCTCCAGGAAGAAGACCCAAACTTGGCCTCAGACAAGACAGACAGACAGACAAGTTTGAAAAGTGACTCCCCCTGCAAACAGCCCTGTGAGGTGAGTAGTTTAGGTATCATCCCTATCAGAAAGTTAAGTGACGTACCCGAAGTTAGACAGCTGCTGTTGCTGTTCATTCGTGTCCGACTCTTTGTGACCTCGTTTGGGGTTTTCTTGGCAGAGATCCTGGAGCGGTTTGTCCTTTTCTTCTTCAGCTCGTTTTACAGATGAGGCAACTGAGGCAAACAGGGTTAAGTGACTTGCCCGGGGCACACAGCTAGTTAGTATCTGAGGCCTGATTTGAACTCAGATCTTCCTGACTCCAGGACCGGTGCTCTATCCAGCTGCCAAAGTCGCACAGCTAGTAAATACCGATTCCAAGACTTACACCTTTGCCTTTTGTTTCTAAATCTAGCATTCTTTCAATTTTCCAGCCATCTCCAACCCATGTCTCTTGTCCTCTGGCCTTCTACTCCATCCACCAGAAGTAGGACTCCTGCTTTCCTTTGGAGCCCTTGGCTCTGATTGGTTAGATTTCACCTTATCTAGCAGAATCTCCAGCCTTCCTGGTCATCCTAAAGCCATGTGCTGATGGTTCTGATGGTTCCTGATTATGTACTGTCTTCTTTTATTAGAATGCAAGCTCCTTGAGGGCCAAAACAATCTTGCTTGCTTGTTTTTGCTTTCTCAGCACTTAGGAAGATGTGTGGCATACAGTAAGTGCATAATAAAAGTTCATTCATTCAATTCTTTATTTTTCCTCCATAAATAGTTAATTCTTTCATGATGATGACTTTGGTAACAACAACAACATAATGCTTGAAGGTTTTGCAAAGGGTTATCCCATCTGATTTCCTTTAATGACCCTATGAAGTAGGTACTATGACAGAGGAGGAAACTGAGGCTTGAAAGGCTAAGTGCATTGTTGCTGAGAATCTTGAGATGATGTCTTTTGCTCCAGGACGAGAATTAATCCTGAATCTTCTTTAGGTCTAATTTCCCATCTTTTGGAAAGATAGATTAGTATTCATTTTTAACTTAACTAGTATTAACTGCTGTTTCCACCACCAGGTTCTTGTTCATATCATCATGAAAGTCCTACTAACCAATGTTCAGGATAGGTGATGTTTTAGACATTTATTTTGGGAAAACCAGAAGTATGAGCCCTCTTAGATGGTAATCAGGACACATGATTTCTTTTCATCAGATTACTTCTAGCCTTTGTTTCCAGGGCAGTATAGCTCATAGGAATATACAAAGGATCAGGCACTGAGAAGCAGAAGAGAGGCCAAATAGTCCTACCAGGAAACCTGATGAATCAACTCAATCAAGATCACACAGGGAGTGAGTGGCAGATATTTGCCTAGATGGGGAGACTTGAAGGATTCCACCAACGACACTGATCTGTCCCCAGATATCTGCCATTGGCTTGCCAAGGAACTGCCTGAAGGGGACTTTTCCATTCCTCTAAAATTGTTACCATTTGAGTCACTGATTCAGTCCTTTGGGTTTCTTCACAGGAGATGAGGATATTATCTTTAGAATGTTCCTGTGAAAAAAATACAGGGCGTCCCAAAAGTCTTAGTGCAGTCTATGCACTAAGACTTTTGGGACACCCTTTACCCATACTCCCTAGTAGGGGAGGTAAGATCTGAGGGTTTGCTTGCCTGCTCTCAGGAACCAGTCAATGAATTCTTCTGGTTTCATTAGCAGATTAGCTGCTTGCCATTTTGGAAAGGGGAGAGCAGGTACCTTGAAGTATTTGCAGGGTAAGTAAGCTTTGGTTAGTGGGTATGACCCAATTGTTGCATGTTATCCGAGGAAGATGTGTTTAGCTAGTCTCAGGGGGACAGCAAGAGGAGAGTAGGGACCTGGGGATAGGTAGCCAGGTAGGGAGAGATCTCATTTAAATTGAGCAGTTTTGTCTGTTTTGACTCTTTAAGATTTAGGAAGGAGAAATTAAGAAAGGAGGACGGTTAATGCATCTCTTGCTATGCCTTTTAATTGAGTTTCCAAGCTGTAATAAGGAAATAGTTTTTGTTTTTTTTTTTTGTCCCGGGATGTTGTGCAGTCCTCATGAATCACAGGTGTATGAAGCCTGCTTTTACTTCTAGTCCTTGTTTTGTCTTCAGGGTGGGCTGTGTTTGGCCAGCGCTTAGGGATGCTCTTTCTAAATCCTGCATTCCTCTTGATACGTACTCTGCTCTTCATTTATATTGATGAAATCAACTTTTACACTGAGTGGGCCAGGTAGTGACCTCCCCCCGCCTCATATTCTGGGATGTTGCCTGGAAGAATTCCAGCTTTTTGCTATTCATTCTCTTAGGTCACCCTGACATGTGGTAGACAGTGTCATTTTCTCAGTTCTTACTTAATGCTAAGTCACTCAGTGATAGTTGCAAAGGAATTCTAAACCTTTTCTGTGGTGTCTTCAAATGGTGTTTCTTGACTGTTAAACCTGGAGGGACACCATGGTAGAGTGGATGGAGTCCTGGACTTGGAGTCTGGAAAGACCTGTATTCAAATGATGCCTATTTAAGATATGGGACCCAGGCAAATAACTTGAGAAAAGTACTTTGTAGACCATAAAGAGTTTTGGGAATATAAGCCGAGGACATGCTCACCCTTCCCCCCTTGTTTCCTCTCTCTCTCCTTCCATTTTCCTCCTCCCTCCTACATCATTTTGCTATGAGAATTTTGGTGACTCTTCTTTCTGGTGTTTCCATAGGAGCCTAAAGTTGTAAATGAGAAGGACAAAAGCTTTGAATGGAAGAGGCAGATGATACCTTAAAATAGAGGTTCTTAACCTGGGATCCATGGAAACCCTGTGGATAGGTTTCAGGGATCTACGATTTATGTTTTTATTTTCACTAGCCTCTAAATGAAATGTAGCATTTCAGTGCATTGTAAATGTAGACCACCAGCCACTCTTTTGAGAAAGGGGTCCATGGGCTTCACCAGACTGCCAGAGGTGGGGCCATGGCACAAAAAAGGTTAAGCATTCCTGGCCTTAAAGCAAGAGGCCGGCAAGAGTTTCCAGATAGACAGACAGCTGCTCTGGTGCTCGCGTGGTGGGTGTCTAGAGCAGCTGTCTCGGGTGGCCAGTCAGTTCTTTTGCTCTTCGTTGCAAAGAATTAAAAATATGCTGCTTGTTAGACTGGTGTTTAGCAAGCATCTTAAAACTGAGTAGATCTCCAGAGTTCATAGTCAGCCTTCCCTTAGGCATGTGAAGCAAAACTGTGTGTCTGCAAAACTGAAGAGGGGTCTTCTTGCATGCATCTCTCTGGGTGGAGTCGCATTTCTCTGAGATCACTTATTTGGAGTGGAAAGTTTAATATGCTCTTTATTTCAACTATCTAAATGAGTACTTTGTTAGAGCTACTATGAGTTCGTAGGTCCTGACATCATTACTTAAACTTATGTAGATGTATCTATGATCTCAGTGGTGTGCGTGCTTCATCCAACTGTTTCCTTTACCTCCTTCCCTCCCTGTACCTTCCAGTGAAATTGAGCAAATGTTTATTAAGTGCCTACTGTGAGCTAGGTGCTGCAGATGATAAAAACCGAACCGAACCAAAACCAAATCCAAAATCCAAAGCAGTTTCTGCTTCCACAGATTGCCTGCTCAATCCTCCTGGGAGGATGCAACATTAAATAGATAAGTATATTAATGGTGATTGGAAGACAGGACAGGGCAAGAACAACTAAGGGGTTTAGGATAAGCTTCTAGGGGATGCCACATGAGCTGAGCTTTGAGGGAAGGGAGAGATTCAGTCAATCAACATGCATTTACTAGGTTCTAAGGATGAAAAGATAGACATTAAATAGTCTGAGCCATCAGAGAGCTTATGTTTTATTGGGGAAGGGAGACAAAATCTAAATAAGTGTATGCAAAATAAACACAAAGGCCTTTTTTTTGGGAGAAGGGGGAGAGGGGTACAGAAACCTCCTGAAACTAGGAGGGTTGGGAGAGGCTGCATGTAGATTGTGGCTCGTGATCTGAATTGTCCATTGAGTAATGGAGATTCTAAGAGCTGGCACTGACAATCTAGTGTATCACAGGCACAGCGGGACGGCATGAACTGAGGCATGGAGGCAGGGGGTGGAGGGACCTGGGGGAGGAGCAGCTGGAAGGTCATATTGGCTGGACCAGGGAGGGGAGTAATGTATAAGAAACCTTGGAATGAAGGTTGGGCAAGCTGTGAATGGCTTTAAATGCCAACCAGAGGAGTCTGTGTTTGGCTGTAGAAATAATAGAGAATCACAGGAATTTATTGAATAGGCGAGTGACATGGTCAGACCTGAAAATTACTTTGGCAGATGTGTGGAGGATGAGTTGGAGAGGAGGAGACACATGAGATAGGGAAATCAATTAGGATGCTATTGAAATAATACAGCTAAAAAGAGTGGTGCCAGTGTGGATGGAGAGAGGGGACTGAATGATCTCAAGAGATGTTGTTGAATTAGAAGCAATAGAGTTTATCAACTGCTTCGCTATGTCTGGTAAAGAAAAGCGAAGACTCTGGAATGACTCTGAATTTGCAAACTGGGGTGATTGGGTGACTCTCAGAAGAGATAGGGAAGTTTAGAGGATGATTTTGGAATGAAAATGACGAGTTCCATTTTGGATGTGTTGAGTTTAAGATGCCCATGGGACATCTGTTCAAAATGTCCTGTCAGCAGTTGGTGATGTGGGACTGGAGCTCAGGAAGAAGACTAGGGTAGGGTATATAGTTCCTGGAGATATTTGCGTAGAGATGACTGTGGAAGCTGATGAGAGAAAGGTGAGGAGAAGGTACATTCAAGGCAAGACAGAACTTGTGCAAATTCATGGAGGTAGGAGATAGAATGTTTAGTTTGGGTAACAGCAAGGACACTAGTTTTGTGTAACCAAAGAGCTGGATACGAAGAAAATGCCCATAATTAGGGAATGGCTAGACTAATTATGTAAATAAGTGTGATGAAATAATACACAAATATGAAGAATTTTTATAAGAATTTTGAGACTTATGTAAACTGAGGGAGAAGTAAGGGATACCAGGAAAATTAATGGCAACAATGTAAATAGAACACAACCAATGGAAATTGAATGTAGGGTAATTTTAATGACCAACCCTGGGAGAAGAGGAAGAAAAAAAGCTTTTATGTGCTTAGGAGGCAGCTAGGTGGCCTGGTGGATGGAGTGCTGGGTCTGGAGTCAGGAAGGCTCATCTCCCTGAGTTCCAATCCCACCTCAGATACTTCCTAAATGTGTGGCCCTGGGCAAGTCACGGAACCCTGTTTGCCTCAGTTTTCTCATCTGTAAAATGAGCTGGAGAAGGAAATGGCAAACCACTCCAGTATCTTTGCCAAGAAAACCCCAAATTGGGTCACGAAGAGTTGGACGTGACTGCAAAAGGCTGAATAACAACAACAATGGTGTGCTTAGTGCTTTGCAACTATTTTCTAATTTCATCCTTCCTACAACCCTGGGAGGTAGGTGCTATTATGCATTCCACAGTTGAGGAAACTGAGGCAGACAGAGGTTAAGTAACTTGCCCAGTAACTCACCCAGTTAGTTAGTGCCAGAGGCCAGATTTGAACACGTGTTCCTGACTTCTGGCCCAGCTCTTATGCACTGTGCTGTCCATCAGCAGAGAAATGCACCTCCCTCCTTTGTTTGCAGAGAAGTAGGACACTTGTGTGTATGGAATATTTCATTTGTGTCAGACAATTGATTGGTTGTGCTGGTAATAGTTCTATTTTTCTTTCTTTTTTAAAACTTTTGTCACAAAGGATGGCTCATCAGGTTGGGGGAGAGCAGGGATATATTTGGAAATGATGATGTAAAAATAAGACATTTAAAAAACCCTCAAGGTAAAATTAAGAAAAAAAAATAAGACCTTTCACAATCTGCTTTCTTGTCTCCCTTATTACTGCCCTTCAGACACTCTGTCATCTAGTCAAAGTAGCTTTTGCTCTCCCGCTTAAAGGATAATTTATCTCCCATCTCTGTGCCTCTGAATAGCCTGGGAGGTCCTGCCTCTTCCATGGGAGCCTTCGGGCTCCTGCCTTCTCCAGATTTTCCTGTTAGTGCCTTTCCCTTCCCCCAGGTTTCTTTTGTGTTCACTTTGTATGTATTACACATATCTATGTGTTTTCTCTTTGAGTGGAACATAAGGTCTTTGAAGACAGAAATTGATTTTTGTCATTGTATGTCCAGCACCCAGTACAGTATCCTGGAGTGGCGATGTCCCTTAATAAATCCTGATTGATTGGAGGGTCATCTAATCCACCCCCTCCCTGCTAAATCCATAAATTCCCCCCATTACATTGTTTAGAAGCAGTTATCCAAAGTCGTCTTCAGCTTCTCCGTAGTAAAGGGAACTCACAACCTCATAAGGCAATAACCCATTTCTTTGTCAGGCAGCTGTCTTCATTAAAAACTGATTTATGCTGAACTTGGGAGTCCATCTTTGGAGTCCATATCTTTGGAGCCATAATCTGCCTCTCTCTGCAACTTTCTCCCCTTTGGGCTCAGATCATGTTGATCTTTTGAAGAGGACTGCAGTGTCCCCCCAAGTCATCTTCTGTTAAGTGACTATTGACCTTGAGGGCCTCCTGCATGCTCTGGGTCCAGTGTTTCTGGAAAATATGGCAACTCAAAAAGCCAAGTTCAGGGACCCCTTAACAGTCCTTAACATTATGTAGCTAATGTTAGTAGTGGGATTAAAACCTCTTGGAGTATGGACTTTTCTTACTCAAAATCTGGGGCTGTTTCTCCTGACTTTCCCAGACTACCAGGCACAATTAAATAGGAAGCAGGAAATGTTCTCCTAGTTCTATTTATTACTCTTGTAGCCTGGGACACAAATCATTGAATTGCTTAATACCTGTTTATCCGGCTGTGAAATGGGAAGATTTATACCTTTCATCATTGGCTTAATGTTTATAGAAGGTATTGAGATTCCTTAATGTAAATAAAATTTGGGGCCCCAGGTCACTATTTGCATTTAAAAATACCTGTATCTTTTCTGTAGAAGATGTTCACATAAAAATTTGGAGTCTATAGGATTTCGCTCATGCTGTTATTCATCTAGGTTATTTCCCTTGCCTAGAGGGTCCTCATTTTTGCTGTACATCCTTCAGGATGCAGTCTTCTGCCTTCCATAAACCTTTTCCTGACTATTCTACCCCTCCCAATCTCCAGCTGTAAACTCCTGCAGGACTTCAAATGATATAGAGCAGCATTTGGCAATCAGTTATCTAGGTTGGGAGTGAGGGATAATTGCTTTGCGTGATTGAGGGGGTAAGGGAAGTCATTCATATTTTATATTATTTGTTTGAACTTAGCAGTCCTAACCACATACTAATCAAAGGATTTGAAGCTTAAAAGGACCTCAGGGGTCATCTGAAACCAACACCTTAATTTTACAGAACAGGAAATAGAGGTGGTGGCACAAAATGAACCCAGAGACAGTATTATAGCAGAAACAGCACACAGGTTCTAGAGCCTAGGAGCATGGGTCTAATTGCTACCTCTGATAGTGACTACCTGTGTGACCTTGAGCGAGTCACTTAAATGTTAAATGAAGGAGTGGGAGCAGATGACCTCTGAGGTTCCTATCAGCTTTTAATTTCTCTTTCCCTCCGTCTCTCTCTCTGTGTCTCTCTCTCTGTCTGTCTCTCTGTCTGTCTTTCTGTCTCTTTCTCTGTCTCTCTGTCTCTTCTCTTCTCTTCTCTTCCTCTTCCTCTTTCTTCCCCCCCCCCCCATCAAGGATTCAAATCCAGTGTCCACTAATTCTTAATCCATTGGTCTTTTCATTACATAATGACCAACATACATATGTATATGCCAGCCTCCGTCTTCTAGCATCCATCCATCTATCCATACATGCGTACTTAAGATCACAGTTTTTGAGGTAGAATGGGTCTTTGTCAACACTTTGATTTTCCTGATGAGAAACTTAGTTGAGGTATCTTGACCCTAATCAAAGGGTAGCTTGGATACTTTTCTTATGCCATGATCTTCAGGACTTAAAAGCCCAAATCTGTGTTGGGGCTTTCTTTGGATATTTTCTGATCTCATTGACTATACAATGCTGGAATCTCTATAGCTCATCAAGTAGAGTGCATTGTTTCTTTTTTCTATTAGTCATTCTCTAGAGACAAGAATTCATTTTCTAAAGGACGTGGCCCTGAATTGTTATTAGCAAAACTCTAGTTATTAGTGTTTGGGCACACTGTTCCATTCGGAATGTGTCATTCCATGTTCATGTCAACCTCCTGCTCAACTTAAATCAATACAATTTTTAAAAAAAATTCTTCCTTTTTCGGGGATAGGAACATATTCATAATTCTTATATTATCTCTCTCACTCTCTCATCTATCTATAATGCCTCTATTTTCTTCACTAGATTAAAAATTGCTATATTAAAATAATGTCATTTTTTAATATGAGGTAACTGAAGAATGGAGAAGTTGTTTGCACTGAGCATTTGGAAATTTTAAAAAATAATAATGATTGCTCCTGCCACATTTTTAGTACTCAACTTTCAACTCATATCTGTCAAGTTTTGTTCAAAACCTTCAAAGTTGATTTCCCCACTTAATTATAGTTGAAAATTGATATGCTGAACTGAGTAATTTTTTTTTTGAAACAGAAAAATGACCTATTCACCAAATCGCCACATGAATGAGGCAGTGTCTAAAAAAGGAAAAAAAAAAGGTTAAAAAATCTAACTTTCCATTTTGAACTGAGTTGTAGAGACTAATCCTGAATTATTTCTCTCTATTTTTAAAGAAATGATGAAATAGTGTTATTAAGGTTGAGTTATGTTATGTTTCTCTAGTACTCGGTTTTGTAAGTATTATAACAAAATACTATGTACAATTTACTTAGTCCTGTGACCCAGAAACTGAAGGATGTTAGAATCCTACAGTTCATTCGTGACTTTCCATTGACCATTCCCTGATATAAATCATAGAGTTCAGTATGCAACAGCTAAGTCACAAACAAAAACAAAACCCCCACAGATATGGCATACCATTCCCTGCCCCTCTTCAGCTCTCTTTCATATGTTGATTTCGTGGATTAGATGTAAGCTCCTTGAGGGCAGGGACTCTCTTTTCACTTGTATTTGTATTCTTAGACTTAACATGGTACCTGGTATGTAGATAGTACAGGCTTAATATGTGCTTATTTTTAATAGTATTTTATTTTTTTCCAATTCCATGTAAAGATAATTATCAACATTCATTTTTTATAAGATTTTGAGTTCCAAATTTTTCTCCCTCTCTCCCCTTCCCCTCCCCAAGACAGAAAGCAATCTGATATAGGTTATATATGTGCAGTCAAGTTAAACATATTTCCACATTAGTCATGTTGTAAAAGAAGAATCAGAACAAAAGGGAAAAACCACAAGAAAGAGAAAGCAAAAAACAAAAGAGAAAATACTGTGCTTTGATCTGCATTCAGACTCCATAGTTCTTTCTCTGTATGTGGATAGCGTTTTCCATCATGAGTCTTTTGGAATTGTCTTGGATCATTGTCTTGCTGAGAAGAGCTAAGTCTGTCATAGTTGATCATTACACAGTGTTGCTATTACTGTGTACGGTGTTCTCCTGGTTCTGCTCACTTCACTCAGCATCAGTTCATAGAAGTCTTTCCAGGTTTTTCTGAAATCCACCTGCTCATCATTTCTTATAGCACAATAGTATTCCATTACATTCATATACAATAACTTGTTCAGCCGTTCCCTAATTGATGGGCGTTCTTTCAATTTCCAATTCTTTGCCACCACAAAAAGACCTGCTATAAACATGTAGGTCCTTTTCCTTTTTTATGATCTCTTTGGGATACAGACCTATTAGTAGTATTGCTGGATCAAAGGATATGCACAGTTTTATAACCCTTTGGGCATAATTCCAAATTGTTCTCCAGAATGGTTGGATCAGCTCACAACTCCACCAGCAATGTATTAGTGTCCCAATTTTCCCACATCTTCTCCAACATTTATAATTTTCTTTTTCTGTCACATTAGCCAATCTTATAGGTGTGAGGTCGTACCTTATAGTAGTTTTAATTTAATAAGTGCTTATTAACTTGACTTCTATCACATTTTTAATTTTACACATGAGAATAATGGGACACAATTGAGGTGACTTGCCCAATGTCTCATGGGTGGTTAGAATTTAAAAAATCAAGATTTCTTGAGTCCTCATCAATGTTTTCTGCTTTGCTGCCTCTCTTCTTATTTGTAGAATCTTTGCACCACATTTGCACCCTTTAGGAAGAGTGGGGATACTTCTGTCCTCTTCAGTGCCAAAGGGATCTCCTCTGTCACCTTCTAAGGTGTTCACAAGTCTGGGCCCTGTAGCCTTTGTGCCTTTTCTTCCAATCTTGAAATGGCAAATACTGACAGGATAGATTTCCTGCCCAGATCATATCCCTTAGAATGATTGTCGAAACCTCAATGTTACCCTTGCAAAAATTTTGGATGCTTTTGGATTTCCCTAGATCCTTATCTGATAATTACAACTCTCAGGACTTTCCATTTGATTTGACCATTTCTCTATCAGAAGGCAGATTATGTCCTCAAGCCCCTTGTGGTTGTTCTATGATGCTATCTATGATGAATACACCCACTCCCAAATTAAAACAAAAAGGCTCATTTCCCTTTCTTATTTGAAAGTAAAGAAGAGGATTGCCTGTGAGTGCCACTGCAGATAAAAGAAAAGCTTGCAGAACTTTAAAAGTTGAACAAACTTAAAGTTTTGGGCATGTATGTGCTATTAGAAACTATCTAACTGAAGAAGATTGATGGTCCATCTCCTGTAGTATTCTGCCTGGGGGTTGGGTCTATTCCATGCTTGAGAGGACTTGTAAAAATCTGAGCAGTGAAGCTAACTGCCCAGCGCTATACAACAGGGGGAAATTATTACAAATCCCAGCTGGTAATGAGCTCATGTCTTGTCCTATGAGCTCTTATAATTTTTACCTTAGGAAAAATAACTTCAAATGCCATTTTATTTATGCAAGCGTCTAGTTTTGGCTTTTTTTTTTAGACTCTCGCTAAATGCTTGCCTGCTGGCACATGCTAATACACATTTGCCTCGTGGTGATCTAGGATGCAGTTGTAGATGCTAAAACTTCCTTTGGGTTTGCCTATATGGTGACCTGTATGTTGCAGGTGATTTGTGTTTCCTCCAAGTGGGGTAGAGCATGGTTAGATTTAGGTTAAATGCAGGGGCATAATCCCTGAAGAGTGATTAACGTCCAGTAGGAAAATGATGATATCAAAGCTAGCAAAAGAAGCATGATTCTTGCTCTGCAGCTTCTTCCTTGCTGAAACAAACACCACCCATGCAGATCATTGTGTGCAAGGACCCAGAGCCAAAGAGTTGCATTTTGCAGCAAGCCGACAGTTCCTGTGAAAGGAGCCAGACTCAGAAGGAATGAATAGGAGGTAGAGGTTTACATTTGGCTGGGATAGGTGTGGGCATGTGTGGGTGGTGCTGGTAGCTGGATGAGAGAGGGAGAGATGTCATATAATAGGGGTGAGGTAATAAAGCTCCTTCTTGTAGAAATGGTAGAGAGGTAGGACTCTTTAACTCAGACCTTCTTAGTGCTTAGATAGGAGCCATTGCCCAGAGAAGTAGGAAGAGAATGTTTGGGCAAATACTGATCATTGTGACCCCTGATTATTTTAAACTGGAGACTTCTGTCCACTCTTGTGGCTGATAGAATAATATGTCTGTGGAATGCCTCTTCTCCGAGTGCCCCAAAACATTTTTCAAAAGACTTTTCTCAATTTATGTACGTCACATATATAATCCTTTGTATATCAGTGAGTTAATAGGGCTATTTCTCCTGGTATTCCTGACACACATTGTTGCAGATCTGAGCCCATCCTGTCTGTGGTATCCCTGAAATGTTCCCAGTGACCATTGGAGGCTCTCCTCTGGGTCTTTCCCTTCCTATAGGTGTCAATGCAGCACTTAGGCTACTTGTTATCCTTTGCTTCTGCTATATGCCCAATCCACCTCCTTTTTAGAGCATATCATTTATAAAAATACTAATAACAGCTCACATTTATGTACTACTTTAATGTTTGCAAAGTACTTTATGTGTTATGTCATTTAATCCTCACAACAACTTTGGGAGGTCGATACTCTTATTATGCTAAGAATATGATTATAGTCTTATAAATACTCTTAACTATTAAGGTAATACTGTTATTATTGATCTCCATTTTACAGATGAGGAAACTGAGTCAGAGAGGTTGAGTGACTTGCCTAGGATCACATAGCTAGTAGGTGTCTAAGGCAGAATTTGAACTCATCTTCCTGACTCCAAGTCTGATATTCTGGTGCCAGCAATTGCCTATCGTTAGTGATATCCCTTATGTTTTTTGAGTGTTGGAAATATGCTATTTGCATCCACTATGCACCCTAATACTTTGCACACAGAAAGCATTTAATAAATGCTTCTTGTCTTGACTTGATGTGACCTTTTTTTCACTGCTGTTAGATAATTTAGCACTTTTTATATATTATAAATAATGTTTTGTATTGTTCTCTGACTTTTTCCTCCCCCAACTCCGCTGTCATTTTCTTGAGGACAGGTACCATGACTTCCGTGATTTTGTCCTCCTGATACAACACTGGACTCATGGAAGTGGACATGTTACAGCCCAGGCTGCTTATTTGGCAGATCAGGAAACTGGGGAATAGACAGATGAAATGATTTGCCTAAGGTCACCCAGCCAAGCAGAAATAAAACCAAGCTGTCTCAATTTCCAGACTGTTCCTCTTTACATCTGTCTGTCTTTCCCTGGTGTTACCTTCGTTCCTTCTTTGGATCACAGTTACGTAATTTATTATTGGGAAATACTTCTTTATCTTCTACAGAAGGGCGTTTAGGAGATGAAGGTATAGGATGACCTCTGCTGGTAAACAGTTGTCCTGGTTGTCATCTATCTCTTGGCTCTTGGAGTAACCCCGTAAAGAGAGGAGAAGGTAGCAGGAGGGAAAGCATATTTGAGAATTTAGTAGTTACTTGGAAAGTCATTTTTGATTCTCAGAATATCTGAGTGAATCCTAACAATAAACTCAGATTTGTATAGCACTATCAGAATTAAAATACTTTTCAAGTCAAATCAGAAGGATTTATTAAGTGCTTACTATGTGGCAGGCATGCTACAGAACAGTAGGGATACAAAGAATGGAAAAGTAAGGTAAATTTCCTCAAAATAACCCTGCCACATAGGTAGTGCAAATGTTATTGCACCCATTTTACAGATAAACTGAAGAAAGTTAGTGGTCACACACGTAATAAATATTAGCCATTATTTGAAATGAGTTCTCTTCATTTCAAGCCTAGCACTATACCATGTTGCTCAGTATAAGTCTGAAATGTAAACGATAGTGTTGATATTATTCAAAATGATTGCATTTTGTGGACAGTAGAATTTTAAAGATGGTAGGAATCTTGGGGACCATTTAGTACAATGCCCTTATTTTGCTTATGAGGAGGTTGTGGACCCGAAATGCCAGGTGTCATGGTCCTCTAAGGTCTTTTTGAAAAGTAGGCAGAATAAGGACAAGAATTAAAGTCCTCTGATGCCCGGTCTACTCTTACTTCTGCCACCTTCTGCCTCTTCTTCCTCTTGCATCTGTGCTTAAACATTTTCCACTTTTAAAACTGGTGATGTTTTACTGAAAGATTCCTGAGGGAAATATGATGGTACATAGGGGAGGTTGGTCCATGGATACAGGTCTTTATTTAGCAACCTAGCAGCTGGACATCTGCATTTATCCTGAACATCCTACTCCAGCTCCTCTGGCATGGTTTGCAAAGCTCCATTTTTCATCCAGATGGTGCTCTCCCTTGTCTGCTAAGTCAGGTGGGAAGATGATGTCTCTAGTGCAAATTGCCAACAGTCTTCTCTGGAATACTCACAACTGATTGAATCCAATTTCAGATGGTCATCTGGGGGGCCCTTGTTTCTGCCTACCCAGAGGTGATTTTTTTCCCCCTTTCTCCTTTGTGAATCACTCTTCTTCTTCCTTACTCACCCCTTCCTAATTAGAAGATGCTGACAGTTCCTCAGCTTTTCAGAAAGTTATAGTACAGGCTTACAAATAGCTTCTCTCTCTAAGAAATTAAAAATGATTCTTGCAGATGTTTCTTGTATGTGTGTTGAGGAAATGATCATGGGTAAGCATAAGGTTACAGATCATTTTAAAAAATCTCATTTTTTTCCATAAAATACCCTTCCAAAGCCTTCTGACAGCATTTGGCCACTTCTTAGAATCCATTCTGATGCATGAATGCTATTGCCCCATCATCCTGGACCTGGCTGATCCAGATGCTCCAGCCACAGTTACTGAAGAAAGGGAAAAGAGAATTCTCAGCCCTGAAGTCCTTGGCTTCAACCTCAAATGATTCATCATCAAGAACTGATAGGACTTGATTAGTGGCAATGACATTAACGATAATGCATCATCATCTCCTTTGCAGTTGCACCCTAAGGACCATGACAACTTTACATTCGACTTGTAGCTAACCTCTCAAGTATATATTGTCTTCTCTCTTCAAATGAGAACTCTTTGAGAGCAGGGCTATCTTGCTCTTTCTGCTTAGCATAGTTCTTTGCACGTGGTGCCTTTTTAAATGCTTTTTCATTCATTTCATTTATTCATACCTACTCAGAAAACAGTCTGAAGTTATAGATGATATAGATTTGGTAAACTTGTTGAGTAACCTAAATTCATAAATCTGTCCCTGTCCCTGTAGATCTTAGTACCCAACAAGTTTTTCTGCTAAGTGTATGGTTGCCAGGCCACTCATACTGAGAGCTTTTAAAGGCTGTACTTTGTTTCTGCTTTAAAAAAAAAGATAAGCTTTATAAAAATAGATACTTAACAAGAATCAACAAACTGCATGATATATTCTTTCTACCTATTGGTTAGGTCTCTGACTGTGGAGATGTAGTCTGCAATAGAGAATCATCTGGGAAATTCTTGTTTCTTATGTTTTCATCAAGGCCACTATCCACATATGTATAGACCGTGCCTGCTAAGATCTCAAAAAGGTGAGAAAGTAGGCATATGGGATCTTACTGACATCTGCATGGTTGGCTTTGCTCAGTAGTAGTAATGTTGCATTTGATTTTCTTGCCTACTTCTTTTGGAAACCCTTCCTTTTTGAGATATCTTAAATTCTTGAGAAGTGTCTTTAAAAGCATGCTACCTCCAGTGTGGATTTACTATAATCATGCAGTCAGGTATTAGAGTCTAAATGCAGTATCTTCATTGTCATTGCAGATGAGAATAGATACCTGTAAAAACATTGAGCAATTCTGTTCCTCTTTACGTAAAATTTTTTTTGATCCTTTCAGTTTTTAATCTCTGAAGTGTTTAGGATATTCTGACTTCAGTGAGTCATACTCAGTTTTCTTCAGGATTCTTTGCTTTCCACTGCCTTTGCCTGTGAGGTCATCTTGCCAAGGACCTTTTGTCCTCCTCAAAAATATGTTGCAAATGAGCTTGTGGTCTTTGATGGCTGCCTTTTCTCCTGCTTGGTTGGTTGCTTAGGGTTTGATGGCTGAAGTGGGTCTGTACTTTCCTCTCCTCCTTATTCTGGTGATTGTCTTATTTACATGGTTTGTTAAACTTGTCAAAGAAATGGTGATGATAATAATAATAATAAGTTATGTAGTGCTTACTATGTGCCAGGCACTGAGCTGAGTGCTTTCCAATGATCTCATTTGCATCTTGCAACAACCCTGGGAAGTAGGTGCTATTATTATCCCCATTACAGATGAGGAAACTGAGACAAACAGGGATTAAGTGGCTTGCCTAGGGTCACACAACTAATACGTATCTGAGGCTGAATTTGAACTCAGGTCTTCCTGACTCCAAGCCCGGTACTCTATGCATTGTCCCGTCACCTGCCAGATAATCAGAAGCAGATGATCAGATATCAATGTTTTTACTTTCGTGTCTTCCCCTTTTTTCACAGTCAACTGCCCAGATTTACATAGATCATTCTGGAGCCGTGGTAATTGCACTCAAGTTTTCTTGTCTTTATTTTAATTTGGTGTTCATTTTGATCTTTCCTCTATTGACCTGATGGCCCATAGACAACTGATTTCTGAAATGCTTCCCCTTTGGTAACTAATCAAGAATGTCAGTAATGGGTGAGGTTAAGTTTTTTTAGTAGTGAATTGTCTGTTTGGCAAATATCTCATATTCAGGGGACTAAGTTTATGTTTATTGATAGCTTAAAAACCTCTGGGGAAGGAATGAACAGAGAGCTGTCCTCAGAGCTGGGTTTAAGATCTGGGTTCCAGTCACTCTTTGATATGTTCTGGCTGGGGGTCCCAGGCAAGCTTCTTAATTTCCCGAGGCTCTAGGTGGCTCTAAGATTGTAAATTGCTGAAATGGTGCAGACATGAAGTGGTGGAGGGATTTTTAGTACCTTCTAGTCCACGCCCTTTATTCTACCTTGCCCTAGTCCCTGCACAAGCAAAGGAATATGGGCACCCAAGACTGTAGATGGCATGGCCAAATCATTTATCATCTAGTAGCCAACTGCTGGTGTTGGACCTCCGTGTACTTGTCTTTGGACGGCAAACACTTTCCTTTTTGGGATCCTAAACTTGAGAAATTTCCAGCTTGGTAGACCAGGCCAGAGCTTTGGGAACTTTGGGAGTCATCTCTCCCCTCATGCTGTGGCAGGGCTTCTGTGGAAGTTTATTAATGGTATTTTTTTTTTAAACAAATTATCCTCCTACTAAATGCTTTCCCTTTAGATTTTTGTTTTTTAAAATGTTGTATATGAAGAAAAATCCCTTATTTCTATGGTATTTATATTGCTGTAACTTTTCTGGATGATTTTTAGCATTTACAGCTTGGCAAACCTTTTCCATATTAGTTCTTAGTGACTGAGTACAAAGGGCTTATATTAATGGGATGGATTGAGGGGAATTTTGCATGCCAAAAGAAAGATAATTCAGTAATGTGAGAACCATATAGTTAATTGGAGTACAAAATGTACTCATAACATTGCATTAAAAACTGCTCACAGTAATTATGAAAATTAAAATCACAAATACATTCTTATTGCACAAACTTTGGAGTTAGATGTAACATAATACCCACATGGGATCTTTAAGAGCAGAAAATCTCTGTCTCTTCTTCTTTTATGTGAAAACTGTAGAATCTGAAGGAAACAGCTTTTTTGCCTCCTTTTATTTTGTAGTTTATTTTATGTAGGTTACAATTTACATAGGTTATGTCTATAGATAGCGGGCAGCCATGGAGTAGTAGAGAGAGAGAAAGCTGCCCTCAGAGCCAGGAATACCTGGGTACCAGTCACCCTTGGCTAGGAGGGCCCTGGGGAAGCCCCTTCATCTCTCAATGATCTAGGAAACTCTAGGATTGTAAATTCAGGAAAAGGTGCAGACGTGAAGTGGAGGAGGAATTTTGTTCTTCTGGGAGGAAGAGGAAGCTGGTGGTGCCAGCCAGATAGAGCCCTGGTCCTGGAATCAGAAAAAATCTGAGTTCAAATCTGGCCTCAAACACTGGGCAAATCACTTAATCTTTGTCTGCCTCAGTTTCCTCAACTGTAAAATAGAGAGAATAATAGCACCTACCTCCCAGGGTTGTTGTGAGGATCAAATGAGACATTTAGCATAGTGCCTAGGACATAGTAGGTGCATAATAAATGCTTATTCTATTCTCTCCTTTCCATCTTCTGGAAGTTCTCTCTATCAGTGACATCACAAGTTTAGTCTTCTACGCCTGTATAGTAACATTTTATAAGCTAAAGTCTATCTACAGTTAATTAGTAGATTGTACCTGTGTTGGTATCTTCAGTTTTCAGTTTAATGATATGTTTATTGACTAATAATTGTTTTAATAGGCCCTGTAAGGGAAATGAAGATGAATGAGGCAAAGTGCCTACCTTCAAAGTAGTTATTAGTCTAGCTGGGGAGATGGACTTCCATAAATAGGAATATATTGAAATAGAGAATGTGATAGCTCATCTTCTAAGACTTCCATTCAGTTGGTATCTGGGGTCTCTTTTGTGTCTTTGTTTTATTTCTCTTTTCTGTCTTTTCCCCAGGCCTAGGTACATGCTTGGGTCTCCCCTATCCTCGAAACAAAGCACTGCCCAACTCTTCTTGAATCTGCTCTTACTCTTTCTGCTTTTTCCCGGCCCTTCCTTTCATCGCCGTATTTCCAGAAAGAGTCGTGCACACACTTGCCTCCCACCTACTCGCTCCTTATCATTTGTAATTGGGATCATACTTTACTACTTGAACAAAACATCTCTTTTAATATCACTCCTGCTCTCCCAATTACCAAATGACCTTTGCCAGTCTCCACCCTTCTTGACCTGTTTGCTGTTTCTCACACTGTCCATCAAACCTTTCTTGTCCTTCCTTCTCCCTTGGCTTCTGGAACATTATTTCATTCTAATTCTCCTGCCTCTTGCATTGTTACTTCTCTGCCTCTTTTACTCCTTCTTGTTCCTCCTCTTGCCCTTAAGTATGAGCCCCTGAGAGAACCCCAGAGGTTCTATCCTCAGTCCTCTTTACTTTAAACACTCCCTGGGTGAATATTAGTCTTTCCCATGGCTTCAGTTATCATCATGGTATAGACAACCAAAATTGTGTCCACAGCCTCACCTGAAGGCCTAATATGCTGTCTATACTGGTACTCATCTCTTTCCCCATAAGTCTGCCTAATTTTCCTATTTCTGGTCATTCTGTCATCAGGTGAGCATTTATTAAGTAGCACAGTGGATAGAGTGCTGGGCCTCGAGTCAGGAAGACTCATCTTCCTGAGTTCAAATCTGGCCTCAGATACTTACTAGCTATGTGACCCTGAGCAAGTAATTTTTGCCTCAGTTTCCTCATCTGTAAAATGAGCTGGAGAAGAAAATGGCAAACCACGCCAAGAAAACACCAAATGGGGTCATGAAGAGACAGACGTAAATGAAAAATGATTGAACAACAGCTATGTATAAGGTACTGTGCTAGTCTCTGGGCAGTTCTTTGATAACACAGAACATGCTGTGATGAATATTTTGGTGTATTTGGGACTTTTCTTTCTGTGTGTGACCTTTATGGGATCAGTGCCTAGCAATGAGATTTCTGGGCCAAAGATGATGGATACTTTCACTTTGTTAAAATAATTTCCAATAGCTTTACACAATGATTGGACCAGTTCCTGACTCTACCCACAAAATATTGGCGTGGCTGCCTTTCTCCATATAGCCTTTCCAACATAGAATATTTTGGCCTTTGGTCATCTTTGCTAATTAGCTGGGTGTGAGTTGAAACCTCAGAGTTGTTCTGATTTACATTATTCCATGATTCGGAGCAGTGTGTCATAAGATTGTTAATAGTCTGTGATTCTGCTTTCAAGAACTGTTTATTCGTATCTTTTTACTATTTATTGGGGATTAAGACTTCTCCAAGTTATTCTACTGCTTCCAGATTCATCTTTTCCATGCACAGGTCAGAAGATTGCAGATTTAGAGCCAGAAGGACGTCAAGTCCAACCCATTTATTTCCCAAGTGGGGAAATGAGGCATAGAGAGTTTTAAGTGACTTAAAGTGACAGGGTCACACAAGTCAGTCAAATCCACATGCATGTAGTAAGTGCCTACTATGTGTCAGGCACTGTGTTAAGTGTTGGGGATGCAATGAAAGGCAAAAGACCATACTGTGCTCTCAAGGAGCTTCCAATCTAATGGGGAAAACAACATGCAAATGACTGTGTACAGTCAGTATACATACACACATATGTGTGTGTGTATGTATGTGTATACACACACTGGGTAGATTGGAGATAATTTCAGACAGATGGCACGAAGATTAAGATGAACGGAAAAAGATTTCTTGCAGAAGGTTGGATTTTAGCTGAGACTTCAAAGTTGAGATGAGGACAAAGAGAATTCCAGGCTTGGGGACAGTTGGAGAAAAGAGTTAAGTGTCTGAACCATCATTTGAACTCAAGTCTTCCTGACTCCAACTCCAAAGCTGTATCCACTGCCTAGCTGCCTCGCTAACTCAGATCACACCAGAGAACTTTGGATACTCTTCTTTCCCCCTCTTCTTACCCTTTCTCCTCCCCCCCCCCCCCCCCCCCCCCCCCCATTTCCTGTATGAATCAATGTAAGCCCTTGGTCCTGGAACCTAAAGCTCTCTACTGGCTCAGTTTGGATTTTCCAGCCATATTTCTCATTCCTCCCCACTGCGCACTCAATGTTGCAGCTAAACTGCATTTCTAGCTGTTCTTGGATCTCATCTGGCCCTCTGCTGCCTCAGCATTTCTCCCACCTTCCCTCAGTGCTTAGATCAGGCTTCCCTCTTCTGTCCTGCTCATCCTTCAAGATCCACCTCACTGGCAACAGCAAACTGTTCTGGGATTCCTTCCTCTGCCTCTCCACCAGAGCTGGTCCTTCTTGCGCTAACCTTTCATCTCTCTCTGGTCAGACTCTAATGCATGCTCTAGTTATTTGTGTGTGCATGCTAAATTTTAAAATTATATTTTAACAGTTTTATTGATATCTTTTCTTTTAATATCACTCATTTCTGGAAATACCATAAGCTAGCGACAGAGAATAACGGTGAAGCCACATAACTAACAGCATATGGCACATTTTGCACTCATCCCCCAGCTCCCTCAGGAAAGGAGACAGATGCATTTCCTCATCTCTTCTCCTTGGGCAAGATTGGTCATTCAGTTCCACAGTGTTCAGTTTCTTTTTCATTACCATAATTATAGTCGCTGTCTATATTGTTTTCCTGATTCAGCTTTATTTCATTCTGCATCATTCATGCAAATCTTCTCATGTTTCTCTGAATTCCTCATTCATTTTCCTTCCTTAGGGTATGATACTACTTCCTTATATTTATATAACATAATTTTTCAAGTCCCCTGTAAAATGAGCTGGAGAAGGAAATGGCAAACCACTCCAGTATCTGTGCCAAGAAAATACCGAATGAGGTCACAAAAAGCCAGACAGAACTGAAACAACTGAATAACAACAGCAGTACCTCAATGATTAAACCTTTTAGTGTTTATTCTGAAGAGGCCTTTGTGAAGGCTGCATGGTGTAATGGATTAAAGGATAGCCTTGGAATCAGGAAGATTTCCCTTGAAGTCCTGCCACTAACATACACTGACTATAGACAAATTACTTAATCTCTCTCTGTCAAGATTATAAAAAATTTTTCAAGTAGGCATCTACTTTGTTTGCAGGTTTGTTTGTTTGTTTTGCTACAACAAAAAAGCACTCTTGTATGTCTTGAGTGGGTGGCTCAGTGGATAGAATGCTGGACCTGGAGTCAGGAAGATCTGAGTTCAAATGTGACCTCAGATACTTATTATCTATGTGACCCTGGGCAAGTCACTTAACCTGTTTGCCTCAATCTACTGGAGAAGGAAATGGCAAACCACTCCAGTTTCCTTGCCAAGAAGACCCCATGGACAGCATGCATACTATAGCCCATAGGACCATGAATACAACTGAACAACATTTGCTCTCCCCTGCTTTTTGAATACCTAATTCCCTCCATTAGAATATAGTCCTTCTTGCTGCTGCCTTTTATACTCTTGTTTTAAAATTCTTTAAAATTTGTATTGATGTCTTCTGTTTTATTTACCTTCATTTCTGAACATATCCTTCTCCTTTCCCTCCCCTCCCCTCTCCTCAGGGGAAGGTAACCTGGAATGGGAGAGCTTCTGCTCATATTCCAGCCCTGATCCTTACTGTGCCTGTGTGACCTTGGATATGTTAGCTAACCTCTCTGAGCCTCAGTTTTCTCACCTGTAAATTAAGGGGGTTGGGACTAGATGGGCTCTGAAGTCCTTTGCCACTCTGGACCTAAGATCCTATGATCAATATAACAAAACATGGGAAAGAAGGAAAAAAAGCAGCCCTGGGACAGTGACATCATCTGAGTCTGACAGTATCCGCACCCTTCAGGTCCCGACCTTTGCAAAGGAGGAAGGTGCATTTTCTTATTCCTTTGGTACAATTCATTCTTAATGAATAAAAAGCATTAAAATTGCCTTTATTTTGGAATTTTTGGCATCATGCTTTCCTATGTTTGGGCTGTATTTTGGTGGTTTCTAAACAAAGGATGTTAATTGCCACTGCACCAGTCTCTGCATATGGTCCTTGAGAGAAGAATGAAGGTGAGTGCGACAGCATGTTGCTTTCATAATTCAGCATCTAGCACAGTACCTACACAGAGTAGGCACTCAGAATATGCTTTTGAGTTTTAAAAGGTGATATACTTAGCACAGGGCCAGTGCCTGTAGTAGGTAGTTAATAAATGTTTTCTAGTCAATTGATGCCATAAATTATATATATCTAACTATGTCTGTCTAACTATATCTGTACAATGTCATAAGAGTATAGCTTCAGAGGTGGAATCACGGAGGTTATGGGGGTCACAGGATTTCCTGCTGGAAGAGACTTTTGAGGTCATCTAGTTCAGGGCTTCTTAAACTTTTTTCCACTTGCAACCCCTTCAACGCTTCTTAAACTGTGGGTTGTGATTCCATATGGGGCTGAGTTCACCTTCTTCATTTTACAGTTGTGGAAACTGAGGCATAGAGGTGTTACCTCACCAAGATCACTCAAGTAGTAAGTGGAAGAATAGGGATTGGAATTCTGCTCCTTGCCCTTCCGACCCCAAATCCAGAGCTCCATACAGAGTACCAAGCTACCTTCCTGTCCCTTGGAAGAGGACAACAGAATTATTATTTAGTAATTTAGGACTTAAAAAGAGATTTTGGCATAGATCAAATTGTTCCAGTGTTAGAGAGGACCTTAGAGATCATCTTTCTCACTTTGCAGTTAAAGGAATTGTGACCTTTTACAGGTTAATTGATGAATGGAAGGTCACAGTATTTAGTGGTTGTAAGGACTAGAATGCTGGTTTCTTGGCACCCTGCTGAACGTTCTTTTCATTTAACCACCTTTTATAGGGAAAAGCCAGTTTTTAAACCATAAATGATCTTCATGAATGAACAGAAGTGAACATCTTACCTACTTATTGTGGAGCATATTACGCATTAATAATGTAGCAGTAGATGTTCTCTGTAACAAAAGCATTAAGTACTATGATTTATACTTTGTCAAATATTCTGACACCCTAGGAATATCCAAAAAGGTATAGGTTGTTTTTTCCCCTTCCATAGACATTTAGGTCTTAATAAACTGAATTAATATCATGTTTGCCACTCCACACGCAAACAATAAGATACTCATTGCTCTCATAGCCTTTTCAGTGACACTGATTACATGGAATAAGTGCACGATTATAGAAACACAGTTTGAAATTAGGACACTTTACTAAGCTGTCTGTTGGACAGTCAGTTTAAAATAAATCACCCACAATGAAGTGAGTGAAAAAGAAGCAGGTCCTATCTGTAAAATTACAAGACATTCAGAATAAATGTTATGGAGGGAATGTGGCCACAAGAAGAGCGAATACTTTGCAGAATAATCTTGTATTATTCAGAGCAAAGCAAAAAAAAAAAAAAAAGCCACATAGAAAGGAGAATCTTGTGCATAGTAACTGTATTTTAGTCAAACCAGTGCTTGACTCTGGCAGGAGAATCTGACAGATCTTGGGTGTCCTGCTTGGTAAAGGCTTAGAATGGCCATTTTAGGCTTGCAGGGCTTTGGATAGGAAGGTCCAGCCAAAAAAAGATGGCTAGAACTAGGCAGGGAAGAGCCCAGGAGGGCTCCCAGAAAGGAGGGGCTTGGTCTGGCTATAAAAATCCCCCAGAAAGTGGAAAAATAAGGACTGTGGTTTGGTAGTTAGTTATAGCTCTCCCTGAGAAAAGAGCAGATGGAGGAACAAGATCCAGGAGGACAAACCCCGCCAGACTTTCCACTGGGAAATGGCCAACACAAGGTATTGACGCTAAGCCTACTTTAACACAGATGATGAAAAATCCCAATCTAAGTCCCATCTTTTTGAGTTACGTAGGGTTCTTTGAAGGAAAGAGGGAAAGCCATGGAGAAGACTAAAGAGGGAAGAAGGTAGAGAGGAAGGTACAATAGGTGAAAGGATATGGATGGTGGGACCTTTTGAGAATAGTTCTCAGGCAGGAAAATGTTGTAATACAGCACTAATTTTATCACTTTGTTCTTGATACAACCGACTCCCTAGGGGTATGTCGTTTTAAAACAAACACATTTTGAGTTGTGCTTTTATATTCTGAAGAGTTTTAGTCTTGAGGATAAAGATTGGCATTTTTTTTTAAAGCTTCTTGAAGTACGAATCTGTAGCAGACATCATTCATCCATTCCAGGCAAACTGGAATAATTTCCTACCTCTATGCTAATTTTGCTCATGCTTTTCCTACACCTGGCTTACCTATCTTCACTGTGTATTAAAGCCCAACCCAAGTTTCAAATATCATGAAGCCTTCCCTGAGTGTCACCTTCTGCCTTCCCTTATATTTCTATACCTTTCTCCCTTTCCTATGTCAGGGTTCTCATTGGCTCAGAGTTGCCAACTATTTGATGACCAGATGTGAAGTTTTCTTTGAGAACAAAAAATGATCATTTAAAATACTTACATTTATTAGCGCATATTCCATGTAAGTTTTTTTTTAATATCTACTTGGCTTTACAAATATTTAAGACAAATACCCATTAAAAGACTGTTGTGTTGTATATCTCTGAGCCTTGCTGTTTGTAATTGTAATCTTATTTAAACAGTCAGGGTTTAAATAGTGATCCCCAAAACATAATATCCAGCTATTTATCTGCCTGTCCATTTTTCCTCCTACATTATGTAATCACAAAAAATTTACCATGAAACATGAGTTACATGAGCTTGATTTTATATCTTTTGCAGATATAAAGGGGCCCTTAATCTTACATGCTCTGATAATAAATTTTCACACTATTTTACTCTTCGGGAGGAAATTGATCTATGATAACTTGAAGAAAAGAGCACAAGGTATGTGGTTTTGGAGTGTCTAGGGGAAAATCCTAATTTGTTTCGTAAGTATGATCAGATGAACAATTTTAGACCAGAAACTCCTTCAGTAATGAGCTTTTTTTTATTTTCTGTTTTTGTCATAAAGGAAAATAACGAATCTATTTGACTTCCAGAGAGGAAGGAATATAGTATAGTATCGAAGGAATCTAGTTCCTTGATGGAAATATTTTCTTTGGTATAAATAGGAGGGAAAAAAACCTCTTCCTTGTTTCCAGCCACTCAAAGAAAAGTAACTTGCACTGAAGATTTCCTTAGCCAAATGGGCTGCCTTGGCCAGTGGCTCAAAGCTTCACATGATGAGATGTTTCCATTTTCGTCAACCTCTGTGTCTGTTTTGGAGGAAGGAATATTTCATTCCCTTTCTCTCTCTCCATTCTATGCCTGGAGGTTGGTGGGAAGGGGAGGAAGGGATGTGTCTCTGTAGAGGGTACAGAAGCACCAAGCACAGGAATAGTTTGTTTCCTGGGAGTGGGTTAAAAGTAAACATGGGATTCCAGCGAGGCCAGCTGTGGAGCTGACTGGCAGCTGTGCCCTGGAGGGGACCATTTGGCAGGGCTGACAGTTGAGAAGGAGAAGCTGTGACTCAGCCATGAATGTAAACATTTGTTTAGTTTAAATGATTAGGAGCAGAACTTCTGGTCTCTAGTTATTAACTGATTATAAAGAGGGAAATGGAATAAAGGCTTGGTCTTTGATGATGTCATTTCGAACAGTACTAGTAGAAGTATAGACAATATTTGAACTCTGACACTACATGATATGAATGGCATTCTCTCCCCTCGCCACCCCTTCACAATTTTTTATTAAGTTCAGAATTAGGATCATAGGATCAAGATCTAGAGTTGGAAGGGAAATCAGAAGCCTTCTGGTCTATTCTCCTCCCCTCCAATTTTGCAGATGAGGAAACGGAGGCCCACAGAGGTTATAAGTGGGATTTGAACTCAAGTCCCATCATTCCAAGTTTAGCACTCTTTCTTTTCATTGATACTGATAATATGGAAAAGGTCCAGAGGGAAGTGACCAAGAATAGTTTCAAGTACATGTCATGAAAGGATCAGCTGAATGATCTGGAGATGTTTAGCTTGGAGAAGCAAGGATTTAGGGCACTTACTAGCCATGTCCAGTTAAATGGAAGAGGGATTAGGCTTATCTTCCTGCGTTCCACACCGCTGAATTGGGAGCAATGGGGCACATCGCAGAGAGGCCAATTAAGGAGAAACTTCTTAACTGGTAGAGCTTGCCAGAAGTGGAATAGCTTGTCTCTGGAAGTTGTGAGTTTCTTTTCATTATTGGTCTTCACATAAAAGCTGGATGACTACTTGTCAGGTATATTATTTGTATTGTTGTTCAGTCATGTCTGACTCTCCATGACCCCATTTGGGGTTTTCTTTTCTTTTCTTTTTTCTTTTTAGTGAGGCATTCAGGGTTAAGTTATTTGCCCAGGGTCACACAGCTAGTAAGTGTCAAGTGTCTGAGGCCAGATTTAAACTCAGGTCCTCCTGACTCCAAGGCCGGACCTCCAAAGCCACCTAGCTGCCCTGATTTGGGGTTTTCTTGACAAAGCTAGTGGAGTGGTTTGCCGTTTCCTTCTCCAGCTCATTTGACAAATGAGGAACTGAGGCAAACAGGGCGAAGTGACTTGCCCAGGGTCAAACGGCTAGTAACTGTCTGAGGCCAGATTTAAACTCAGAATGATGGGTCTTCCTGACTCCAGGCCTGGTTCTCTATCCACTGCACTACCTAGCTGCCCTTGGGCATGTTATAGAAAGGAGTCTTTGAGGCATAGGTTAGAAGGTACAGCTACTGTCCTGAATACCCAGAATTTTCTTCTTCCTCACTGATAACCACTGGAATCACTAGCTTTCTTTAGGCCTCCAATGCCATCCCCTTCATGATTCCTTTTCTAGACCACCTACTTGCTTTTGCTGTTTCCTTTTTAAAATTATCTGGCATGATCTGTGTAACACATCCACATACATGTTGGACCTACCCAAGAGATATAATCTGTATCCTCAGTGCCTGGGATGTATTTAGACACTTCATGTTTTGAATTGAAGTAAATTCTTCCAGAAAGAATAGCGAGCGTGAGTGCAGGAGAAAGGGGAAATCTAAGAGAAGACACAGCTTTGGCAGTGAACAGATCATAGATGTTGGAAGAGACCTTAGAGATTGAATCCAACCTCCTTATTTTACATATGAAGAATTTTTAGGCCAGATAGATTAATCAAGTGACTTGCCCAGTGTCCCACAGCTAGTAAATATCAGGAGCAGGAGTCAAACACAAGTCTTCCTGGTTCCTTAGTACAAACTCTTCGTATCTCCCCTTCATTCCTCACCTCAGTCCCATTTTAGAAATCAAAGGGAGAGACTTGAAGGCAGCTGTAAACACTGTTAGAGAAGGCTGGGGGACCTTAGAACTCTGTAGTCCAATTCCAGTTTCTATTTTTTTTTTTTTTTAACGAGGGCTACAGACATTAACTTGCCCAGTGTCACACAGCTAGTTGTTTCTGGGCAGAACCAGGATGCAAAATCAGGCTTTTTGATTCCCAAGTTCTACCACTGTAAATGACCTTTATACTGTGCAACCTCAGTAAGATGATGGACGTTTAAAGAATGTCCCAACATTCAAAGATGAGTGGAATGGATCATTAGGAAAGAATTGCATTTGTGGGATGCAGTATTAGGGAAAGCAGATGATTGTAACGTTGGGTAACAAAATCTAACGTTATAGCCTTTGTATTTTGTAAAGTGAAGAGAGCTACAAAGGAATGGGGGAGGATCATATGTGAGGAGATGAGTTTTTGGTGACTTTGATGCGTTATTTCTGCCTTTCTTTGTATCCTTAGTGCTTAGATTAGTGCCTGGCAACACTTAATATAGGCTGGTTATTGTTGTTGGTCATTTTCAATCGTGTCTGACTCTCCATGACCCCATTGTGGACTTTTCTTGGCTAAGATACTGGAGAGGTTTGCCATTTCCTTCTCCAGCTCATTTTTCAGATGAGGAAACTGAGGTAAACAGGATTATGTGACTTGCCCAGGGTCATACAGGTAGTAAGTAAGTAAATCCACTGAGAGTGGATTTGAACTCAGGTCCTTCTGACTCCAGGCCTGGCGTTTTATCCACTGTGCTATCTAGCTGCACCTAACGTATGCTTGCTGATTAGCTACCAGAAGATTGATCTGTATCCTGAGCCCGGTGTGAGACTGCCCCTGCTTGTACTATGCTCATTGCTTTAATGTGGATGATAGGGGTGATAACTTTGGGATTCAATGAATTGCTTCTCATAGCTCTTCTAGACCGCAATTCCAGAACCGGTTTAGCTTGCCTCTCTGTGTGCCCTTTCCAGTGCTCTGAACAGCAAACATGTGGTGTACATGGGGTGGAGGATTAGTCCAGAGTAATAATACCGAGAGCTTTAAGCTTTGCAAAGACATGATCATTTTTTATTGTGCTTAGCACAATGCCTGGAACACAGTAGGCACTCTATATACTGGTTAATTGACTGTTGATGAGGCAGTCTTTGGGTTACTGTTATTGTTAATAAAAGCTGTTATTTCTACAATACTTTCAGATTTGTCGAGTGCTATGCCTTCGAGGTGCAAGTATTGTATACATCATTATCCTTGTTTTACAGATGAGGAAATTGAGGCTTAGAGAAACTTAAGTGAGCTACCCAGAGTCAGAGTCAGTAAATGTGGGAAGTCAACTTTGAACCTGGTTCTCTGCTGGCTCTACATCTAGTACTGTTTCCATTATACTAACCTGCCTCTGAAATAAAGTGTTTTTTACCTACCTCTCAGATGGATTTTAAGTGGTACAAGTGTGTCCAGGTTATGTGATTTACTTTATTCATCATTGAATAAAGAGTGCTCCTTTTAAAGAGTGCTGCTAATGGCTTCCTTTCCTACACCGGGTATAAATTCTTAATCACATTGGGTTGTCAGAGAAGCAGCCATAGGCTAGATTGGTGTAGCCTGCTGGGGATAGACCTTTCTCCTGGGATGTGGGTTGTAGTTCTTTTAGGAACTTGTTTGCCTGTCAGTGTTTTAGGTCTGGTTACAAATGGTAATGGGGCGGTGAGGTGGAGCAGTAGATAAAGTGCTGGGCCTGGAGTCAGGAAGTCTACTTCTTCATGAGTTCAAGTCTGGCCTCAGATACTTCCTAGCTGTGTGACCCTGGACAAGTCACTTCACCCTGTTAGCCTCAATTTCTTCATCTGTAAAAGGAGCTGGAGAAGAAAAAGGCAAACCACTCCAGGATCCTTGCCAAGAAAACCTCAAACGGGATCACAAAGAGTCAGACGTGACTGAAATGAATGAACACAACATACCTTTTTCAGAAGGACTGGGGCACAGAATGGGAGGTATGAGATGGTATTTTCTTCATATAAGGATGTGTATTTATTTAGTGAGATCTTTATAGTTGGAGTCAAGTGTAATAGCACGATATCTTAAAAGTCATGAGAAATATTGTTACTAATGACATAAAAGAGATTTCAAGTGATGTCTAGCTAGTAAGTTTCGACCAAAATCTCCTTGAGGCGAACCTTGTTTTTTGTTGTCTGTTTTGGACTTCTTCTCTCTTGCTATCTGATTAAAATAATTTCTAATATTGTTGGCTTTTGGGATTAGATCGGCACCTCTTTTGATAGACTTAAATTTCTGTCTGCATGTGATGATGTAGGTGGAGAAACCCCAGTTCTTCATTGATTAGCAAGAGAAAATATGGAACAAATGATAAATTTAAATCACGCTTCGGAAGCAGCCAGATGAGACCCTGGGGTCATATGGAATGAGTTTCTATTTGTCTTGCTCCCAAAGACACTATTATACTTTGAAAATCTATTGGGCGAATTAATCAAATACGCTGTGAAGGCTCTTCATGACCGAAGACAATACATTAACTTGGTTATCTGATTGTCATCACAAATCACAAAGACATAATATCTAGCGGTTCGTATCAGCCGCTGGAGAATTTAAGCTTTTTTTTTTTTTAAACTATACATCTTGGAGTTTGTCAAGGATGGAGGAGAAGGAGAGGGAAGACAAAGGGAAGTTAATATGATGTTGCCATGGTATTATTCAACACTGGTGTCCATTTCTAGTGGATGCAGGAGGAGTGATGACTATATAAATATAAATGTGTGTGTGTGACTTGGAGGAGTGGTTTGCACCTGTATCTTTATAGATGTCGAGGAATTCTAGGGGTGGAAACTCCATCCATAGGCCATAGGATCATAGCTCTAAAGCTGGAAGGGAATTTATAGATCATCTAGTTGGAATACCCCATTTTGCAAGTGAGAGGACCGAGGCCTAGGGAGGTTGTTACTTGGAATATAAATAGTAAACATTAGTAGCGGCAGGATTTTAACCTAGGTCAGACCAGATAAGTGACTCCTCCATAATTTAGAATCTTAGAAAGATGCCTGAAACGTGCAAGTCTATGGTAAATTGTCTATGGTAACAACGGATAATATGTGTCAGAGACAGAACCTGCCACAAAACCATGCTATCTCCCTACCAGGTATTTGAAAAGCTAAATCAGGCATGAGTTAGAACTAATATCTTCAAACATCGTATCACTTGAGACTTTGCATTGATTAAGTCTGATCTTGGGCCTATCACCTGGTATTGGCGTGGCAGTGTATGGAGCTTGCTTAGTATTCGGTTTGAAAATTAAACAATGTCTATTGTGGAATCAATAAAAAGAGGCAGAAGTAGGGCATCTGGATTGTTAATGCATGCAGAGAAGAGTTTTTTTTTTATCCCCCTGCCTGTGATGTAGAGTGCTGTGTTTTATCTTTCAAAAGAGTCCAGGGGATTTGGTAATTCTATATATGTATATCCAAATCCCTTCTCCCTCCTTTCACTCCCTCCTTTCTTTCTGTTGATTTAGTCTTGCATTACACAGTACTTTATTTAGACCATGTCTACTTGGGGCAAAGCTTTCAAACCATACTATATCATTTACACCAAAATATTTCCTCCCTGTCTGTATTGTTGTTGATCTGTCAGGAAATAGAGAGACTGTTAAGATGTAATCCTGATGTGCTATGCCACTCTATCCCTCATTTACTTCTGACTGACATTGAGTCATGAGCTGTTTTTGGTCCAGAAACCTCCTCTCCATATGCTAGAGCACATGTGATTGAGACACGTGTTTTGATTAAATATTTTGTGGGGTGAATCCATTTAAGATATTAAGAGAAGTAGTGACCACACTTGCATGAATTCTCCATTCCATTCTTAATTTTTCCCCCATGCTATGTAGAAACAAACTCTCTTCTCAGTCTAGGAAGGTGCATCTGAGCTAGAGTTTTGTGTTCCATTGGAACTGAACATGTAATAAAAGCTTCATTAGTTCAGAGCAGTCATGGATGCCTTGGTAGTCTGGTGAAGCCTTATGGAGCCTTTCTGTCAGCAGCAAATATTTATTAATTACCTACTACATGCCAGGCACTGTGCTAAGTGCCAGGGATACAAAGAAAGGCAAAAGATAATCCTTGCCCTCAAGGAACTCACATCCTAGTGGGTGTATGGAGGGAACAACATGAAAACAGCTAGGTACAGATGATCTGTATAAAGAGTAAATAAGAAATGATCAGCAGAAGGAGGGCACTAGAATTAAGAGGATTTGGAAAAGGCTTCCTGTGGAAGGTTGGGTCTTACCCGAGACTTGAAGGAAACCATGGGAGCCTGGAGATGGAGATGAGGAAGGAGCATTCGAAATATGAGAGACAGCCAGTAAAAATGCCTGAGTTGAGAGATGGAGGGTCTTTTTCAGGGAATATCAAGAAGGCCACTGTCACTGGATCAAAGAGTACACAGTAGGGCGTAAAGTCTAAGAAGACTGGAGAGGTGGACGGGTGGATGTGTTTTGAAGGCCCTCAGTCAGATGGATGATTTTATATTTGATTCTGATGTGATTCAGAGCCATTGGAGTTTCCTGGTGGGGTGGTGGTGACACTGTCAAGTCTGTACTTAAGGAAGATCACTGTGATGGCTGAATGCAAGATGGACTTCAGTGGAAAGCGAATAATGTTTTTAAATGCGTAAAATAAAATAATGGCAAGATGAGAATAGGGGTCATTGAAAGTACATAACAGGTGTGAGGCCTTTTACCCCGTCATGGTGGTTCACAGATTGGACCAGTATGTGGAATGTCCTAAAATGTGCCTGGGGTAGTGGATAGAGGGCTAGCCAGAAAGACCTGGGTTCACTTTTTGCCTCAGACATATCTTGATTATATGATCCTGGGCAAGTCATTTGGTGCTCTAGCAAAGTCTAATACTGTGAATTGTAGAGAAGATATCTACCTGAATTGGTGAAGGGAGTCTCCTCATCTGGGAGTTCCTTATGCCAATGAAATCACAGGTCCAATCACAGTGTCTGTACAATGACTACAATATCTCCATGTTCACAGCAGAATTAGAATTAAAGGAAATATGTTGCTGTTTTTACTTGAACTCTAAGATGAAAACATGATTTATTTTAGTTTATTCTGATTTATTATGCATTTGGGCAGAAGTGCTTCTGTATGAAATTGCTGCCCAAGCAGTGCCACCTAGGCCTCAATATAGGCAGGATGGTGCAGTCCAAGCAGACTTGTGAAAAAGTTTCCTTTTTCAGTGGTCACTAATGATCAAACCACAGCCTGTCAGCTCAACAGACAATTCATGCCTTTACCTGATTTGTGAACAGAGGTTGACTTAGGAAGCTACTGATGGGTCCCTACTGCCGTGGACAAACTCCTCGTTCTATCTTTAGTTTGATGTATGCATTACATAACAGCGTATAGATTGACAGCGTGTTCCATGTCAGCCTAAATTTAACTTTTATTATAGGACATTAATTATGTTAAAGATCATTTTCAATTAAAACACCATGACAGGACTTTTTAGGATGACTATTGGGGTCATTCTGGGCTACTTTTAAAAAAAAACTAAGCTATTTTGTTCTTTATTTTTCAAGCACATGTAAATTCATTTAATATATCACACAAGCCTTTTTAAAGTGCCTATATGCATTAGCTTAGTGTTGGTAAAGGTAGATAGGTTAAACCTCTGTGTTCTCTTTGGTCACCTGGTAAGCTAGAGGGCCATTTCTTCTCAGAGCACCTCAGCACAGATGAGATCTTGTACTGTGCTGGGTAGCCATATCGTCAATCACTGGATGAGGGCCACGATGGCTTATTATCCCAATGACAGTTTAGGATATGTATGGTCCATGGACAACTTCCATGTGGAAGGGAGCTGTATTATTTGTATTCATTACTTGAACCAGAAATGGAACATTAAGATACAAAACACTTTGCTACAAATATTCCCCAAAGGTGGCTACTGCTTGCCAAACTGAAGCCATTTGGTTTAGATGACATTTCAACACCAAGGAATGGGCTGCCACAAAGGATGTGAGTCACCCAGCATTGGGCCTTTAGGGCATTCCAGTGCTAATGTATAGCCCACCTAAGAAACAGTACCTGGACCTAGGCAAGTATTTGCCTACTCTCAGCCACTCCCTCTCCCTTCCCTATCCTGCATCTTATGCTACACTGCTTGAGTAGTACTATTCTGGGGACTCTTTGGGATTATCCCATAGCTGATGCTGCTTTTGCCATTGCCTACCTGTAGGTGAATATTCAGGAATGATGCTAAGAGATAAGTGAAGCCATGAGAGCCAATGAGATCATTAAGAAGGTATAGATGGAGAAGAAGAAAGCAGAGGACAGAACCGTAGGGCCTATAAGGTTGGAAAGCAAGACACAGATGTTGCTCCAGCAAAGAAGACTACTAGGGAGTGGTCAGACGGGAAGAGATCCAGGTGAGAACAGCTTCCTAAAAATCCAGGCTGGTCAATAATTTCAGATATTACAGTGAGGTGAAGAAGAGTGGGGACTGAAAAAAGAGCTGTAAGAGTTGTCAGGGCAGATTTATCAGATTAAAAGTTTGCTGACGATCTTGGAGGGAACAGTTTTAGTTTGGTGGTGAGGTCAGAAGCTAGATTGCAGGGGTTCAAAAGTGATTTGAGACAGTGAGTGTTGGATTGGATTGGATTGGATTAAAAATACCCAAAGAAGACTGATTGTGTTTTTCCTCTGTACTGTTTGTTGTTTAGTCATTTTTAGTTATGTCTGACTCTTTGTGACCCCATTTTGGGTTTTCTTGGGAGAGATCCTGGAATGGTTTGCCATTTTCTTCTCCAGCTCATTTTACAAATGAGGAAACTGAGGCAAACAGGTTGAAGTGACTTGCCCCGGGTCACAGAGCTAGTAAATGTCTGAGGCCAGCTTTGAACTTGGGAAGATGAGTCTTACTGACTCTAGGCCAAGCATTCCATCAACTAAGCCGCCCCATCTGTACCGTTAGGAAATATTATTTCCAGACTTTACATTCCTGATGATCACATCGGCACCTACCTAAAATTTCTCCTTTAGAATCCAAATGAAAAAAGGGTGGAAAAGAGCTTCTAAGTCCCTTGTCTCTCCCCCATCTTAGTAGCAGTGATGTTAGATGCTCTCAGCATTGCTTATAATTAATCCCTTTTTTCAGGCCCTCTAGAATTCCCATTCAGTGTCTTACACAAGGACACATCCTTTTCTCCTCCATCCTCATCAAGTCCAATCTTATGCCCCAACTATGGAGCTGCCATGAGTGGCATAGACTTTATTTACCCTGGGCAAACCGGGAGAGTTGCCGCTTCTGCTCACCTCTTGCTGGGGAGAATGAAGAGGTTGACAGCTCTGGCTCTCCATTACACAGTTGAAGAGACTCAAGTAACTTAGTTACTTAATGACTTAAGTAACTTAAGTTAATTGTGCTCTAATGACATCTCTTGGAGTCAGAAGACCTAGTTTTGAGTCTTGGTTGCTACACTTTGGACTACAAGTATCAGTTTCAGTTTCCTCGTGTGTAAAAGGGATGACAATAAGTTACACTAACCTAGGCTTCTTATGAGGAGTATGCTTTGTAACCTGTCTTGTGTCATATGTACCGTTATTATCTTGCGTTGTATCTCTGAATTTATTTTCCCACAGAAATAATGTCACACTGGGTATTTGGGCTTTAGAGTAATATTCACATAGGGTATAACTGGGTGGCATAGTGGAGAGAGAGAGAGCTGACCTCAGAGTTAGGAAGAGCTGAGCTCACGGCTTGCCTCTGACAAGTATCAGCTGTGTGACTCTGGGCACCTACTCTTTACATGACCAAGGAAACTCGCTAAAACACGGCTTCTTAGCCTTTTTTTTTTTATGGCATGGATCCTTTTTGCAGTTTGTTAAAATCTATCTCCTTCTTTCTCAGAATAATATTTTTAAATGTGTAAAATAAAACACATAGGATTACAATGGAAAGCAGTTACATTAAAATAGTTATAAAAATATTTAAAAGAAAACAAAGTACACAGACCCAAACTAAGAACCCCTGCTTTTGTTGTTTGCTGATCAGTCATTTCAGTCTTTGTGACCCCATTTGTGGTTTTCTTGGCAAAGATACTGGAGCAGTTTGCCATTTCCTTCTCCAGTTCATTTTACAGATGAAAAAACGGAGGCAAACAGGGTTAAATGACTTGCCCAGGGTCACACAGCTAGTAAGTGTCAGAGGCCAGATTTGAAATCGAGTCTTCCTGCACTGAAACCTAAATTACAGAGTGGTCGCCTTTTGCTTTGATACAGAGAATTTTCTCAGGGAGTATTTCCTACACCAAAGAAATGAAAGATCTGGCTCCCTCAAAATAGTAAAAGATACTATAAGTTTCAAGTACATTGTGGGTTCAGTAATTCTTTGTAGTCTAGCCTTTTAACCTTACTACCATAAAATACATTTTTTCTATAAGAAAATATTTCCTGTATTCCAGATGTCTTAACTCTTGGAATTCAGTTAAACACACATTTATTTAGCATCCCTGCTAGGTTTGATAGTGAATATAAGTTGAAGACTGTCTATGGTCAAGTCTACAAACATTTACCAAACACTCACTATGTGCCAGACACTTTGCTAAGGATTGGAGAATACAAAGAAAAGAAAAAACAAGTTCCTGTCCTCTAGAAGCTTACATGCTTATGAGCTTGAGCATGTACTTGTAACATAACTTTATCAAATAGCAAAATAAGTACATTTTTCTCAGAAGGTAGAGAATACTTTTTCACTGGAGAATTTTCAGATTTAATGCTGAATCTCACTGCAAGCTTGTTGATTGATTTTCTCTTGAAGAGTACTTAATCTGATTGTGTTTGCAATCAGAGTTGGCTTTTTTAGAGGACGAAACCAAAAGAAAAGCACAACAACCTGGTGCAGGTTCTTTAAAACAGAGCATAGTAATCTTTAAGTTAAATGGTAGATTCTAGGAATGGGGTATTGTGAGTGACAGGGATTAACCTTTTGAAACACTGAAAGTTTTTTTTTTCTTTTCAAAAACCTTTTCCTACCTTAGTACAATATACTGAATGTAATTTAATTTTCCTTTGATTCAGAATTTTGTTATGCTTCATGTTTGTCATTATGAATGTCAATTATCATTGCACTGAAAGCTAAGAACTAGGAAAATCGATTACTATTCCCCTGAGATGTAGAAGATTAGACTGATTCTGTGACCTAGCCTGGAAGTTGCTTCCCCCATTCCATTCGGAGTAAACAAGCACACAGTCAGCTTTCTTCATTTTGTTTCATTTCTTTTACTTATCCAATAGCAATAGATAGAGTTGTACCTACCAAGGCAGAAATAGGCAGACATAGCTGAAAAAGAATGATTTGATCTTGACCGCTAAGTTTTTAAAAGAGACCGATTGTGTTCAGTAATTAAATTACGAAAACATCCATAAAATTGTTCTGCTGATGGCTTTCATAGGATAATACCTCTAAGCGCTTGTGTCTAACTTCATGGAGCCTCAACCAATCTTTAAAAAATGTCTGGCTCAGCCAATGGCATTTGCTAAAAAAAAATTTTTCACATTTTCATTGAGTTATTGGACTAGAGAATGGGATATTGCCTGTTTCTTTCAGCAAAACCCACAAATGGCCTACAACTTAAATGTGTCCATATTTTAATTGGATCTGTGATCTGTGAAGAACTAGGAGCCATGGATAAAAGTGGCACAGCTTTTAACCCATCCATGCCTTTTCATCCTGTGAAATTTTTGTCCATATCCTCCCATAAATGTTCCATAGGGGATTGATCCAATACACTGATGCTTTCTGCTAGGTCTTTTATCATTTGATGGATACCTGGGCAACATTTGGGTTTCTCTTTGTGTTTCTTCACTCTTATGACCTGACCGCCTCCTTTTCCCATTATACAGTGTATAGATGAGCCACTCTTTGTATCTGTTGATTATAATGATTTAATTATGCCTATCATAGTCTCTCCATTGCCTGTTGGATCACCCGTAGTTTTTATTATTGGAAGTGGTGGCATTCCGTGGCACATATCCATACGGGATTCTAGAAGGACATCATTGTTAAAATGAAGGGGTTTTGCTTCTGCTGTTGTTGTTGTTTTTTGCTCAGGTTTCATTTGGGTATGATTAAAAGCTCGAGGAAACTTCCCAGTGCAGTCTAACTCACTCTCTTCCTCCAGTTTTAGACCCAGCCCATTTTCCATCCTTGGTGTCTGTCCAGTGGGCATCTAAATGGGCTGCCCATCCAAATGCATATCAAAACCTGGACATTTTTCATCCATTTCGTCTTTTCTTTGTGCACTATTAGGCTGACCTCCTTCAAGTGCTTGGGCATCTCAATGAGGAGATGTTATCATTATGGAGCTTAAAGCAAACAAGTACAAATTAAAATCTTAGTCCTTAGAATATCACACCAGAAAAAGCCTGTAATCAGTGTTAAACAACACCTTACATTTAACATGTGTTAGTTTTTTATTCTCACCCAGAGAATATTCTCTATTCCTCAGTCAGGAGTAGACCTATGGTCTCCTGTTTCTCAGTTCAGTCCTCTTTTTACCCTTCATTCTATCCCCTCACTATTATTGTTGTTGAGTCTTTTTTCAGTTTGTTTCCAGCTCTCTGTGACCCCATTTAGGATTTTTTTTTTCAGTGAGGCAATGGAGGATAAGTGACTTGCCCAAGGTCACACAGCTAGCACGTGTCAAGTGTTTGGTCTGAGGCCGCATTTGAACTCAGGTCCTCCTGACTTCAGGGCTGGTGCTGTATCCACTGCGCCACCTAGCTGCCTCCATTTAGGATTTTCTTGGCGAAGATACTGGAGTGATTTGCCATTTTCTTCTTCAGCTCATTTTACAAATGAGGAAATTGAGGCAAGCAGGGTTATGTTATTTGCACAGGGTCACACAGCTAGCAAGTGTCTGAGGCTAGGTTTGAACTCAGGTTCTCCTGACTCCAAGGGCTAAAGCTCTACCCACTGTGCCACCTAGCTGCCATCCCTTCACTATTACTTTGTATATTTTTGGTTTTGTTTTTACCAAAGAATAGAGATTCTGGAAGTTTAAAAATCTTTTTAAAATTTATTTCCTTTGAATTTAGGGGCTGTTTTCTGGTATTATTGTAAAATTAAATGAATTATATTATTGGTCCATGAAAATGGTCCATTTAGAAATTGCTTGTAAAATAGTCAGACTCAATATATTTTCAATCATCTGAATAATATCAAATCTGGTAGAAGAAAAAAATAGCCTCTAAATATAACCAGGGAAATAGCCATAGGTCTCTAAGGATTATAGGGGCAGCTAGGTGGTGCTGTGTATAGACTTCTGAGTTTGGAGTCAGGAAGACTTCCTGAATTCAAATGTGGCTTCAGACACTTACTAGCTGTGTGACCCTGGGCCAGTCACTTCACCCTGTTTGCCTCAGTTTCCTCATCTGTAAAATAAGCTGGAGAAGGAAATGGCAAACCACTCCAGTATCTTTGCCAAGTTGGGGTCATGAAGAGTTGGACAACACTGAACGACACCCCCCCTAAGGAATGCACAACAGTGATTGGTCAGTCTGTTAGTCGGTGCTCTCATTAGGTCTCCACATTTTTTTTTTTGTCTTTTGGATAGGAATGATTTTGGTTTTATAAATATGTACTTAGACTTCAGAATAATCTGACAGAGGACCACCAGATACTGTTATCTCATTATTTATTCTATGGGCATGACATATTTTTAGAGGTCTAAGAGAATATATAAAGATTTCACTCATGGGATATTTGAAAATCGGAAAGCAGGTCTTAGAAGTAGTTGCTTTTAGAAACAGTCTGACTGTTGTGGGTTCACTGACTTCAGGGCAGGTGTGTTTTAGTAGCCAAATGACCAGCTAGGTGATTAGCTCCTGTCCAAAGACATATGTAATAGATTTCGTCCATTTCTGCCTATAGCTCTTGTGAAGAATACTCCCATTGAGAGACTTTTGTATCCTCTTCCTGAGACTGTATGACTTCATTTGGGTGTTAAAGTGGGAGGCTGTTAAACTGGTTTATTCCTTGGCTTCTTTGTGTCAGTTAAGCTGTCTTCTCTTGAGTTACAACTGAAGAAATCTGTTCTTAAGACAAGTGGGAAGGCTGAACATCATTGTATGGAGCCCATGAGACTGGATTTCAGTATCAAAGTGTGCCAGGCTCAGCAGGCAGGAAAATTGATGAGGCCGGAACACTGCAGGTCCTAAGGAGTAATAGCAAAAGGTAATGTGTTAAATGGAGCAGCTCTCGGTCCTGGAACAGAGAGTAATGGCGAGGCATTCAACAGATCATTGACATTTTATCCTGAGTCCAGATTTTCTCTCTCTTCAGTCTGACTTGTTTTCTTACATGTGTCAAGCAGGCTTGTTAGGTTGCAGGTGAATATTAAATAAGTGGTATGATACACTTTTGTTCAGTAAACAAGAGAAGTAGAGAAAAGGCCGAATCGACTGTGAAGAGACTAAAGAAAGGCCACAGAGGAAGTAAGAAAGAGTAAACCGGACATTCATAATCATGTCTAAATGTGGGTAGATGTGATTTAATTGTGAAGGCATGTTTTAGCAGCAGCACAAGCAGCAGCTGAGGCTTTTGTAGTTTGGAAATATTAAATACGTGATTGGAACAAAATGGTTAACAGGATAAAGATAAGTTTTTTTTTTTAATGGTTTCAAGATTCTTTGATAAGCAAATCTAAACATTCAGTAAAATCCAGGTTGGCACTGAGTGTTAAAAGGATTTAATGAGTGACTGAGGTTTTCAAAGAAGTTTTCAAGTTTCTTCACATTAGTGGAAAAAAACCTGACATATACAAGGTGAGCCCATCATGATGAATGTGCTAAGTACTTATTAATGAGAGGTAATAGAATTTGGTAGAGAGTTTTTTTTTTTTTGTATCTGAAGTTGGGAGAGGCCTGGTTTTGAATCCTGATTGTTATTATCCATACAGTCCTAGTGTTTATTAACTACTCTGAGTCTTGGGGTTCTCCTCTGTACAATTGGGAGGAAAGGGGCATGGGCAGTAGTAATACTTACACTCCCTAGCTCACAAAATTATTGTGATGAAGCCTCATTGTAAGCCTTAAAGTACTGTACAAATTGTGTTATTGCAATAAATTGAATGATAGCATCCTAGGTAATTAATCATCAGTATCTATTTAGGAGGCAATTAGGTGGCTCAGCAGGTAGAGCATTGGGCATGGAATCAGGAAGACCTGAGTTCAAATCCATTCTCAGACACTTAATAGCTGTGTGATTCTGGGCGAGTCACTTAACCTTTGTTTCACTTAATCCACAGGAGAAGGAAATGGTAAACTACTCCAGTATCTTTACCAAGAAAACCCCGTGAACAGTTGGACCATGGGGTCATGAAGAGTCAAATATGACTGAATGACTAAACAAGAAGAATCTGTTTAGCATTCACTATGTACTCAGAGCTAAGTCTTGACAAGGTCCTTGCCCTCAAGGAGCTTACCATATAGTTAGATAGATGAGACTAACATACCAGAACAGTAGACAATATAAGCAATATATAATAAAATGATAAATTGTTATACCTCAGTGAGGTTTGGAGAACTCAGAGAAGGCTTCATGGAAGAGATGGGGCTTGGGGAAGAATAGGATTTGTGTAGACAGAAAGGAAAAAGGGTGAGGCAATCTGAGGAAGGGGAATAACACGAGTAAAGAATAAATATGGTATGTATATGGGATGCAACGAGAAGCAGTATGATGTAGGGGTTAGAAAGCTGTCCTCGAATCTGGCCCCATGTCTGACAGATTCTGGTTGTTTGATCCTGGGCAATGCTGGAGGTAACTTTCTAAAATAGAAAATGCAGAGAAGGTGCTGACCTGCATTTGTTGAGGGACTTTTCTCCTCTGGGTCTTCTCTATAGGAATGAAATCATGGGTCCAGTCACTATCCCTGTTGCTTAAGGAAACTGATCTTAAATGTAAAGTCTTATCACTTGAATTAAAAAAAGCTTCAAAATGCCAGTCAGGAGAAGGGATGGCTAGATAAGTTTGTCGACAAAAGATCTAGGGCAGGTTCTCCAGACCACAGAATCCCCATCCCTGATCTCAGGGTTTTAGGGAGCTGCCAGCTTGATATGAATTGGTTGTGTGATTAGCTACAAAAAGGCTAATATAGTCTTGAAATGTATTCATGTAGGCACCATGTTTTCAGAAGGATTTTGGTGAGCTGGAAAGTGTCTGGAGAAGGATTATTATGGTGGCCAAAGACCTTGAGATCATGATTGTTAAAGGAAATGTTTACCATGGTGAAGAGAAGACTGCGGGAACACAGATATGTGAAGGGTTAACATGGAGGTGGAAGTTGCAGAGATGCATGCTTTTAATAGGAGAAGACATTTCCCGGTGATTAGAGCTGTTCCTCTGCAGGATAGACCGGCTTGGGAGGCTGTGGGATCCTGTGAGATGGTCTATGCATGTCCTCATAAATTGCCTGTTGGGCCGTGTCATTGATGCAAGGGACCCCAATATATGAAGTGGTTCACAAAAGGCCCTGAATGGATGTTAGAGTTTGGAGATTGACACAGGAGAGTTAAGTCAGAAATTCAGGCCAGAAACTAACTTAATAGCACTTTGTTCTTTGTTTTGTCATGAGGCCTCTTCTGAGTGCAGATGTTTGAGGCTTTGGGAAAATTTCAAATTAATATTTCATACATTTTAGCCTGTGCCATAAGAGAAGGTTCCCATCTTTATGAGGATAGGCCTAGTAAATTTACAGTCAGCCGTGGAATAAAGACCTTCATTTCTCTCTCTTTCATCACCTCAGTCAATTAGAATGATAGAGGTAGTGATAACCCTTTGCTTCCCTACATAGAACCTCTGGGAACTGAGGAAGAATCAATGACATACTTCAAAGATGGGACTCTTCCTGAAGAAGAAGGGAAAGCTAGGGAAGGCATCTTGGATTCTTCCTCCATCAGCCTGCCCCATTGCTTCCCCTCAGAGATTCAGATCATTCCTCATCTTCAGCCTTCTTTTGAGGCCTCAGTTCATTGTAGAGAATACCTTTCAATAAGTCTTACTTAAATATGTTTTATGTGGGCTCTTTTTCATTTCCTAATTAAGGATGTTGATTTACTACAAAAACCTCCCACCCATTTACAGATGTATTTGTCATTAAATATAAGGGAAGCAAAATAGATAGGAGAACACGTTCAATTCTTTTATTTTCATTAAAAAAACTCTACAGTCCCAGAAAATGGCATCAGCTCCTTTTCCCTTCAGTTGAGATCTACAGTGGAAGGTCAGTTGATTGCTTTTTGAGTATATTGTGGAAGAATTCTTCTTCAGATATGGATTGAACCTGCATGAGGTCTTTCGACTTGGATTCTGTGTTCTGAACAGAGGAGAGTTTGTGTTGAAGAGTGATAAACAATAAAGTTGAAATGCAGGCAGAGAAATTTATATTTGTTACTGTAGGAAATTGTAAATCTCAAAGGAGTAAATCTAAGCATTGTCATTTTAAAGAAGTGATAAGTTGTCCATATGACATGTAATAAGCATGAATAGGAAAGTTCTCATTTGTTGTGAAGAAGCCAATGCCATCTTTTCCAGTGCAGTGTTTTGAGATGCCTTTAGCTCTCTCATTTTTTTTCTTGACTGTCTAAAATAGAACAGTTGTTATAGCTAAAAATCCTTGAAAACAGTGCTAGGCACATAGTAGAAAACTCAATAAAAACTTTATTGGTTGGCATTGCTAGATTGACACAATCCAGTGTAAGCTGGATCATTATTATTATTTTTTTAATGCCATCTAATTTAATACCAATATTGTTATTATGATGATGAACTGTAGTGCAAAAAAATAGATGTGAGCTATAAGGAAATTATGATACTGTGATTAGGGAGGAAAGTTGAAAAAAAAATCTGAATTGAATCCAAGCCACTGCTTAGCAATCAGTAGATATATGAAAAACAAATTTTCACAATGCATTGCAGCAACTAAAATGAATTGAATAGGAATGTTGCTGCAAGAATCTCAGGTATATGTTTAGTATCTAGTTTTATCATGCAGGATAAGGAATAGACAAGTGAATGAAGATTTTTGATGGAAGTTGATAGTAGTAGCCAAGAAGACAAATAATAGAACAGTCAGTTTAAATAACGCATCTACTAGTGGTGATTTAAAAAAAAAAACCCCAAACTTGAAGAACCAACTTTTTTTTGAGTTTGTCATAATTTTTCTCTCTGGAGGCCTACTTTAAATGACTTAACAAAAATTTCAGTGACTTCTCTAGACTTTCCATATGCTGAGTTCATTGCTGGGCTAGGAAAATGAAAGTTACCATCATATCATAGAAGTATTAGCTCAGTGACATGGATAATGGAAATATCCTCTCATAAATTGTGGTAGAAATAAATAGACATTGCATGATTTTGGAATTTGAGATTTTTATGAAGATTGAAAGCTAGCTATGGTTGAGTGACTCAAGGGGATAGGGCTAATAAAAGAATTCCAGTAGACAGCAGTAATCTTTATTTGCAACTAGACAGGAAGTCCCCAACTTACAAATGAGTTTTGTTCCAAGAATTTTAAATCAGTTTTTTCGATCTCAGATTGTATTTTTTTTCCTTTGAAATGATGGCATAAATGATGATTTCCAGGCCAACCCACAGAAATTTAACTGACAATATAGTTGAAATAATGTACATTTGTCATGAAAAATAGTTGAAAACATTACTGTTGCTATGAAATAAAACAGAAAAACAAGTGAATGAGAAATACTTTTTAGTTGCTCTTAAAATGCTGGTGCTTGGTGGAAAGCATATTTAATTAGAAAAGGATGAGAAGACTTATTGGAGATTCTCAAGGGATTTTTCCATATGATAAAAAACTGGTACATTCAACCTCTGATTTCTTTTCAAGACCTTTGTTTTTGTTTTTACTGGATATGGGTATGTCACAAGCACTACCCTTAGCTTATTGTTTGTGAATGCTAGGGTTTTTTTTTAAGTAGGATCAAAAAGTTATTAAAAGGTTTTTTTTGAGCTAATTGGGCATGAATTGAGAGAGGGAAAAGAAAAAGAGGATTAAAGAAGATGTATATGTGTGTCTGAGAGAGAATTTACTGAAATATTCCCGAAGTAGGATTACCTCAAATATAAATGGTGAACAACAGAGGGGAAAAAGTGTGATGAGGGATGGGAAATATTGGTCTATGTGCTGTTCCCTTGAAGGGAGAGAAAAGAAATGATGAGGAGAGATGGAGTCAGGCAGTTTCCTATACTGGCCAGTGGGTGGTACAGCCAACCTAGTACAGCTTGGTTGCTGTTTGGAGGATGTGTTTTTTAGGGAAATTTTTAAATTTGTTTTGAATCTTGGAGGCTCATCTTTTTCTGAATAACTCTGTGTCATAGTAGTTTTAGTTTGAATGTGGGGAAAAAGCCGTGGCCCTTTCTATGTATTGGATATTTATTGATTTTTTGTGTCAGAATATTGCAAACTTGGAATGTTGCATGGAATTTTTTATGGAGGATGAAAATATGGCATATTAACTATTTGTAAGATAAGAATTGTTTACATATTAGCTAGAAACTTCTAGTAGGAGATAGAGAGTATATTATTGCCTTTGACAAAATATTTGCTCAACTCAAAATTTGTGATTTTTTTCTTAATTAGTTGAGTATCTTTGGTGGAGAGGATGGTATGTTTGACATCTTTATGGGTCTGTCCTTGGTTACTTCCTCTCTACCACCCCTCCCCCATCTTTAAATTTTTTATAAATGCTAGACTATTTCCTACTTTATTTTTGGCTCTCCATAATTTTAATGTGGGGTAGGTGGTACAGTAGATAGAATGATGAGTCTGGAGTCAGGAAGACTCCTCTTCCTGAGTTCTAATCTGGCCTCAGACACTTACTAGCTGTGACCCTGGGCAAGTTACTTCCCCCTTTTTGCCTTAGTTTCCTCATCTGTAAAATGAGCTAGAGAAGGAAATGGCAAACCATTTTCTTTGCCAGGAAAACCCCAAATGGAGTCACAGAGTTGGGCACAACTGAAACAACTGAACGACAGTTTTAATATAGTACTTTGGATATAGAAATTATTCAGTAAATGTTTGTTGATTGATTAATTAATGCTTGTCAGAACAACAACCATTTTTAAGAATGTAAACATGAAGAATAAAAACTAGGAAAGAAAAAAAATGACTAATTGTTTCTATATGCTTTTTGTAGTAGTAGTGTGTCTTTAACAGTTCCTTCAAAAGCATTTCCCTCCAAACATATATAGAGAATATTTGATACATACATATGGTATGATTATGCAATATTCCTCAGGAGAAGATGACATCCACATAGATTGGGTCATTTAGCATTTGTCTCCTTGTAAACTGTGTTGTTATTTCTCTGACTAACTTACACAGGTTAAAAAAAGTAAATGAGTCAAATGAAATTCCAGGAAGTATTTAATTTAGACTTGGGAGTTTTTCCTTGAAGTGTATTTCCAAGGATATTTACATTGTGTTTAACACAATGTGATTTCTCTCCCATCTAAGCCAGATGGCGTTCTGCAGCCGCAGAAGGAAGAGTCCTGGAGTTGCCAGAGTCATTTTAGGTGGCATGTGGTATTACCTAATGTGAACAATGATGCTACCCCCTAAATGCAGTTACTGTGGCACTTTTTAATTGATACCTAGCAAATACATGATATTACCCGTTAGCTCTGAACCAAAATATGTTAAGAGCATGTGATAAGATGATTGTCATAAAACTTTTTAGCTACAAAGATTCTGTATATGTCCTTTCCAGTGAAAGTCTAATAGATTATATGGGAGAAGTAATGATAGAATAATAATTGCTAAAATTAACCATAAAAAGTTCCCAGATTATGTTTCTGTTGTGTTGGTACCCAGAGCCACAGTCAATCATAATATAAATTTCAGTGGTATTTTTTCAGTATGTTAATATTTGCTTGAAAATTTTTGAACCCTAAACGTCACTGTGGTATGGTAGTTAATTCTACATTGAGAGGTAGTATGGTACGGTCCAGATGGCACCGGATTTGGTGACAAAAAACAGGGGTCTACATACCACCTCTCTCACTTATTATCGGTGTGATTCTTAACCTCTCTTTGCTTCAGTTTCCCTATCTGTAAAACAGAGGGGTTCTACTAGATGGCTTCTGAGGTCTCTCCATTACTTCATAGTTTATAGAATCAAGATTGCATTACATGACACTAAAGTAAATTCTTGGCCAATAGTAATAGAAAGGAATTGCCATGAAGATACAGAGTAGGTGACGTCCACATGATTATCCAGCAGATAATAAACCTACCCGAAGGCAGAGACTGTCTTGTGTTTGTCTTTGCTTCCCCATTCCTCTGCACATAGTTGATACTTACTATTATGCCAGCTTTACAGATGAAGAAACTGAGGCTCAGAGAGGTTAATGTGATTTGCTCCTGGTCACACAGATAGTAAGCTGCAGAGGCAAGATTTGAGCAGAGGCCTTTTTGATTCCAAGTCCAACACCCCATTGACATTGCCATGTTGCCTGTCTTGAAGATGCTTAATGAAGTCTTGTTGAATTGGATTGAATCAGATAAATATATTCTTGTGATCACCGTTTGAATGAATGCTGACCAGGTTAGGATATAGTGTTTCTAAAGCTACTATTTTGGCAGGATTACATTTTTAATGAATGACGTCATATGGCGGAAAAAGGCTATCGGATGTTGGCTATAGAACAACTTCCTTCTATTCAGATTTTGAAGGTGTGAAACAATCTTCTACATTTAAAACAAGGAAGTTTTGTATTAGGTCATTTCTTGAACTCTGTACTAATTTAGCATATGCTTTATTTATACTCATCTTGTCATGTTTTATTGATTCTTATCCAATAATATATATTCTAGCAGATTAGAAAATTTTGTTTGCTGATGTGGCTTCCCACATGTGTCATTTTGCTCATTTATAGGTAAATGTATTTAGGCAGCTAAGTGGCACATTGGATAGAACATTGGGCATGGAGTCAGGAAGACCTGAGTTCAAACAATTACAGCTAAGTGATCTTGGGCAAGTCACTTAACTTCTGTTTGCCTCGGTTTCCTCAACCATAAAATGGAGATAATAATGGCACCTACCTTCCAGGGTTGTTGTGAGGATCAAATGAGATAATATTTATAAAATGCTTTATGACACATAATAGGCACAATGTAAATTATTATTCCCTTCTCCTTCCCTCTTTGATAAGAGAGATAGATTCTGCTCAAATTCAGTTAAATGAGCATATTTGAAATTTTGAGAGCTGTCACCTCTGACTTGAGCTAAGTAGAATAAAAACGCAGAATGTGTGTGACAGGTGTTACCAGCTACCTTTTTTAGATTTTCCAAATTCTCAAAGCCTAAATCCTTTATAGATACTCTCTGATAAGATCATTGTTTTAATCATTCCATTGGACTCCAGTCAGAATTAGCAAAATCACTGTCGCAGAGGCCATTTCTTTCTCTTGTTTTTCTGGAAAGTGGTCATATGGCCTTTGTTTGAAAGCGACTCATCGGGAGAAATCTCTTTTCTTTTGAGTCAGTCTATTCCTTTTTTTTTTTTTGTGGATATTTCTAATTGTAAGTTGTTACTTAACATCAAGCCTGGATATTCTGTAGGCTAAACACAAATTTCTTCAGCTGATCTTCATGGACCACTATGGTTATTTTCCTGGAAACTCTCTAGCAAACAACTGTCCTTTCTAAAATGTGGAATCCACAACTGATGACAATGCCCCAGGCAATACTACGGTAGGTTTAACACCTCCTTATTCCTGGAAGTTCTACTTCTCTTAATGCAGCCTGAAACTACAATAACCTTTTTTAGGTTGCCATATTTTGCTGCTGATTCATTTTTAGTTTATGGACCATAAGCAGCTCCATATCTTTTTTGGATGAATTGCTTTCTACTTAATGCAGGCTTTTGTTTGTGAAAGCCTTTTTGGAATCTAGGTGTAAGATTTTATACTTAGCCCTACTAAATTTCATCTTACTAGCTTTGGCCCAACATTCTAGCCTGTTGAGATCTGTCAGCGAGCATGTTGGTATCCCTCTCAGTTCTATATCATCTGCAGATTTGATAATGGTGCCAGCTATGCCTTTGTCCATGGCCTTGGTAATAATGGTAGAGAGCACAGAGACAAGGAGGGATTCCTGGGGACACTTTGGAGCACAGCTTTTCAGTTGACATTGTAATCCATGTTTACTCTTTGAGTTCACCCACTCATTTAATTTTGAGCCCAGCTAGGTGGTGCAGTGGATAGAGTGCCAGGCCTGGAGTCAGGAAGATCTGAGTTCAATTTTGGCCTTAGACATTTACTAGCTTTCTTAGGCTGCCATATTTTGCTGCTGATTCATTTTAAGGTTTTGTACCATAAGACACTCCATATCTTTTTTAGATGAATTTGTTTCTACTTAATTCAATCTTTTATTTATGAAAGCCTTTTTATTTATGAAAGCAAGTCACTTCACCCTGTTTGCCTCAGTTTCTTCAACTGTAAAATGAGCTGGAGAAGGAGATGGCAAACCACTCCAGTATCTTTGGCAAGAAAACCCCAAATGGGGTCACAGAGAGTCAGACGCAACTGAAGGACTGATTAACAACAACAAAAAACTACATAGGGTAAGAAGCATGGTGTAGTAGAAAGAGTATTGGATTTGGAGTCAGAGGAGCTGGTTCAAACCTCTCTAGACCTCAGTTTCCTCATTTGTGAACAGCTTTTCTGTTACATCTCCAACAATTTGTTATCCTGCTACACGTGCTGAGGAACTCACAGTTTCCTGAGGCAGCCCATTCTGCTCATAGATGGTGCTAAGGTTTCGATGTTTTTCCTGGTGCTAAGCTTAAATCAACCCCGATAAAACTTCCACCTGTAGCTCCTAGTTCTTCACTCTAGGGGCCAAGCAGGTAAGTCTAGTCCTCCTTCCACAAGACAGCCCTTCAAATGCTTGAAGATAGCTCTCATGCCCCTAAGTCTTCTTTTTTTTAAATTTAATTTAATTTTTTATTTTTAGTCAATTGAGGTTAAGTGACTTGCCCAGGGTCATACAGCTAGTAAGTGTTAAGTGTTTGGTCTGAGATCACATTTGAACTCAGGTCCTCCTGACTTCAGGGCCAGTACTCTATCAACTGCGCCACCTAGCTGCTCCCTCTAAGTCTTCTTCCTAAACATAGATTAAATAGTGATGAAAAGTACCCCCTCATGGAAAATGGGTCTAGAATTTATTCTTTCTTTGTCTATCTCCTATTAAAAAAATCTCAATAAGTAAAATGAGCCTCTTTCCTTAGGGACAAATTATTTTAAGTTCATGGATCTAAATAACTATTTTGAATGTTTATTATTATCTTGAATTTTCTTTCCCTCCCCTTTTCTTTTCCTTCCATGCATACAGTTGCTTTCCACTAGAACAGAGAATTTTTAACCTGAGATCTATGGGCTACAACATATTTCAAAGGTTCTGTGAACTTGGACAAGAAAAAAAAATCACTCCTTATTTTCCACTGACTTTTGGTTTTCTTTCCAATACTCTGAATTTTATTTTATACATTTAAACACATTCTGAGAAGGGAGCCATAAATTTTACCAGAATGCCAAAAGAGTCTTTCTCTCTCTCTGTCTCTCTCTCTGTGTCTCTCTCTCTCTTGCATACACACACACACACACACACACACACACACACACACACACACACACACACATCACACTTTAGAAACTCTGCTGGACTGTCAATTGCTCATTAGTAGATTTTAATTTTTCTTCATGGTGTCTAAATAAAATAAAAATTCTAATACTTAACAGTGATTTATGAGAATCTATATATAGTAATTTAAAACTGAAGCAATAATATAATTTTTTATTCTAAGCATTATTTCATTTTCTTTAGTTTGAAGGGCAATTTTATTCCGGTTATACCCCAACTTTAAAAAAAAAAAAAAGATTTCTTTATATCTGGAATTGTGTCTTACCTCCAAAAGAGTATAGTTCATGTGAGAGTGGGTATATCCTGGGACTTATTCCTAGCATTTTAGTGGCAGTTAAGTTTTTCTTGTTACTGAATGTTTAAAAAATTTAGATTACTTCTTGGCCCCTGAAAAATAATAGTATTTCTTTCCTAAGAGTTTATCTCTTTCATTCTGATTAAAAGATCAGCTTTTTGCTGGGTCAAGAATATCCAGGGTACATGCTTTGTGGTGTAGTTTGGATTTTGGAGCCAGAGCACCAGTGTTCAAATTAGGAGGCATCGTGATAACTGGAAAGAGTGCTGGATTTGGAGCCAGAGGATCTGGGTTCAAATCCTGCCCTTGTTCTTTATTTTTGTGCGCTTTTGGGCAAATCACTTAATCTCTTGGGGCCTCGATTTCTTCATCTGAAAAATGAAAGGAATTGCATTAGGTGACTGCCAGGATCCCTGCAACCATCTGTATGAAATGAAAGTATCCAGTGGTAAATAATTAAAGAATGGGGGTCCATCCACAGACTTCAGCCGACCACCAAAGAGGTCCCTGATCAAAACAAAAGAAAAAACGAACAAACAAGCAAACAAACCCCTCTGAATGAGTTTGATGGAGGCAGACTGGTTAGTTGGCACCTAAAAACAATCTTGGTCTGAACTCTCAGCTTCAGATCATGTAGAGTTAGCAATTTTGTCTCTACTGCCTCCTTAGTATTGTTTCTTGAACCTTTTAATTCTAAGTGAAGCATTTTTGTGAGCTCCTTGGAAGTTAGGGATTATTGAAGTCTTTTATTTGTATCCTCCTTGCTATTCGAGGTACCCGCCACATGGGAGCTTATTAAATACTTATAGGCTGTTCAGCTTCTTTGACTTCAAAGCAAGGCTTCCTTGTGTTTAGTGACTCAAGCTCTACTATATGATGAGAAACTCAGATATCCAACTTTCCATCAGGAATGACCCCCATCAGTCATTATATACCTGTCTGGTAGTCAGTCCCCAGTCATTAGATTGGGCATTTCCCAGTTGTAAACTTTCAAAGTTTATGGCTTTTTCAAAGAGTAATACTCAAATTAGCCACTAAAACATAATGTACTACAGCCATCTTTGCCTTCAGGAAGGGTCTTTTGCCTTTGAGAAGGACTGTTCTCTTAGGTCCTTTCAGCAGAATCTGTGTTTTTTTTCTCAAGCACTTTTTATCTGACATGCTATGTCTTTTTTTTCAAGCTGATCTTATCAGTGTCCCACACATAAATGTCCTTTGCCTGCCCCTCGAGCAGTCCATGTTTCCATATAAGAAAGGGACAATACCTTACGACTTGTTAATTCATGTTCTACACAAAAATACCTATACACATAGGGGTTTCCAGAGGTTATTTAGTGCAACCCGCTGATTTTATAGATGAGGAAACTGAGGTGTACAGAGATTAAGTTATTTGACAAAGACAGTAACAGAGCAAAAACCAAGGTGGTGCAGAGCTAGTGCTTCTTTTCAGGATAGCATTCATGAATGTGTTCCGCAGGGTATTTTGGGTGCCATTGTTAGTTTTTTTTCAAACATATTTATGGAATCCCAAATCTACATGAATGGTCTTTTGAAATGGCCATTAGGTGAGTGTAGGGTTACAGTTATTAAGTGACCATTTTTCATTCTACCATCTCTTTGCTTGGATTCACATGTAGTCTATACAGCATGATTCTTTCAACACAGAAATGCTTGTTTGTGTGGTATATTTTATTAGCTGTGTGACCTTGGCTGAGTCATTGAAGCTCTCTATTTTTACATCTGCAAAATAGGGACGATGATGATCTTTGCACAATCTGTTCCACAGTGAGAACCACATGAAGGTAGCTAATGTGGGACTTTATTTTCTTGGATCATGTGGCTAGATATTGAGGGATTTATATTTTTCTTTCTTTCTTTCTTTCTTTCTTTCTTTCTTTCTTTCTTTCTTT